>NC_065579.1:2772475-3075689 GCF_024542745.1 Macaca thibetana thibetana | reverse complement strand
CAGAGGCTCCTTCTATTTTCCAACCCATCTCTTGAAGCAAAGATAATACTAAAGCCAGTTCAGAATGTATTATGATTTTTTTTATATTCAGTTGCTACTGAAAATGTCATTGTATAAACACATACCCCTAATACAGCCTGAATAAGTGGTGTTGCTTTGTTTTCCTCGGAATTGGCCCAATTCACATCTGCGCCATGAGCCAAAGCCTCAGCCATTTTAGGAAGGTTTTTTTCATATGACGCCCTATAAAGCTGAAGTCCTGGATTAAGATGTTTCGAGTCCAGAAACACGGAAGAATCTTGCCTTTCTCCTTCTGAAAAGCAAACACAAATACATCAATAAAAATGAGCTCTTGGCAGAAAAAGAAAAAAAATATTTAATAGGTATAGTTTCAGTTTTACAAGATAAAAAGAGTTCTGTGGATGAATGGCAGTAATGGTAGCACACTAATGTGAATACACTTAATGCCACTAAACTGTACACTTAAAAATGGTTAAGATGGGCCAGGCACAGTGGCTCATGCCTGTAATCCCAGCACTTTGGGAGGCCGAGGCGGATGGATCACTTGAGGTCAGGAGTTCAAAACTAGCCTGGACAACATGGTGAAACCTCGTCTTTACTAAAAATAAAGAAATTAGCCAGGCATAGTAGCAGGGACCTGTAATCCCATCTACCTGGGAGACTGAGGCAGGAGAATCACTTGAACCTGGGAGGCGGAGCTTGCAGTGAGCTGAGACTGCACCACTGCACTCCAGCCTGGGCAACAGAGTGAGACCCAGTCTCCAAAAAAAAAAAAAAGGTTAAGATAAATTTTATGTGCATTTTATCATAATTTTTAAAAAATAAAGCTATGATATAAGAAACCATTAATCTATCATAATGAGCTTATGGGAGATTTTCACATAGATATTCCCCAACATTCCACCTTCTTCTCCTATAAAGACAATCACTGATACGTCAGGCCTTTCTGTTCTTGCCAGTATCCAAGGGATAGGCTAATTACTCTGTACTATATTAAAATTGAGTATATTCCTAAATGTTGGGACTTAAGAAGCAGCAAGAATCCATAAAAACTTTTACTACTAGACCAAACCTCCCTTCATTCCTAGGATGGTCCAATTCCATCCCAATTTGCACTACAAGCACTTCAAATAATTTAAGGAGTGCTGACTCCCCTGAGTATTCTGCAGGACCAAAATCACTGAAATCATGGAGGAGAGAACAAAGGCATAAAGCACAAGTCAAAAGAGAAATCTAATGGGGAGGGAGTTGCCGATCTCGTTCTCCTGATAGGACAGCCACAAGGAATGATAAAGGATAATAAGACACACAGTTCACGTGGATTAAAAATTATCCATGGCAGTTGGTAAGGCAATTTTAGCACATACCATGAGGCTTGGAAGAATGTACAATTATGGGTAAGGTGTGCTGGCTGATGCCTATAATCCCAGCATTTTGGGAGGCTGAGACAGGTGGATTACTTGAGGTCAGGAGTTCAAGACCAGCCTGGCCAACATGGTGAAACCCCATCTCTACTAAAAATACAAAAATTGGCTGTGCACGGTGGCATACACCTATAACCCAGCTACTCAGGAGGCTAAGTGGGAGAACTGCATGAACCCAGAAGGTGGAGGTTGCAGTGAGCCAATATTGTGCCACTGCACTCCAGCCTGGACAACAGAGTGAGACTCAAACTAAAAAACAAAATGTAGGCCAGGTGCGGTGGCTCACGCCTGTAATCCCAGCACTTTGGGAGGCCGAGGTGGGTGGATCACGAAGTCAGGAGATCGAGACCATCCTGGCTAACGCATTGAAACCCCATCTCTATTAAAAATACAAAAAAAAAAAAAATTAGGCATGGTGGTGGGCATCTGTAGTCCCAGCTACTCAGGAGGCTGAAGCAGGCGAATGGCGTGAACCCGGGAGGCGGAGCTTGCAGTGAGCAGAGATCACACCACTGCACCCCATCCTGGGTGACAGAGTGAGACTCCATCTCAAAAATAAATAAATAAATAAAAATTTTAAAAATGTATGAACAATATATAACTAGGACAGAATTTCCAAATATGAAGAAATTGCTGCTTTCTCATTTAAGAGTATTACTCCTCCCCTAGTTACCTTCTAAAAAACTAACCCCTTCCTTTAAAATATTTCATCAAGAGTAGGGCCAGGCGCTCAAATCCCAGCACTTTGAGGGGCTAAGGCGGGTGGATCGCGAGGTCAGGAGTTTGAGACCAGCCTGGCCAACATGGTGAAACCCCGTCCCTACTAAAAACCCAAAAATTAGCTGGGTGTGGTGGTGGGTTCCTGTAATCCCAGCTACTCAGGAGGCTGAGGCAGGAGAATCACTTGAAACTGGAAGGCAGAGGTTGCAGTGAGCCAAGATCACAACACTGCACTCCAGTCTGGGCAGTAAAACTCCATCTCAAAAAAAAAAAAAAAAAAAAAAAAAAAAAATATATATATATATATATATATATATATATATATATATATATATATATATAAAATCAAGAATAGACATTTACCACATGCATTTTTCAGCAAACAAAACCAATTAACATTGAGTTTCATCAGAACTCACCAGGCTCATATAAACTATTGGCTGACACTGTGGAGGGTAAAGATTCTCTTCCATCATCAGAGCTCTGCTGAATTCCACTGTCATTACTTTTGACTGTTTTAAAGAAAAATTAACTAATGATTAAAGTTCATGCCATTTAGAAAACAATCTCCCACAAACAAGGTTTTAAAATGAGCTCTTACACATCAACATGAACTCAGGCACCACGAGTAGAATGCGTTTAATATAATTTTAACCCTTTTCAACACTTAGCTTATCAAGATATAAATCAATCACAAAACCTGAAAATAAACTTATTTTCAGAGTTGTAACACATCTCATTACTCCATAATATGTCAGGGGTAGTAAAGAGCTTAATTTATGATATGACTGTAAGAATGTGTAATTCTCAGACAATGGGTAACATCTACAGAGATGGCCACACCGCACAATGACCACTGGCACAGACTTGGAATGCTCCACAAGAGTAGTACTTACTACTACGCAGTTTTGAAGAAGTATCAAAGTAGGAGAAGAGTGAATCTAGCTCATCAGGACAAAACAGAGACTCCCGCCTGGCCTCGTCGCTATTTACAGCAATCACTGGGGACATGCAAGTTAGCAAAGCACAAAGCAGGCCATAAGAAGGGAAAAGGGCAGGAAAAAACGTTACTGGGAAAAAATTTAGGAGGAAAAAATAGGAAGGAAATCAGGTAGTTAATCAGATACTTAGGGCTTTTGGAATGTCAGGTTTACAATTCCCATCTCCCCTTGCATTTTAAGCAGTTTTATTCCTTAGAATATACGTATTACCTAGAAAGGTGAAATATTATGGCATTGTTTAAAGTTAACTATTTTAAAGACATAGAAATTCAGTTTTTCTTAGAATATGTAGAAGGGAACAGGTTTTTAACATTAAAAAATATGACAATGACTATTAGTTCAGGGATTATAAAAGTGATCTGAGCTTAAGAAAACAGCTATAGACACGGTAAGAAAGTTTGCAATACCTGAACTTTGGGCAGATGCTCTGACTTGGTCCCCTGGCCCAAACTTAGAAATGCTCAGCCTCTTTTCTTCAGAACTCTTAGAGACAAACTTTTTTTGCTGCTCAGGAGGTGATAATGATATAGAATATTTATCCACAAATTTCCTCTCCACATATTTTGCTTTGATATATGCCTCCTTCTCCTGTCTGATATACATAAAAATGTCATGATGTTGTGCTTAACCTCTTAGCATGGCTAATACTAAACAAACCATTATATACTGAATATAATCAAACAAAGTCACTGAATGTAATACTGGTTAAAACTGAATCTGTGACATTATACACATATATATTATGTTTTCCTTCCAAATACCTAATGAACTATGATTTCACACTCAAGTGAAATATAAACAATAACCTAACTGAAAAATCACAAATATTAATATGATACTCTTCCTTTCTCTTAATTTCTGTGCTATTCATTTCTATACTCCCCTCATGCTTTTTGCAGAGTAGAAAACATCACCAGAAAAAAAACTTAAACATTTATAGAAAGTAACTTCTTCATTTTTACTCAAAGAAATAATTTCACATACTGAACTAGCACTACTGATGGCCATAATTTTTCATAAGACCACTTTAAAACAACATATAGCATTATTAATTTAAGAAGAAATAAAATAAACTTCTAATTTATGATACCATCATAAAATGCCATATCTGTTCTATACTTTTTACTTATATCCTCTTAAAAAGTTTAGGTCTTTGGTTAAAATAGAAGGCTATTTCAAGGTCTGAAATAACAGTCTTGTTTTAGCAAATAATTAAGATTCTGATTTAAATGATATTGGTTTAGACAGCAATAACTTTCAAATACAATTGGCCATACATAAAGACTTAGAATGAAATCAGTATCAACAACAAAAATCATGTGCTTTGCAGGTACCAACTCTTAGCCACTGCATTCAATGAGCCCTCCTTATACAGAATTGGAAGAATAATTTCAAACACAGCAATCAAGTACTCTCCCCTTCCGGAGGCACACTTCGCATCTTTAGTTCTTCGATATTATAATGACATGCATAAACTATGTGATTAATAAATCTTTGCTAAATTAAGTATGAACAATGTAAAATTATCCACTGTAGATGAACAGAAACTTGATCCTTAGAGACAGTAATGAATAGATTACCTCTTTTGGAATGCTGCTGCCGTGGACAGAACTTAGTTCTGCTTTAACTGACTGTTAAGGGTTTCTACATTCCTATGTAGAGCCCTAATTTTTTTTTTTTTTTTTTTTTTTTTTGAGATGGAGTCTCGCTCTATCGCCCAGGCTGGAGTGCAGTGGCGTGATCTTGGCTCACTGCAAGCTCCGCCTCCCGGGTTCACGCCATTCTCCTGCCTCAGCCTCCCGAGTACCTGGAACTACAGGTGCCCGCCACCATGCCCGGCTAACTTTTGCATTTTTAGTAGAGACGGGGTTTCACCGTGTTAGCCAGGATGGTCTCGATCTCCTGACCTCGTGATCCGCCCGCCTCGGCCTCCCAAAGTGCTGGGATTACAGGCGTGAGCCACCGCGCCCAGCCTTGTAGAGCCCTAATTTTTAAACTCTCTCTACCCTAGAGACTATCATTGATTATATGTTCAATACAATATAATTATCTAATTAACATACTGAAGAAAGAGATAGCCAGCATTTGAACAGAAGTGGCAATGACTGCTTCTAAACACTTTGTCTCAATGTTATAAATCAATCACTACAGTGAAATAAAAATCATAGCTATATTCCTAATTAGGGGGAAACAGACAAGTGAAATAGTACCTTTGTCCTGGTTGTGGTTTCTTTATTCCCATTTTTTCCACATTAGCTTCATAAACTCGATTTATAACATCATTCCCCAACTCACACATAAGCTATTTGGCAAAAAAAAAAAAAAGAAAAATAAGCTATACATTAAAGACCTTAAAATAAGCTAAAATTTAAAAGTCCTTTAAGCAAGTACAGTTAACTAATTCCCTTGCATATTCTATAGTTGCTTATTCTACAAAGAAGTTTTATGTTAAAACAAAATGAAACAAGAACTGAGAGTAATATTATCACTTTGCTGTTCTTCACCAAACTACCTCCCCTAGAAGATGATCAACCCCACCAGAGTCATTCTCTCTCTCTACATGTCTATCTATCCACATATCACAGCTATTGTATCTATCTCTATGTCCACAGTAAGGCAAGAAGTATGACAACAAAGCATTATCTATACAGTAAGTACTAGCCAGTCTTAGGACGGTAAGTTAAAAATTAAGTATCTATTCTTTTCAGTTTTCATGTCTAGTTCCTAGAAATATGCAAATCTATCAAATTTACAACTTTCTGGTAATTATTTTTGAACGTACCTCTTTTTGGGTTGGGTTCTGTCTTCAGATAACAAACAACTCCTAGTCATATGTTCCAAATTCTTCTAGATTTTCCTTTCCATCTGCTACTCACCTCTTTAATTCTGTTCAAGCTCTCCTTGCCTCGCTAGTAAAGTATATCTCTACCTTCTTGGCTAATCTTATTGCTTCTAGTTATGCCCAATTCCAGGCTTGACCACAAAAACAAACATTTTTACCAACAGCAGATCACCCAAACCATTTCCCTGAAAAATCATATGTAGGTAAAAGGGACACTAATAGACATTAAGATGACTTTACCACTATCTAGAGAATAGAGGTTAAAGTATTGGGACAGGTGAGATGTGGGAGTGGGCAAGGCCTGGGATGAGATAACAAGAGGATTAAACTGCTCTCTGGACCCAACGACAGGAGTAAAGTCTGGGAAGAGCACTCTCACAGGCAAGAGAATGGTTTCCCTTTTTCTCCTATTTTTATTTTATTTTATTTATTTTATTTTATTTTAATTTTTTTGAGACAGAGTCTCATTCCATCACCCAGGCTGGAGTGCAGTGGCGTGATCTTGGCCCACTGCAACTTCCACGTCCCGGGTTCAAGTGATTCTTCTGCCTCAACCTCCCGAGTAGCTGGGATTACAGATGGCCATCACCAAACCCAGCTAGTTTTTGTATTTGTAGTAGAGACAAGGTTTCGCTATGTTGGCCAGGCCGGTCTCAAACTCCTGACCTCAAGGATGATCTGCCCACCTCAACCTCTCAAAGTGCTAGGATTACAGGCATGACCTACCACACCAGCCTCTCTCCTTTTCCTTAATCATGAGCCCTTTTGAGGTTCCATTACTTCTATGACATCCCTCTTCTGTCATTTCCATTTATTCCTTTTTTAATTTTTTTTTTTTCCGAGATGGAGTTTCACTCTTGTTACCCAGGTTGGAGTGCAATGGTACGATCTCGGCTCACCGCAACCTCCGCCTCCCAAGTTTAAGTGATTCTCCTGCCTCAGCCTCCAGAATAGCTGGGATTACAGGCGTGCACCACCACGCCTGGCTAATTTTGTATTTTTAGTAGAGACGGGGTTTCTCCATGTTGGTCAGGCTGGTCTCAAACTCCAGACCTCAGGTGATCCACCTGCCTCAGCCTCCCAAAGTGCTGGGATTATAGTCGTGAGCCACTGCACCCGGCCTTCCATTTATTGTTTCTATTATTTCTCCCTGTCACTTTCTTTCCCCTCATCCCATAGCCCAGCTACCTCTTAAAAATCTTAAATGTGCTAATTCCTTCTTTGACCAATTATTACTCCTAGTTTTACACAGCATATTTTTCATTTTTAAAGTAAAGATACTAATTATTATATACAAAGTCTTCTTTAAAATCTGCACTGGTACTGCGAGGCATCACTGAGATTAGTAGTACAGAAATCAACCTTATTTACAAGAAATTCAATGTAAGGCAAAGGAAAAATAAGAAAATGATGGGAAAGGAAAGGATCTTTCAATTACTGATGCTAAGAAAGTTGGCTGCGGATTTGGAAAAATTGGTTGGATGTGGTGGCTCATGCCTGCAATCCCAGCACTTTGGGAGGCCGAGGCAGGTGGATCACTTAAGGCCAGGAGTTCAAGACCAGCCTTGGCAACATGGCGAAACCCTGTCTCTACAAAAAATACAAAAAAAAAAAAAAAAATTACTCGGGAGGCTGAGGCAGAAGAATCGCTCGAACTCAGGAGGTGGAGGTTGCAGGGAGCTGAGATTGCACCACTGCACTCCAGCCTGGCCGACAGAGTGAGACGCTGTCACAAAAAAAAAAAAAAAAGGAAAAAGAAAAAAAAAAAAAAAAGGCCGGGCACCATGGCTCTCACGCCTGTAATCCCATCTCTTTGGGAGGCCGAGGCAGGCAGATCACAAGGTCAAGAGATCGAAACCATCCTGGCTAACACTGTGAAACCCCGTCTCTACTAAAAATACAAAAAATTAGCCAGGCGTGGTGGTGGGTGCCTGTAGTCCCAACTCCTCGGGAGGCTAAAGCAGGAGAATGGCGTGAACCTGGGAGGCGGAGTTTGCAGTGAGCAGAGATCGCACCACTGCAGTCCAGCTTGGGCGACACAGCAAGACTGCCTCTCCAAAAAAAAAAAAAGAGAGAAAACTTGGAAAAAACTATCAAGAGTTAGGCACACATTTTTTACATTAAATAAATTCACAATATACTATGATTAAAATTTGAAAAATATTGTCATAAAAATGAGTGAATTTAAAAAAAATAAAAAACATTCTATTTTAAAAAGAATGGGAATTAGTATCTGCTTTCTTTTTATTTTGGAGACAGAGTCTTGCTGTATCACCCAGGCTGGAGTGCAGTGGTGCGATCTCGGCTCACTACAAGCTCCGCCTCCCAGGTTCAAGTGATTCTCCTGACTCAGCCACTCCAGTAGCTGGGATTACAAGCATGTGCCACCAACCCCGCTAATTTTTGTATTTTTAGTAGAGACAGAGTTTCACCATGTTGGCGAGGCTGGTTTCAAACTCCTGACCTCAAGTGATCTGCCCACCTTGGCCTCCCAAAGTGCTGGGATTACAGGTGTGAACCACCACACCAGCCACAATTTTCAGACAGAAACAAATGAGTATATATTCCAACCCTTAAACTCATCTATTTTCTACAATATGGTAAACTAGATGGCAGGAATTAAAAGGATTATACTACTATTTCAAATTTTGTAAATCTTATCAGAAACCTGTCGTGGTCTAAAATTATTTATGACATTTTCATAGATATAAATTCTTAGGGAAAAAAGGAAGACTTGGTATGATGACTCCTAACCTGACAAATGTAAATTTGCAAATCACCCTATGCTAAAACAACCCAGTGGGGTCAAAAGCTTTACTAATCCATCATGAAGTTTAGTATAGCAATAGACCTCTTATATATTTAATAAGAATCTAATCAGAAAAGATTAAAATTAAGGCATAGAATCTGAACTAGGCCAAGGGTAGTGACTCACACCTGTAGTCCCAGCACTTTGGAAGGCCAAGGTAGATGGATTGCTTGAGCCCAGGAGCACGAGACCAGTCTGGGCAACATGGTGAAACCCTGTCTCTACAAAAAGTACGAAAATTAGCCGGGCATGGTGGCATGAATCTATGGTCTCAATTGCTCGGGGGGTCTGCAGCAGGAGGATTCTTTGAGCCAAGGAAGTCCAGACTACAGTAAGCTGTGATGGCACCACTACACAGCCTGCACAAGGGAGCGAGAAGACCCTGTCTCAAGGAAAAACAAGAACAGTGAACTAACCTGGAGTTAAGAGTGCTATATACAAATGTAGCCTTTTTCTTTTTTTTTTTTTTTTTCTTGAGACGGAGTCTCGCTGTCGCCCAGGCTGGAGTGCAGTGGCGCGATCTCGGCTTACTGCAAGCTCCGCCTCCCGGGTTCACACCATTCTCCTGCCTCAGCCTCCCGAGTAGCTGGGGCTACAGATGCCCGCCCCACCTGGCCAATTTTTTGTATTTTCAGTAGAGATGGGGTTTCACTGTGTTAGCCAAGATGGTCTCAATCTCCTGACCTTGTGATCCACCCGCCTTGGCCTCCCAAAGTGCTGGGATTACAGGCGTGAGCCACCGTGCCCAGCCAAATGCAGCCATTTTTAAAACTTACAATGAAAACACCAGATTTGCCAAAATAGCCTCAGATATGTTTCAATACAATTTAGCTAGCATACATTGTCAGCATGAAGAACTCATACATTTGCAAACCAAGATTCTAAAATCTTCACTTTTATGTGAAAATATGAAAATTTTAAAGCAAAATTTTTTGTTGTTGTTGTTTTACCTTTAAAAGTTCCGGCTCCCAGGTGTCTAAAGTTAAAGATCGTACTTTCGAAAAATGAACCCCAAGACTCCTAAGTGGAAAAAAGACGACCGCATTACTATCAAGTCTCCGTTTAAATATTTGTGCAAATTCTTTTTTAATGTGACACAGGCTCTAATAAAGCCCTCAACATACACAGAGAGGGACATATCTTCTGTTTAGTAATGAATGAAGAACCAAAGTCCTCAAAAGCTTTTACAAACCAGGATTTTAACCACTTCTTAAAAGGTACAAAGATACAAACTGGTGATTAAATTAGGGAAGTGGAAAAGGGCAGCTAACAAATGAAACATGACCATTTCAATCTGTGTTTATCCAAAAGAAGAAATTCTAATCCTGGGCAGGCCTACCCACCGGTGAATTCCAGAGCACTCGATACACAAGGTGATGCCCAGGTTGATGCTGGCCCACCGTGGATCTGCCAGGCCACAGTCACAACAGCTGGCATTGCCAGGGATACACTGGACCCGCTGAAGCGCACTTTCTCCTTTCAATAATTTCTCTTTTGACTCACTTCCAGAATCTAGGCTTCCTGTGGATGGAGATGATTTCTTATCCAGCTTCTAAAAGAATTAAGAATTACTTGTTTTTTAAAAAAAAGATTGAAATACTTTGTCGCACACTACATGCTCCAAACTAAAGCTTCCAATCAATAAATTAAAGGCCTGTTACAGGCATAAGCCAGGCAATATTCTAGCTAGAAATTCAAGGATAAAAAGAAGTAGGTTCTTCCACCAGTGAACTTTTATTCTAGTGGGGAGAAACATTGTAAACATTTAAAATTATATATAATAAATGACACAATGAACATACGTACAGAAAATGAAGACAGAGAGAAAGGGGAACACTAGTTTAACATGCAGAGTGGAGACAGAGGTAATAGGTAAGGATTAAAACTCAAGAATGAAATAAATTATTGTTTTATACCACACTTTTCCAAGGTGTTCAATAAACTTTAAGCTAGTCATTTTTTTTTTCAGACTTCTCAGGGATAAAGCAAGTTATTTTAATTACTACAGTGAGTAACTAGGAAAGGTATGAGCTTATATAAATACTAAAGAAGAGATCAACTACATAATTATAACTACAGAGTGAATCAAATATAGAACATACAATGTTTAAAACTTCAAGGAATATCAGGTAAAAGAGGAAAAAAATAAAAGATAGCTGATTAACAAAAAGCTAATTTTTTGGCTGACAGCGGTGTCTCACATCTGTAATCCAAGCACTTTAGGAAGCTGAAACGGGAGGATCACTTGGGTCCAGGTGTTCAAGATCAGCCTGGGCAACAGAGCAAGAGCCTGTCTCTAAAAAATAATAAAAAATAATATGTCTGGGCACAGTGACTCACGTGTGTAATCCCAACACTTTGGGAGGCTGAGGCGGGTGGATCACTTTAGGCCAGGAGTTCAAGACCAGCCTGGCCAACACAATGAAACCCTGTCTCTACTACAAATACAAAAAAATTAGCTGGGCATGGTGGCACACACCTGTGATCCTAGCTACTCAGGAGGCTGAGGCATGAGAATCACTTAAACCCGGGAAGCGGAGGTTGTAGTAAGCCAAGGTCATGCTGACAGAGTGAGACTCCAACCTGGGTGACAGAGTGAGACTCTGTCATACGAGTGTAAATACATACATACATACATACATACCATACAAACATACAAATTAGCTAGGCATGGTGGCGCACACCTGTGGGTCACAGCTATTCAGAAGGCTGAGGCATGAGAATTGCTTAAACCCGGGAAAGGGCTGTTGCAGTGAGCCATGCCACTGCACTCCAGCCTGGGTGACAGAGTGAGACTCCATCATACGTACATAAATACATACATACATACAAATTAGCTAGGCTTGGAGGTGCACACCTGTGGTCTCAGCTACTTAGGAGGCTGAGGCATGAGAATCACTTAAACCCAGGAGGCGGAAGTTGCAGTGAGCCAAGATAATGACACTGCACTCCAGCCTGGGTGACAGAGTGAGACTCCATCATATGTATGTAAATACATACGTACATACATACATATGAGCTAGACATAGTAGGACACACCTGTGGTCCCTCAGGAGGCTGAGGTGGGAGGATTGCTTGCCCAGGAAGTCAAGGCTTCAGTGAACTATGATCACACCACTGCATTCCAGTCCGGGAAACAGGGCAAGACTCTGTCTCCCCACCGTCCCACTACATGGCCACAACGACCAAATACAAAGATGTGGTACTTAGATCCTAAACAAGGACAGATATGGTCTATAAAAAGTCCTCTGGTTTAAAAAAATTTCAGGTTGGGCACAGTACCGCATGCCTGTAATCTCAGCACTTTGGGAAGCTGAAGTGGGTGGATCACAAGGTCAGGAGTTCGAGAGCAGCCTGGCCAATATGGTGAAACCCTGTCTCTACTAAAAATACAAAAAAAAATTAGCCAGGCATGGTGGCACATGCCTGTAGTCCTAGTTACTTGGGAGGTTGAGACAGGAGAATAGCTTGTACCTGGGAGGCAGAGGTTACAGTGAGCAGAGGTCACGCCATTGCACTCCAGCCTGGGCGACAGATCGAGAGTCTGTCTCCAAAAAAAAAAAAAAAATGAATAAATAAAAAAATTTCAACCTTAACAAGCCAGTATATTAGTAAAGAATCAATAAAAATGCAATTTGGCTCTTGTCTTGCCCTTCTTGAAAACTCTATTGAACAGCCATTAGATAGGACCACGCAAGGTAAGAGCGTGTACACAGTATTCTAGAGAGGATTGAGCTGGATGAAAAACAGAAGCATAACCATGCGCAGGCTGTCAGATCCCAAGAAGGGTAAGGAGCATGTCTGCATAGGGAGGCGGCTCAGCAAGGGAAGCTGAAGCCTGAGTAGGGAAAGGAAGGCTGCGAAGCAGGAGTGCCACCTAGTGTGAGGTGTCAGAGTCTGACGGAGCAAGAGGGCACCCCACGCAGAGCTGGGAGGACAAGGTTAGGGCAGGTGGCAACAGATACAGAATATCGGTTACATACAGGGGGATCAAACATAAAAGTAAACATGTTAAAGACAAATGGGAGCCAGATTTCTCAACACAGAGAAAGGAATTATTGATATGGAAAAGGAGAAAACCAGAATGAATCCTATCAAATCTGGAGATACCAACAGGCACACTAATGGTTTTCAATGTAAATAAATGTATTTTTAAAAGATGTAAATACGTATATGTGTATACACACCCAAAAACTTATTTTGATTTCTAAACACCATTCTCTGCCAAAAGTTCATTTCAAAGCACCTCCTCAACAAAATACTTATTACCTACAAAGTTTAAAAGATTAATCCTACAGTAAAGAAACCCACCAGGACACTCCCTGAATCAAATGATCAAAGTTAACATCACCAGTGGGAACAAATCAAAATCATGTGACCCGAGAGGATAAAGTGAAAAGAACACAATATCATTTATGTAACACTCCTGCCAAATTGAGGGACATTCTACAAAACAACTAGTCTTTAATTTTCGAAACTATCAAGATTAAGAAGGTCAAGGTAAGAATGAGGAACTACTCCTGACTGAAAGAGATTAAAGAGACGTAACAACTAAATGCTATCTATACTTGTAAACTAGATCTTTTTGCCATGAAGAACGTCATTAGGACGATTGCTAAAACTTGAATGATGTTTGGAAATTAAATGGTAGTCATGTATCGATGTTATTTCTTGATTGGTGGCTCTACTGTGATTATATAGGAGAATGTCCTAGGTTGTAGGAGGTACTCATTAAAGTAATGATGCAGGCCGGGTGCAGTGGCTCATACCTGTAATCCCAGCACTCTGGGAGGCTGAGGTGGGCGGATCACTTGAGGTCAGGGATTATGACCAGCCTGGCCAACATGGTGAAACCCCAGCTCTACTAAAAAATACCAAAAAAATTAGCCAGGTGTGTTGGTGTACACCTGTAACCCCAGCTACTTTGGAGGCTGAGGCACAAGAATCCCTGGAACCCAGGAGGCAGAGGTTGCAGTGAGCTGAGATTACGCCACTTCACGTTGGCCTGGGCAAACAGAGTGAGACTCTGTCTCAAAAAATAAACAAAAGAAAGTAACGATGCAGGACAGGTGCAGTGGCTCAAGCCTGTAATTCCAGCACTTTGGGAGGCAGATGCGGGTGGAGGCAGATGTGGGTGGATCACTTGAGGCCAGGAGTTCCAGACCAGCCTGGCTAACATGGTAAAACCCCACCTCTACTAAAAATACAAAAATTAGCCAGGCATGGTGGTGTGCGCCTGTCATCCCAGCTACTCGGGAGACTGAGGCACGAGAATCACTTGAACCCAGAAGGTGCAGATTGCAGTGAGCTCAGACTGCACCAATGCACTCCATCCGGGAGGACAGAGAGACTGTCTCCAAAAAAAAAAAAAAAGCAATGATGCAGTGATGTGGCATCACGCTGGCAACTTATTCTCAAAAGGTTTGGGGGAAACAGTTATTTGTTCTGTACTTAGAACTTCCCTGTGGGGCTGGGCGGAGTGGCTCACGCCTGTAATCCCAGCACTTTGGGAGGCTGAGGTGGGTGGATCACCTGAGGTCAGGAGTTCGAGACCAGTCTGGCCAATGTGGTGAAACTCCGTCTCTACTAAAAATACAAAAATTAGCTGGGCGTGGTGGTGGGCACCTGTAATCCTAGCTACTGGGGAGGCTGAGGCAGGAGAATCGCTTGAACCTGAGAGGTGGAGGTTGCAGTGAGCCGAGATCATGCCCCTGCACGACCGCCTGGGCAATTGAGTGAGACTCCATCTCAAAAAAAAACTTCCCTGTAAGTTTAGGATTATTCCGAAATTTTAAGAAAGAAGTATTTGTTTTACCAGAACATGTCTGATAATGGGAATTAGCTAATGAGCAACTATATAAGGAAAGAATGTCAATATTATATACAGAAACCAGGTTGGTTCACTCCCAAGTTTTCTCTATATGCTAATGTTTTTGCACCAAATTAGAGAACTAAGTACACAAGCACAGCATAACTTGGGTCAGCCACTCCAAGGAACACAGCACTGAATATGACACCAATTCACAAAAGTATTAATAGGAGGAATGATTGTTTAAGCAGGACAGTTCAATCCTATTGTCGCCGCCCCCCATCTCCATGCCACTTAGGGGACTGACTGCTCTCTACACATAAACACAATGACGAAGTTATCCTCTGGAGGATTAAAACAGAGTGTCTCTGGATTGCCTTCACCTGAAACGTGGAAGCCAGAGGATTAAATGAACATACATACAATATGCTAAGATACCCAGTGCTTAGCTCCCCACCAGTCCCTCACACCTGTGAGGCGAGATCAGTGAGCCTTCTCCGGGAAATCACACCAGCCGAAAAGACTCAAAAAGACCCTGACGATGGTTGTTCCTCAACAAATGGTCCAGACTTAGGCGAAGGCCACAGTGAACAAAGTCCTAATTCTGTGCTCAGAGCTTCCAAAGAAGTTTTTAGTGCCTAACATTTATGATCAGATAGCCAAAGGAAGCCTTTAACGCAATACCTCTCAACCTTGGTTGTTTATGGAACTAACCTAGAAAGCCTGTTAAAGTATTGATGGTCAACTCCATCAAGTGTTCTGGGGTGGTACCTAAGCAATGGGGGTTTTTTAAGCTCCCTGTGTGATGACATCATGGTATGCAATGATTGTTAAGAACCACAGCTCTAACACTGATTCCATGAAAAAAGAACAGGTCTGTATTTATAAACAGTTAGTGAACAAACGGAGCTCTTGGAAATTAAATATGTGCTAGCAGAACTGAAATATTCAATAGAAGACTTGAAAGATTAACTGAGAAGATTTCCCAGAAAGTAGAGCAAAACAACACACACGGACACAAAAATAAGAAAACCATAATACCAATCCAGAAAATACAGAGAAACTGCAGAGGAGAAATACAAAAGATCATTAATAAGAAAAGCTTCAACATCAACACTGGAAACTAAAAAAACAAACAACGCTGTTAAAATTCTCAAGATTATTTCCAATCTTAAAATATCCAGCCAAACTACCAATCAAATATGAGGACAGAATCAAGACATTTTCAGACATGCATGGAATCACAAATGCCTCATTTTCAGGAAGCTACTAGAGAAAGTACTTAAGTTCTTCTTAAGAAGGAGAAAGATACAGGATACAGGAAAGAGAAGAATCTCCAGAAATGATTTTGTAAGGAAATCCCAGGCTGACAGCCATACTGCAGGCTTAGGGAGCAACTGGTCCAGACTGGAGACGTGTGATTCTAGAGACCGACATATTGAGGGCTATCTTTGCCAACATGCCCTTTGTCAATGTTCCCATCATTTGTACCCAGACAAGTTCACATAAGCTTGGCTTCTGGTCCACTTCCTGCTTCCATCTCTACGCCTTTCTGCTTGGATCAAGTTAGTCGCCCCCACAATCCCATGCCTGAAAAGGTTCTGCTTTGATCTATATTTGGGAGCTGGAAGTTGGCCACGGTAAGTTTTGAAATACAGTTTAGAGAAAAATCGATTCCCCATATTCCCGACAATTATCTATCACTAAGCCTATGCCACAGTCTTGCCAGATGACCCAAAAGTGCTGAGTTCCATTTCTCAGGACTCATTTACTCACTCATTGCCTTGCCCAAAAGACTTTCTTAGTAAGCTCTTTGAGAAATGAGGCCAGACTATGACCTAAGTTTCCACATTCACCTTATCTTTTTAAGGGGCCTTCACCTAAGAGTCAACATTGCGCTTCCCTTTTTTGCTTTCATTCAGTTATAAATACCTTTCATGATGATTACTTTATTTTATAATTAACTAAAATGGCACAATACTTTGGGGGAAAAAAAAACAGGGAAATACCTTATTCCAATCTGGTTCATACATTCAAATATTAAAACAAACATACATTCGTAAATACTGAAATAAAATGGCAAGTGAAATCAAGAGAAATAAAAAAGAAATCCACATTTTAAAAATAAAACTCATTTCAATTACATAAAATCATCTTCCGTAAAAAACGATGTTACATATAGTCACATAACATTGCAACTAAAATCAAGAATTTTGGCAATATATTATTTGGTATTGCTAATACCTCTACTAACCTCTGATTCATCACCCTTCTCTCTATAAGCAGTAGCAATACTGGTCTGAACAGCCTTAATCCATGCCTGGCGCAGCTTTTCGGAATCTGCCTGGAGCATACAACTTCTAAAAGGAAATAACATATTTTCTCAGACACTCAGTTAATGCCAAAAACACCCTATAAGCTTTGTATGTTTTTCACTTTGCTATTTAATAATTTTCTAGCAAAAAATATATATATAGTTTGTTGAAAAAAGCTTTTATTTCATGTATCTTTAGGGCAAAGTATGTTGACGAAGAAATCAAGGTGCCAATGAAACAAATTATCTCTTAAAAACAAATAACCCATCCCTGAATATTTAAAAAAAAAAAAAAAAACTCTTAAATTTACCATATAAACATAAAAATACTCATTTTTTTTCTACTGGGTACAAATATAAAATGATAGTTATCAAAGAAACTCATATGATTTTAATTCATCATCATAATAGCTAAAATTTTCATATGAGCACATAAATCACCTTTATGGAATTAAAGAATAGGATAAATGGTAGAAGTTACATAAATATCTGACTATATCTGTAACCATTAATTATTGAAATTTATTTTTAAAACTTTTTTTCCTCTTTAGCACAGAAAATTACAGACAAATGCAAATTCCTGCACTCTGGGAAGTTCTTTAAGACAAACTATAAAAACCTAAAAGCAAATCACAGATCCTTCAGAACCACTTACTTTGTTGGTGAGACCACCTCAAAGCAGAATCGTCGCTCTATGTCTTCACAATGTTTCACTGTGCAGAGCCTGAGGTCCTCAACTACTACAGTCGGATTATCCTACAGGGAGGAAACCACATTTCCACACTTTTCCACTTAGGTTTTAATACTACCAATAACAAAATACTTAAAAATATTACTTGGCATAAGCGGTCTAATTTTTTAGACACAGATAGGGGTTATCAATATAGACATGAAAGTAATTTTGTCCTGTTAATAATTGTATCTACCTCATAAATTACATAGAGAGTAAATGAAATGGTTTACATATAAAGAGCCTGGTCCAACAGTTGATACTTAGTAGATTCTCAATAAATGTTAATGTTCTGCAGCTTTTCTTCCATCTTCTTTCATATCCACTCTCCTGGTCCCCACTCACATATAATAAAGCTACTTTCCTCCAAAAGAGAAGCCTTTATTCAGTCAAGTTTTAAATAACTCAAAGAAAGCTACAACTTCCTAAAATACCTAAGTGAATCAAAAAGATTTTATCACTTTCTACTATTTAATACCAAGTTTATCAGAATAGAAGAAACCATGAACTAATTAGCTGATTAAACGGCTTCTGTCATACAAACCTGCTACCATAGAACCTTGCAAATAAAATTTCAGTGTCATCTCAAGAGTAGAGATTTGAAATTTGCAGTTTACAGAATGTCATTCAGATAATCATTAGTTATGAGAATAACTAACGATTCATTCTTTTGTTTCTAGTTATTTTAATATTCTCAACTCACATGTAATCCCAATATGTCTTTCCCATAAATAATACTTCCTCATCCTTAAAATAAGGTTCAGGAAAACAAACATATAAAACAATATTAACAAATTTAAGGGGTTCTATTTAAATTACTTTCAGCTTACATTTTAATTAATGTAATTTTTAACCATTCTGTCCTATCACCTTTGGCCCTATTGTGACATTATTTAAAAGGCATCCTCTCTTTCATCTTCAAAACAGTGGTATGGAATGGCAGTGTTATTTCTGTCATGCACTAGACAAAGATACATTTAAAGAAATAAAAGTATGTTGTATATTTCAAAATAGCTAGGAAAGGAGATTTGTAATGTTCCTAAGACAAAGAAAAATGTTTGAGGTGATTGATGCCCCAGTTACCCTGATTTGATCCTTACACATTATATACAAGTATCAAAATAGCACATGTACCACAAAAGTATGTACAACTAATATATACCATTTAAAAGCTACCAAAACATTTTTTAAAATCCTGTGACCCAGAAAAATCCATCTCAAAGTGAGGAAGTAAGAATTTAGGATTCAACATCACTTTGCTTTTAAGAATGAAATGTTGAAATTCTCCACCCTAGAGTCCTCTTATACCTGCTCAAACAGAAAACTAATAATTATATTAATTTTACACACATGAGTATTTATAGACTTCAATGTTTACCAAAACAAGAAGATAAATAACTGAAATTGATAACTCATTAGGTTTTCACTTATTAACACCTACCTTAAATTTTTTCTGGTAAACCAACTGATTATTCTGTATTGAAAACCAGCGCCTACAGAAACACAAAATAGATTAAGTTTTCATAAACATAATTTATTTCCATTGTTGTTAGAAATGAAATATTTGAGAAAGCACTGGAAATCACATTGTGGTAATTATGTTTTGAGAAGTGCATTGTATTATTTTGCTTTATATAAACTGATTCTAATATGGGAAAACTATTGAAAGTAAAAAACAAACGTTTTAAAACCACAGGTTAGGAAAATTAAAGTACTACATTTTGATTAATTTCATGTCATAAATTTACATCCTAACAAAAGCAGTTACCCTTTATGCTACCACCAAATAACTGTTTTAAAGTACAAATTTAGTTTTTGAGGTTCCTCAAAAATAACTGAACTCTTTCCCCAGAAATAACTGCTTTTCTTATAAAGTTGGTATAAATGTATATTGTGAATAAAAGTATACACTTGTGGCCAGGCACAGTGGCTCACACCTGTAATCCCAGCACTTTAGGAGGCCAAAGCGAGTAGATCACCTGAGGTCAGGAGTTCGAGACCAGCCTGAACAACACAGTGAAACCCAGTCTCTAATAAAAAATACAAAAATTAGCCAGGTATGGCGGCAAGTGCCTATAATCCCAGCTACTCAGGAAGCTGAGGCAGGAGAATCACTTGAACCCGGGAGGCAGAGGTTGCAGTGAGCCAAAATCACACCATTGCACTCCAGCCTGGGCCACAGAGCAAGACTCTGTCTCAAAAAAAAAAAAAAAAAAGTATCCACTTATATACAGAAAAACATTGAAACAAATTATGCTTTATTTTCAACCTTTCAGCAGATAATTCAGTAAGAGTCTGATTTGATAAGCACAACAGAAAACTAATCATGTCAGAACTGACATCTAACAAGAGACAATCACAAATTAGCTTGGTCTTAGTTTCATACAAAATACTCCTAAGCAAATTAATCAAAGTTATTACTACAAATGATTCACTCAAGTATTTATATGGTTCTGCTCGTTACTGTAAATTATTAGGCAAACAATTTACTTACGACCTTCTTTAGAAGAAAAATCTAAGCTATGTATGACATATTTACTAATTCTAATTTATTAAAACAATAAAAGACCTAAAGGCATAAAAAAAATTCACAGCCAAAAGCCATTCAGAAAAGAAAGCAAAACTTCTTATAAAGCATGAAAAGTAAAACAGTATTTGAATCATTATTTTAAAATTAGTTTCATGTGAGATGATTTCTACTGTAACATTAGTTATTAATCAATTAGCAGATAGAGATTCTACCTTTTCATTGGTACTAATATGAAGCATTAGCAATTGTATTTAGACATTTAGAATTTCTATTTTTAAAAATTAAGTCAATTATCCAAAGCTGTTCTCATCTCGTGACTAGGAGATGCTTTTCCATTTTTAAGCCATTCACTGGAAAGACTGTTAGGTTTTCTTACCACTTAAAGAGGAATCACCTTTACCATTAAAAAAGACATTTGTTAAAGAAGCATCTAGATAAAATGAGCTGGGTTGCCTCTAAATGCAAATCATCAAGAGGTAGGCTAGAAAAGGAAGAACTTCTGGGTTTCTTTACTTTGGGACAGACAGTTGGTTAGAAATGTTAAGGAAGTACCTACAAACAAACAAAATGGTGCAACCCTGCCACATGGGATGACATGCAATGGAAACAATCTCTGATACTGATGAAAGCGTTTATGTAAAAATCATTTGAAGTAGGGTGAACTGTAGTAATACAAAATCATTTGTTTTATATCATAGTCAATTCCATAATTCGATGAAAGCTACCAAGAGTTTTACTGAGCAAAAAAATCACACTTATGTAAACTTTTCATGCTTCTGAGGTTTTCAAAAAATTAACTTCTCTTGACCTGCTGCATCTTAGGACAATATCTTCTAAAAATAGTATCAAAATGCTATATTAAAACATATGTTGTTGTCAGAGACCTATCCCTCTGATTATTAACTCTAAGGATCACATGTATTTCTGAAACCCAGTTCCTCTGCCATCTATCTGCTTCTGAATGACGTTTTCATATCATCAGTTTTTATAAACTGAGGAAAGAAAACATAAACTCTTAATTTTACATCTCTTAAGGAAAAATGTCATACATCCTAGGTAGAAAACATTTTTTCAATTATTATACTAAGATCTGTGTGTCTTACGACACTATCACTCCTCCATTGTTATTACAAATAAAAAAACTAATAACCTAACATTGACCAAAACTTTAATCAAGTAAAAGGGAATATAATTTTTAATTCTTTCTATAGAATAATCCTAGTTGTTATTAACATTTCATTGTTGTTGTTGCTTTTGTTTTTTTGGTTTTTTTGAGGCAGAGTCTCACTCTGTCGCCCAAGCTGGAGTGCAGGGGTGCGATCTTGGCTCACTGAAACTTCCGCTTCCTGGGTTCAAGCGATTCTGGTACCCTAGCCTCCCAAGCAGCTGAGGTTACAGACACACGCCACCACACCCTGCTAATTTTTGTATTTTTAGCAGAGATGAGGTTTTACCATGTTGGCCAGGCTGGTCTATAACTCCTGGTCTCAAGCGATCCACCCACCTTGGCCTCCCAAAGCGCTGGGACTACAGGCATGAGCCACCACGCCCGGCTCTAATTGTTACTAACATTTCTAAGAAAAGGAAAAGTAAGACTTAAAAACAGCTCATGGACTGTGAAATATAGAAAAAATACTTAAGTTTGGATTCAGAAACTGACCACAAAGTCAAAATACAAGACAGCTTTTTGTTTTGTTTTGTTTTGTTTTTTGATTTTGTTTTTGTTTTTGAGACGGAGTCTCACTCTGTTGCCCAGGTTGGAGTGCAATGGCACGATCTCGGCTCCCTGCAACCTCCGCCTCCTGAGTTCAAGAGATTCTCTTGCCTCAGTCTCCCGAGTAGCTGGGATTACAGGCATGCACCACCATGCCCGGCAATTTTTGTATTTTTAGTAGAGACGGGGTTTCGCCATGTTGGCCAAGCTGGCCTTGAACTCCTGACCTCAGGTGATCCACCCGCCTCAGCCTCCCAAAGTGCTGGGATTACAGGCATGAGCCACCACGCCCAACCAAGACAGTTTTTAAAATAGAAAAATTTGCTTCATTAAGAAAAATAAGGTACCACTTTGTATCTCAAATTGAAATAACTCAATACACATTTTATTAAATTCTAAATATTATACTTTAAAAATATATGTGGTAAATATTAAATTTATAAATTATTAGTTATTAATATTAACATACCAATTAGAGTTTCCAAATGACAACATTTGGGCGGGAAAAAAAATATATATATATACACAAAAAAATCTTTTACCATGTTTGATCACTAGTCCCACACTGCTCTTAAAATCAAGAACATGAGTAAAAGTCAAACTTTGAAACCTGTAGAAGCTTTATTACTAGAACTATAAGGATGATGGGTTTATTTACATATCCATTTAAGTGCCAAACAGGTAAACAATTGGTAAAAATTAAAAGCCTGAACATGAATGCTCCTTTACTTCAATTTATATATTTATTTCTTTTTTTTTGAGTCGGAGTCTCGCTCCGTCGCCCAGGCTGGAGTGCAGTGGCACAATCTCGGCTCACTGCAAGCTCCGCCTCCTGGGTTCATGCCATTCTCCTGCCTCAGCCTCCCGAGTAGCTGGGACTACAGGCACCCGCCACCACGCCTGGCTAATTTTTTTTGTATTTTTAGTAGAGACGGGGTTTCACCATGTTAGCCAGGACGGTCTCGATCTCCTGACCTTGTGATCCACCCACCTCGGCCTCCCAAAGTGCTGGGATTACAGGCGTGAGCCACCGCGCCCAGCCTTCAATTTATTTTTATACAGAGAAAATAATGGCAAAACAAAAAAAGGTAAGGAACTGACAATGTATTCTTTCAACATAATCAATATGGTTTTACCAAAAGGACTAATCCTAGTTACTGCTCAAATTTTTAAAAAGAGTTTACTAGCTTATTTCCCTCTATATTTTTATTTGTTTAGACATATATGTAATTTTTTTAGAGACACTCAGCCTGGAGTGTTGTGGCGCAATCACAGCTCACTGCAGTCTGGAAATCCTGGGCTCAAGTGATCCTCCCACATCAGCCTCTGGAGTTGCTGGGACCACAGAGGCATGCCACCACACCCAGCTAATTTCTTATTTGTTTATATGTATTTTGGCAGAGACGGGGTCTTACTATGTTGCCAGGACTGGTCTCCAATTCCTGGGCTCAAGTGATCCTCCAACCTCGACCACCCAAAATGCTGGTATTACAGGTATAAGCCACATATCCAGCCTTTCTCTTTTTAAAAAAATAAGACATATTTAAAAAAGGAAAATTACTCAATCTGTATCTTCTTTGGGTAATTATAAATAAATCAAATATTCCTTTAAAGATTAAAACAAATTGAGGAGATGTGCAACTAAAAGGTATAATTCCATTTCTCAAATAAAATATTTATATTTTCTTCCCAATTTAAAACATAAAGAGACTTTTTATCCATTGCAAGTAATCCAACTGAAATGCAAGTTAATTATGAGCTTTCTCGTGCCAAAAAGGAAACTGGAGTAAGATGAGGGTAAAGGGAAGGAAGCCATTTGGTACCTGATATGATCGGGCTTTTTCCTGTCATGTGAAAAAACGGGGCAGGATTAAAACATAAAGGAAAGGTGGTAAAAGAATGAAAATGAAAAATGTGCAAAATAAGCAAAGGACTAGCATGATACGAAAATAAAGCAAGAATTAAGAAACAAGCTTAAGCTCTGAACCTAACAAAATAATCAAAAGTATCTATTGCATTTTATTTACTTTTTATACACATATGCATTTGTACAATTAATTCCAACTCTTAGGACTCTGAAAATTTCAGGAATATTCAAAAAGTTCTTCAAATACTATGTCATAGGAAGTTCTGATAGGACTTAGCATACTTGGGCATCTCTCTACTATTATTTTCTGCCTCAAAGTTCATGGCTATAAAATATAGATAGTACCTCGCACCTCATCTTAATAAGCTGCTCCTAAAAGTTAAGGAAAATAATCACTGTAGGAATTGTCTATATAAACCTGAGATAAATGAAGTTTTCATAAAGAAAGTAGGTTCACTAAACAGAGGATGTCAAAGATTATAAAATATTAGCCAAATAAACATTTCTCCCAATTGCCCATCCCATTTTCATGAAATGATATACGGGACTTGAAGGCCACACATACATAGTATTAACCTTTCATCTATGTATATACTTCTTATAATACAAAAGGCCAATAGAAATAAAACATTTACATCTACATCAGCAGCATACAGAATATTTTGCTTTAAAGTATCGTGTAGTATATTCTATGCTTTTAGTTGTATTTTCTATTTAAACAAAGACAGAGCATAGCAAGCAATTATTCAGTTTTATTAGTTTTTCCAAGTTATCACTAAATAAATTATGTTAGTGTCTATTTATTTTCCTTCTTCATTCACCTTTTCTGAATTTATCATAAAAAGCAAAAGAGAAGTTAAGTTCTAATAATCCAATAATGTGAGCCTGAAAGGAAGCTGCCATACTGAGAAAATGACCCGACAAAGAAAAATTATTGTGGTGACCTCACATTATCTTCAGAAAAATACATTGTATAGATTTATAAAATTTTTGAGATATTACAAACTACAACAGTCCACATAAGAAATAAAACTTTTTACTCCTTATGCTATTTCAATCACATCATACAAAATATTATCTATTCAGTTAAATTCCAGATTTTGGAATCATCTGAAATACACTTGTAATTTATGAAGCACAAAGTGAGGTTTAAAAACTATCTGGAAATTCCTAGTCACACTCACATTTCCCTGAGGAAGAAAGTATTTTTTTTTTTTTTATTTTACTTTTTGTGGGTACATAGTAAGTGTATCATATTTATGGGAGAAAGAAGTTTTTTTTTTCTTTTTTTTGAGATGAAGTCTCGCTCTGGTCATCTAGGCTGGAGTTCAGTGGTACAATCACAGCTCACTGCAACCTCTGCCTCCCTGGGTTCAAGTGATTCTCCCACCTCAGTTTCCCAAGGAGCCGGGATTACAGATGCGTGCCACCATGACCGGCTAATTTTTATATTTTTAGTAGAGACAGGGGTCTCACCATGTTGGCCAGGCTGGTCTTGAATGCCTGACCTCAAGTGACCTGCCCGCCTTGGCCTCCCAAAGTGCTGGGATTACAGGCATGAGCCACCATGCCCAGCCAGAAGGTCTTTTTAAATAGTTGATTTTGATAAGACTGTATGCAAAAATTCCACAGAAGTATAGGTAATAGCAAATGTGTGGTACCCTATGGTGACTAAAACAAAAAAAGTGCCCTAAAAGTAATCCATAAACAATCCCCCAAATCTTCATATTTGAATCACTGGATTCCTGAATTTTTAAAATTAACTCACCAATATCATAAATACAGTCGTTTACTCAAAGTCCAGTAAAATGAATTAAGCTGGACAGAGAACTGAATTTTGAGATACTTTAAGAAATTTAAATTCCAAATTTTTAATATTAAAAAGCAGAAGATAATTCTAAATAACATTTAAAAGATTACTCTTCTTTCTTCTCTCTTCTGTCTAGTTCCTTATCTATCGCCTAGTAACTACTTAAAGACTTTAGTCACAAGGTTTGGACTTTCGTTGTTGATTGGCTGATTGAGACAGGGTCTCCGTCACCCAGGCTGGAGTGCAGTGGCACAATGCAGAGGCTCAATGCAGCCTCAATCTCTTGGCCTCGAGCGGTCTTCCTGCCTCGGCCACCTGTGTAGCTGGGGCTACAGGCACCACACCACCGCACCTGACTAATTTTTGTATTTGTTTTTTGTAGAGATGGGGTTTCACCATGTTGCCCGAGCTGGTCTCAAATTCCTGGGCTCAAGCAATCTGCCTGCCTTGGCCTCCCAAACTGCTGGGATTAGAGGCATGAGCCACAATGACTGGCCTTATATGCTATATTCTTGTACAAGTCAGAATTTTACTAGTGTTTTTGGCAAAACGTTCTTCAACAGGATGTGAAAATGGTATTAATTTGCTATCCATAATTTTTCCTAATGTAAGTGTTTCAGGAAGTTCTTTTAAAGTGAAGTATTTTTTCATAGTTGAAGCTGCATTTTGTTCTATCAAAATAAAGATGGTTTGGAATTTTCGCAGCAAGTAAGAAAAATGCCATAGGATACTTGAGGAAGAGTTCAGAGTTCCAGGTTTTGCACCTCAATTTGTTCACAAACCAGCTGTGTGACTTTGAAAGAGTGACTACCTCTCTGAAGCTCCATTTCTTTACTGAAAGTAAGGGTGTTCTACAATCTATGATTCTAATCAATAAGTGCCATTTCACTACGGATAGATGGCATCTCCTTTAAAAATAGCCTAATTTCCAAAGCAATGTTTTTTCACTTTGTAAATAGGAGGTAATGTCTACAATTGAAAATTTAACCATTATTCCTCACTTGATTTTAGCTGCATTTTAATATCCATGCCAATGTAATTCAGAAAATAAATAATAATGAAAAGGTTCATGTATAAATCAAAATTACTTTCCTTCTACTGTCCTAAATGGCAGTGCAATATTCCACTAACACTTACTATGCTTCATTTTGAAGTCTGAGACCATCTCTCATTGGAGTAGTCCATGGAAGTTCATTTCTTTTCTTCTTAACATAATGGTATGTTTCTATGGATTTACTGTATTTTCACTTTGCTAAACTCTAAGTAGGTTGTTTTGAAATCTGAAGGCTAAAATTCAATTCTGCCATTATACCATGAAAACATACTGGTGAGTAATCTTTATTATAAAGACTCACCAGTCAAGCTGTTTTTTTTTGCTTTTCCCCCCCCCCCCCCCCAACTTCTACTCTGGCTACAGAAATTTATCAGGAAAGGCTTAAAAGACTACTACTGTCTTACTTTTTAGAGCTTAGAAAATGTAATTTTAATTTTTCATTTTCACTTTAGCTAGAAATATTATTTCTAACCACACCACTTAAGTTGGTCCTCCTATATTCATGTACTATTCTTATTTTTATTTATTTATTTATTAAGAGACAGAGTCTCACTGTGTCGCCCAGATTGGAAGTGCAGCAGCACAATCTTGGCTCACTACAACCTCTGCCTCCTAGGTTCAAGCGATTCTCCTGCCTCAGCCTCCCAAATAGCTGGGATTACAGGCATGTGCCACCACATCCAGCCAATTTTTTCTATTTTTAGTCAAGACAAGGTTTCACTGTGTTGGCCAGGCTGGTCTCAAACTCTGGGCCTCAAGTGATATACCCGCCTCAGCCTCCCAAAATGCTGGGATTACAGGCATGAACCACCACGTCCAGCCCATGTATTATTTTTAAAGCTCTCTAAACTCAGGTTTAACATCAAATATAATCATTCTTCTTTCCATTTTTATATTCACTCTCAGGTTCAGAAAAATTATTTTGAATAAAACAAACCATCTACCATGTAAACATCCGTCAATATCAAATGCTGGGGAAATGCTCAATAAATCACTGACATTCAGAAATGTCAGTGAATGCTTTCTTTTTTTTGAGACAGAGTCTCACCCAGGCTGGAGTGCAGTGGAGCAATCTCGGCTCACTGCAGCCTTTGCCTCCTGGGTTCAAGCAATTCTCCTGCCTCAGCCTGCCAAGTAGCTGGGATTATAGGCATGCACCACCACGCCAGGCTAATTTTTGTATTTTTAGTAGAGATGGGGCTTCATCACGTTGGCCAGGCTGGTCTCAAACTCCTGACCTCAAGTGATTCACCCGCCTCAGCCTCCCGAAGTGTTGGGATTACAGGCGTGAGCCACCATGCCCACCCAGTGAATGTTTTTTCTATATAACCTTGACACCAAGACATAAAAATAATTACACTAGAAATCCATTTTAATAAAACATTAAATTTTTCCATTTAACAAAAATGTACACAAAGTTAAACTTACCAGGAAATTATATTTACTAACGTCCATTTTTTAAAAATAAAAACAAACTTCTTTATCATTAAATTCATATTCTGGTCAATAAACACATTATAACCAATAATAATGAATCAACCAGAATCCAACTACTACTCATATTACAGAATTTTGACTACTTTTTTATTTTTGGCAAAAATAGAGGCATCCTTGAATAAAAGATTAATCACTGATACCCAGAAGAATGATCCTGCGACAACCAATCTTTCAGTTGAAGCTTTAATGTCTGAAGTTATTTCATTTTAGTATATTACTACATGAGAAAATACAATGAAATATTTTATACATTCTTTTAACAGACATTTAACAGATTTATATTTTATAAAAATTTGTTTAGCAACACCTTCAAAGTTTTTGGTAGCCATCAAGTTTACAATAAAGGAGCATCAGCTGCCACAACTTCACATATGAAAAAATTCCCATTTCCTAAAACTCCTGTTTTATTGAAGTTATTGCAAAGATCTAAAGATCAGGATCACCTAGCTTAAAGATTCATAAACATTTTGTTCACAAAGTGCAGGAAAAAAAAGATTCATAAGTGATATGGACTGGTTCTGTCACTACCCAAATCTCACCTTGACCTGTAATCCCCACGTGTCGTGGGAGGGATCTGGTGGCAGGTGACTGGGTCACGCGGGTGGTTTTCCCCACGCTGTTCTCGGGATGGTGAGGGAGTTCTTAGGAGATCTGATAGTTTAAAAGTGGTAGTTTCCCTGAGCTCGCTCTCTCCTACCACCTTTGTGAGGAGGATGCCTGCTTCCCCTTCCGCCATAATTCTAAGTTTCCTGAGGCTTCCCCAGCCATGGAGAACTGTGAGTCAATTAAAACTCCTTTCTTTATAAATTACCCAGTCTCAGGTAGTATTTTTATAGCAGTGTGAACATGGACTAATACAGAGAACTGGTACCAGCAGAGTGGAATACTGCTATAAAGATAATCTGAAAATGTAGAAGCCACTTTGGAAATGAGTAACAGGCAGAGGTTGGAACAGTTTGGAAGGCTCAGAAGGCAGGAAGATGAGGGAAAGTTTGGAACTTCCAAGAGACTTGTTGAATGCTTTTGACCAAAATGCTGATACTGATATGGACAATGAAGTCCAGGCTGAGGTGGTCTCAGATGGAGATGAAGAACTTATTGGGAACTGGAGCAAATGTCACTCTCACTATACTTTAGCAAAGAGACTGGCAGCATTTTTGCCCCTGCCCTAGAGATCTGTTCTTAAACTTGAAAGAGATGATTTAGGATATCTGGCAGAAGAAATTTCTAAGCAGGAAAACATTCAAGAGGTGACTTGGCTTTTCCTGAAAGCATACCGTGATATGCTTTCACAAAGAGAAGATATGAAATTGGAACTTAGTTTAAAAGGGAAGCAGAGCATAACAGTTTGGAAAATTTGCAGCCTGACCATGAGGTATAAAAGAAAATCCATTTTCTGAGGAGAAATTCAAGCCAGCTGCAAAAATTTGCGTAAGTAATGAGGAGCTGAACGTTTATATCCAAGACAATGGGAAATATGTCTCCAGGGCATGTAAGAAATCTTTGAGGCAGCCCCTCCATCACAGATCCAGAGACCGAGAGGGAAAAACAGAGTTGTGGGCCAGGGCCCAGGACCCTGCTGCTCTGTGCAGCCTTGGGACTTGGTGCCCTGCGTCCCACCCACTCCAACTTCAGCCACGGCTAAAAGAGGCCAAGGTACAGCTTGGGCCACTGCTTCAGAGTGGGCAAGCCCCAAGCATTGGTGGCTTCCACGTGGTATTAGGCCTATAGATACATGGAAGATGAGAATTTAGGTTTGGGAACCTCCAACTAGAATCCAGAGGATGTATAGAAACGCTTGAAGGTCCAGGCAGAAGTAGTCTGCGGCAGGGGAAGAGCCCTCATGGAGAACCTCCCCTAAGGCAGTGCAGAAGGAAATGTGGGGTTGGATCCCCCACATACAGTCCCCACTGGGGCACTGCCTAGTGGAACTTTGAGAAGAGGGCCAACATCCTCCAGACCCCAGAAAGGTAGATCCACCAAGAGCTTGCACCATGCACCTGGAAACACCGCAGGCACTCAATGCCAGCCCTGAAAGCAGCACAGGGCTACACCCGCAGAGCCACAGAGATGGAGTTGCCTAAGGCCATAGGAACCCACCCCCTGCATAGCCTGCCCTGGAATGTGAGACATGGAGTCAAAGGAGATTTTAGAGCTTTAAGATTTAATGACTGCCTGGCTGCATTTCAAACTTGTGTGGGGCCTGTGACCCCTTTGTTTTGGTCATATTTTCCCATTTTTAATGGGAACATTTACCCAGTGCCTGTACCTCCATTGTATCTTGGAAGTAACTAACTGGTTTTTTATTTTACAGGCTCATAGACGGAAGGGACTTGCCTTGTTTCAGATGAGACTGTGGACTTGGACTTTTGAGTTAATGCTGGAATGAGGTAAGACTTTGGGGATCTGTTGGGAAGTCATGTTTGATTCTGACATGTGAAAAGGACATGAGATTTGAGAAAGGTCAGGGGTGAAATATGGTCTGGCTCTGTATCCCCACCCAAATCTCATCTTAAATTGTAATCCCCACATGTTGAAAGAGGGACCTGGTGGGAGGTGATTGGATCATGGGAGTGGTTTCCCCCATGTTGCTCTCATGATAGTGAGGGAGTTCTCACAAGATATAACGGTTTAAAAGTGGTAATTTCCCCTGAGCACTCTCTCTCTGCCGCCTTGCGAAGAAGGTGCCTGCTTCCCCTTCACCTTCTGCCATGACTGTTCCCCAGCCATGGAGAATTGTGCATCAATTAAAACTCTTTTCTTTATAAACTACCCAGTCTCAGATAGTATCTTTATAACAGTGAGAAAATGGACTAATACAATAAGCAAACACTAAGTCAAAATGTACATAAACATCATATAGAGGAGAAACCAAAAAAGAAAGCTCACTTGTCCTATTCATCTATCATATTCATAATTTGTACTCAAATTTATTTTATGACAAATACAGGAGGTAGACCATATTCAAAATTGATTTACTATAATGAGCTAGCCAGCCACTACAGACCAAGCATTATAAAAATTTTCCTTGCTTCCTTATTTAATCCTTGCTTACTTTTAGAATTTAGAATTAATGATGTTATTCTTCACCTGCTTCTAAAGGGCACCTCTCTTCAATAGCCTGGGTTCAGGAAAGCTTCTATGGAGTTTACAGAAGTTAAAGAATTACGAAGGAGAGAGCTGTCAAATCACAGAGAAAGTCGGAAAATCAAAACTATGTACAGATCAAGACCAGTATTTGAAATATATTACCTGTTCCAAGTTTTGAAGGCATTGCTGGCTCGTTTGAACAGATATCCTTCCATAACTATGCCATTTGCAGCATCTACGTTATATTCTAACTTAGAATCATCACTGGAGAAATCCTAGACAAAACAACATATAAAGAAGTTCATATGACTTGACTAAGTTTCCTAGACAAGAAATGGATCCTAAGGAAAGAGTTCAAAAGGAAGAAAAGGTTTATATTAAGACAGTTACAACAACAATATTAATAAGAAAAATGAAGGGAGACTTAAATGATCAATAATAAATAAATGTTTCAATACATTAAAGTGTTTGACTTTAGTGAATTATTTTATGCAATACTTATTGTGATGACCTAAGGACAGATAATTGTATAGAATATAATGCAAAACAGAAAATAAATCAATATAAACTGTATCTACATTGTGATTAAAAGCACAAAATAATATGTATACAAATAAACAAGGGAAACAACTAAATACTACACAGGCTATTATGTTTAAAATTATCACAACTTTTTTTTTTTTCTTTTTTGAGACAGAGTGTCGCTCTGCTGCCCAGTGTGGAGTGCAATGAAGTGATCTCAGCTCACTGCAACCTCTGCTCCCGGGTTCAAGTGATTCTCCTGTCTCAGTCTCCCATGTAGCTGGAATTACGGACATACGCCACCATGCCCAGCTAATTTTTGTATTTTTGTAGAGACAGGGTTTCACCATGTTGGCCAGGCTGGCCTTAAATTCCTGACCTCAGGTGATCTGTCTGCCTCAGCCTCCCAAAGTGCTGGGATTACAGGCATGGCCACTGCACCCAGCCCATCACAATATTTTATGGTGATATGTGTTAACAATTTTTTTAAAGTATATGGTTATATTTAATTGGGATTATTTAAAGTTACCACTATTTTCTAAATATATTACTACCATGATAGTTTTTTTGTTTTTTTTTTTGAGACAAAATCTCACTCTGTTGCCCAGGCTGGAATGCAGTGGCACAATCTCAGCTCACTGCAACATCCGCCTCCTGGTTCAAGTGATACTCCTGCCTCAGCCTCCTGAGTAGCTGGGACTACTACAGACGTGTGCCACCACGCCCAGCTAATTTTTGTATTTTTAGTAGAGACGGGGTTTCACCATGTTAGCCATGCTGGGCTCAAACTCCTGACCTCAAGTGATTCACCTGCCTCGGCCTCCCAAAGTTCAGGGATTACAGGCATGAGCCACTGTGCCTGGGTATGGTAGTTCTTGAATCTGACAGTGTCTATGGCATTTTTTCCTAAAATAAAATTTAGTTTTCAAAGGAAATGGATCTTAGTCTACAGTTTGAAGTGGGCAAGTTGAACTCCCTTTTTTATGAGTACTATGAAATCACTCACAGTCTTCTTCAAGGGTCTTAATGATCTAAATCTTCACCTGAATGCAATTTAAACTTTCAATTTTCTTCCAAACATTCATGAAGTTTGGAAATCAGAAATTCAATATTTAAAATATTGTCTAACAAACTTCCAAAGCATTTTGAGTAAAACTCTAAGACTGCTGTTTTCAGCAAATTTAAAACTCTAAAGCCAGTCCCATAACTTTTAAAATTCCTCCTGGACCAATAATGAAAATGAGAATTCTACCCTACTAAGGAGCAGTAAACCTCCTGTCGTGGGAAACATTGTGGCAGCATCTGCTGAGACGCTGGGGCCCTGCCTGGAGGCGAGCAGAGCGACAACCATCTAAGGGCCCTCCAAATTGAAGAGAGTGCTAAGTCAGGAACAAGAAACAGACTAAATTCAGAACTTTAAAAGAGAAAAAAATAATAATAATAACCTCTCCTGACACCTTTGAAACATTAACCACGAAAAGACATGATAATCCAAAGTAATCAAATGAAGCAGAATCTGTAAACGACTTGCTACATTTCTTCCTACTTTTTCTTTGGGGAAAAAAAAATCAGGGAAACTTTAATCCCCTCATTTAAAATTTATTTGAGGCTATAATTTATTTAATTATACAGATAGAATTAAGTAAGCAATAAATATAATTGACTTTGTTAACATTCTAAAGGTTTCGTTTGTAACATCTTCCGTTTTTCATAACTTTGGTCAACTTAAAAGACTTCCTTGAAAGTGCAGTGCATTACAAGTGTTTCTCTAATTTTCAACTATATTTCTTGAGATAAACTGTCTTCACTTTAATTACTATTAATATCAACTAATATTTTGTAGTACTTAAAATGTGACAGATTTCATAATTTTAGCAATGAAATATGTTGGACGAAAGACATAGTGTTAGAATCTCCTTAAATACATTGATGACCTGATAAATCAGGAAGGAATACTCAAAGGCAAGAGACTGAGTGAGCACTGGAATTCAAAGAGGTAAGGAGAGCAAAGACATCTGCCTATCAGGAGAACTTGAGTTTTGGTGTGAGGTCCAGGGAACAGAATGTAAAACCAAGGTTGGTCAAAGGGGAATCTAATAGAAACTTCCCTTTAAAATAGCAAACAAGACAAGAAAAACCACTGTTACCACTTTCACTCAAGATCACGATGAAACTCATAGCCAGCAAAACAACAAAAAAAAGTACAAGATTAGAAAGAAAGGAAAAAACTATCATAATTGGTAGATGATAAGACTTTATACACACAGCATCCAAAATAATTGAGAGATAAATCAATATTAAAAGAGATTACTGGTTACAAAATCAATACAGAGAAATCAATGTTATCACAGACAGAACAGTGGTAAAATAAATAAATTTAAAGATAACATTTAGAATATAAATATCTAGGAATAAATCTAACAAAAGATGTACAAGAAAAATCATAAAACTTTATGAAAGCCATTAAAGAAAACTTAAATAAATGGAGAACATACCAAGCGCATAGAATCAAAGATATAATAAAATAAACATATCAATTTTGATTCATAGAAGCTTGAAGGAGGAAAGGTAGGAAGATTTGCTATTACATATCAAGAATTTGCTTGCCAGGAACAGAATGATAAACATTCATGTTCTCACTTATTTGTGGGATCTAAAAAATAAAACAACTGGAGTCAGGGACCTGGAGAGTAGAAGGATGGTTACTAGAGGCTGGGAGGTGTGGTGGGCACTGGGGGTGTGGGCGAGTGGGGATGGTTAATGAATACTAAAAAAAAAAAAAGAGAATGAATGAGACCTAGTATTTGATAGCACAACAGGGTGACTACAGTCAAAATAACTGTACATTTAAAAATAATTAAAAGAATATAATAGGATTGTTTGTAACACAAGGATACATGCTTGAGGGGATGGATATCCTGTTTTCTATGATGTGATTATTATGCATTGCATGCCTGTATCAAAATATTTCATGTACCCCATAAATAATACCACCTGCTATGTACTACCAAAAACTAAAAATGAAATAAAAAAATTTTAAAAGCATTTGATCAACAATTAAGCAACCTGGTGGGAAAATGAGATAAAAAGACTAATAGTTCACAAATAGGATATCCAAATGACCAGTAAATATAAGATGCCCATTAGTCACTAAAGAAATCACTCTGGCCGGGCGCGGTGGCTCAAGCCTGTAATCCCAGCACTTTGGGAGGCCGAGACGGGTGGATCACGAGGTCAGGAGATCGAGACCATCCTGGTGAACACAGTGAAACCCCGTCTCTACTAAAACTACAAAAAACTAGCCGGGCGAGGTGGCGGGAGCCTGTAGTCCCAGCTACTCGGGAGGCTGAGGCAGGAGAATGGCGTGAACCCGGGAGGCAGAGCTTGCAGTGAGCTGAGATCAGGCCACTGCACTCCAGCCTGGGCGACAGAGCGAGACTCTGTCTCAAAAAAAAAAAAAAAAAAAAAAAAAAAAAAGAAATCACTCTAAAGCCAAAAATAATTAAGACAGCATAGTATCGACAGTTTAGACAAAAAGACAGTGAAACAGAATAGAGAAACTGAAATGGACCTCACATACGTGATATATAACACAGGATATACCACAGAGCATTTGGGAAAGGGCAAACTTTTTAATAACTCGTCTGGATCAACTGACTACCAGTGGGAGAATTAAAGGAAACGATCTCTACCTCACACCACACACAAAAACCCAATTAAAGATCTAAAAAGTAGCACGGTGGCTCACACCTGTAATCCCAGCACTTTGGGAGGCTGAGGTGGATGGATCACCTGAGGTCAGGAGATCAAGACCATCCTGACCAAAAAGGTGAAATCCCATCTCTACTAAAAATACAAAAATTAGCTGGGTATGGTGACGCGCAGCTATAATCCCAGCTACTTGGGAGGCTGAGGCAGAAGAATCACTTAAACCCAGGAGGAGGAGATTGCAGTGAGCAGAGATCGCGCCACTGCACTCCACCTGGGTGACAGGACCAAAAAAAAAAATAATAAAAATAATCTAAAGAGTAAATCTATAATACAAGATATATCTCTTCATGATCTTGAAATGGAAAGAATTTATTGAACAAGACACAAAAAGCATCAACCATAAGACTGATAAAAATAAGCTATATGAAAATTAAAAACACATATGCCTCAAATGTATTATTAAGTTGATCAAACAGTTAGGCAGCCTGGTGGAAAAATGAGAGAAAGATTAATAGACGTTTTACAAGTAAGATACGCAAAAGACCAACAGATACAAGATAAGGTGCTTAAGCTCATTAGTCACTAAAGAAGTTAAAACTACGAGAAGATGTCAGTATCTACTGATCAAATCGGCCAAAATCTAAAAGTCTCATAATATAATGAGGTGGCAAATAGGAACTCTCATACAGTGCTGTCTGCTAAGATAGTATAATATTTTGAAAAACAATGTAGCATTATCTGCTTATGCTAAATGATCTACTAAAGCTAATACACCTTCTAACTCAGCAGTTTTACTTCTAGGTATAAATATATCAGAAATGCAAAATGCATGCACGTATCCACACATGAATGTTCAAAGCATCACTGTTTCTCCAACTGATCAATTTAAATTTTTGAAAAATCTAAATAACTACATGAGACATACTTCCCTTAGTTTTTAGTGGATTTTTTTTTTTTTACCTGTAATGCAGCCTTGTGTCAGCATTTAAGGGCAGAAAAGAGGTGAGCATTCATAATGAGCAAAAAGCAGCACTATTTTCTTTAAAGGAAAACAGTTGAATATTATTTAAAATCAAATAAGTTATTCTTAGAGTTAATAATTTACCATTTTGAACCTTCAGTACAACACTGAACTGTGTTCACAATAGGAAAAGATATTAAAAGATGTGTACTGTTTATTAAATAATTCAATTTAAGGAAATATTCAAATATTCCTACAAATACCATGATATCTCATTTTAATTAAAAACAGTTGGTCCCAATTTTTAGCAATCTTTTCATGATCATGTCATTAAAACTCGTTACCCATCAAAACATCAGACTGTACACTTTAATTACGTAAAATTTTTATTTGTCAACTTAAAATAAAGTTACCCAAACAAAAGTTAATCTAACTTTAAACAAAACAAAATAAAACGTGGAGGTTGTCTCACCTGACACTAACCAGAAAGTAACTAACTTAAAGGTGGCCTTGTAGAAATCTTTCCTTTTTTAATTATTTTTCTTTGAGCATTAATACTCCATCATCAATTAAATTTTTCTTACTTTTACTACTGATTTTGTTTTCTTTTTTCACTGACATCTTCTATATCAGATCTAGTTTACTGGTATTTTAAATTCTAAATAAACCATTAAAAAGTTGATTTTACTGCTCAATACCAAGAAAACAGATTTCTTAAAGCAATGCTAGATGGCATCCTGTACATACTTATATTTCTATATTCAACTTTAACACTCTCCCTTTGTTTTCAGATAACTACACAAAAAGTACTACGGACGATATAAGAAAGTTGAGTTGCAGGCATGTCACACTCAACTCTTTTAGCATGAAGAAATAAAAACTGTTTTAATATTTGAGTTTTCATTTTTAAAAACATTATTTTCAAAGTCAGTTTTGCTAGGTTTAGGCAATTCAACAGGCAATGCAGGTGAAGCTTTAGCATCTCGTCACAGAGAGGAAAGGCTGCCTTGCAGTGACTGCAGTTGGAAAGTCTGTAAGGCCAAACACGCATGTTGACACTAAGATGCATCCACACCCCCTGCCCCGCAACACACACACAGACACACTCTTTTACAGGGAGTTGGTGGTATCCTGAATGTAATTATGAATAGTGTTTTAAATTCTAACTAAAGGCCACTTTTAGCTTAGTTACGGCTCTAAGAGATTTAAATTTTTATAAACTGATTCAAGGAGCACAGCTTTCAAAGATCCGAAAAAATAACAAAATACGTCCCTTAAAATCGGAAGAACATTTCGCTCTTCAAAAACAGAAGAGGAATTTATCTGCACAATTTAATTATTAGAACAACCCAAAGATGGGTTCCAATACAATGACACCTTGCATAAACCAACAACCAAGCGACTGTATAAAACGGAATTAATTTTTAATTTCCCCTGAGGTACCTTTTGTTGAATGGTGGAATGTTTTTGCTCCATTTCTCTTTTCTCCTTTGCTGCATCCACAACCAGTCGATCCAACTGTAAAAAGGGAAAAAGAGAAAACTGCAGACTTAAAAAAAGTATGGATTATTTTTTCAAACCATATTCCAAATCATTTCACAGATAAATAAAAAAATCACTCAATTTAAGCTTATTTAAAAAGGTTTTGGCTAAACTTTGAAGTAGAAGTTCATATTTTTTTCTGCTATCAAGTTCTCTTTGAGAAGATCCATATCTCCATTAGAAGAAAAAAGATTTCCAAGAATAGTCATGGTGCCGTACATACATGATTGGAGGCCTTGTCACAGGTACCCCAGTGATACACTTTCAATCCTTAAATAAGGAAAATGACTCTAGCTTAAGCTGCCTGCTGACCTACTAAGCAAACTCAGGTAGTTAAAATCAAAGATACGAAGAAGACACTAGTGACTTCTTTCTCTAATAGCAAAAAGTAGTGCAGCTAAACTAGTACCAACCAGCTAAACCAGCTCTCACAAATTCACTCTAACAGCTACTTCCAATCATTCAAGATGTTTCTTCATGTTTTCAGGTTGGCTCCCTAATGTCATAATCAAATCTAAAAAGAAGAAAAAATAATTCACCAGATAAAAGAGAAAGCTAAAAATAATAAAAGAATAGTAATCATTCATAAGACCAAGGTAGGAAATCAGCAATTCTTAAGGCTCATTTTTAAAAGCTCAAAAAACTTAATAAAACTATAAAACCCGGCCGGGCGCAGTGGCTCACGCCTGTAATTCCAGCACTTTGGGAGGCCAAGTCGGGCGGATCAGGAGGTCAGGAGTTCAAGAACAGCCTGGCCAACATAGTGAAACCCCGTCTCCCCTAAAAATACAAAAAATTAGCTAGGCATGGTGGCAGGTGCCCATAATCCTACCTACTCGGGAGGCTGAGGCAGGAGAATCGCTTGAACCCAGGAGGCAGAGGTTGCAGTGGGCTGAGATCACACCACTGCACACTAGCCAGGGCGACAGTGCAAGGCTCCATCCCCCACCCCCCCCAAAATAATATACACATATATAAAAAACCCATTTATTTCTTGTTCCTTTGTATTAGAAAGGATATCCATCATAAGGGAAGTATTCAATTTCCGGTAATATGTCACAAGAAATGCACTGGCTTCTTGAAATCATATTTGCTAAACTAACAATAATTGGGTTATACATTATTTATTATGTGGATTTCATTGTCTAGACTACGATGATGCTTTCCAACTCTGAACCTCCATCACCCATAAATGATTAACACATGTTCGATAAATGAAAAAATTAAAACATACATATCAGATCAGCAGGAATATGGAAAAAAGCGTTAAATGTCTAAACATTTTAAGTTGTATCTTTTAAAAACTAAATTTTTAAAGTCTCTTTCAAAAAAGCTATTTGATCCTTTATCACAAATGATTTTTTTCTACAGAAGAATAATTCTAGTCAGATAGTATTACTGAATAGTAATAGAGATTAACCAAAAAAATACCCACAATAAAACAGATCTATCACTATTATAAAGTACGTGATACAGCTGGCAACCATACTACTCTAGGATCTAATACACACACACCTTAGTGATATGTAGCATTGATTTAGTGGGTATGCTATACATGGTGCACTAGAAAAATATATTCTCACACAAATTTCTTACGCGGAATGAGTGGACTAACCATCCTATGGTTTTTACGGCTCTGAGTGGCATATAAATATTATTCATTCAGACTGAAATGCAGCACAAGGGAGCCCCCAAATTCAAAATATTTACAAATATGCACGCATATACTTTACATATGAATTCTGCAATGTAGGTGATGGTTTTCTGCCTGTCTAATTGGTAAGAAATGTCTCTTGCAGCCAGGCGCAGTGGCTCACGCCTGTAATCCCAGCACTTTGGGAGGCCGAGATGGGCGGATCACGAGGTGAGGAGACTGAGACCATCCTGCCTAACACAGTGAAACCCCACCTCTACTAAAAATACAAAAAAAAAATTAGGCAGGCGAGGTGGCGGGCGCCTGTAGTCCCAGCTACTCGGGAGGCTGAGGCAGGAGAATGGTGTGAACCTGGGAGGCGGAGCTTGTAGTGAGCCGAGATCGTGCCACTGCACTCCAGCCTGGGCGACAGAGCAAGCCTCCATCTCAAAAAAAAAAAAAAAAAGAAAGAAAAAAGAAAAAAGAAATGTCTCTTGCATCCCTAACCCCATTGCTATTACAACAGGAAAGTGGGGACAATTCCCCCTCTGATGGGGAAAAAGAATAAAGAAAAAATATCTTTCGTGATGGTGGGGGTTTGGGAAAAGGCACGAGTTGGGGAAATGTGAAGACTGGCAGAGTCTTATCTTCTAGACACTGGGAAATGTATCAGGAAGATAACTTGGAGCACAGTAAAAAGGGCCCCGTGTTTGTGTTAATACTGGACATTATCCATTTTAATAGGTTCCTATCACTAAGCAGGTATCCCCGGTCCTTCTGTGTTTTAAATCCCTTCCACTCCCACCAACCTCAGATATCATCACTTCTCTTTCTCCTTTTCAACTTCTCCCTCGAACTACCATCTGCTTTTAAGTTGGTGCAAATCATTCTACCTTAATAAAACCGCTGGGAGTGGGGAGGGATTGCATTGGGAGTTATACCTAATGTAAATGACGAGTTGATGGGTTCTGAGGAGTTGATGGGTGCAGCACACCAACATGGCACAAGTATACATATGTAACAAACCTGCACGTTATGCACATGTACCCTAGAACTTAAAGTATAATAATAATAATAATAATAATAAAAGAAAAAAAAAAGAATCAGGAAGTTCCAAATCAAAAGCAGTTCCTGAGCTCCACTGAGGGAATGCAATGGGGAGGCTTTTACAGAACAGACACAGAAATAAAGCAAACACAATATTTGATTGGTTATAGTTAAAAATAAAATAAAATAAAACCGCTAACCCATACTCTTTCTCCAGCTACCACATTCTTTCCCTCTTTCCTTCATAACACAACTTCTTTAAAATACTACCACCTTCTCTATTTGCCCCTTCCATATTAATCTACCCACTGTAATTCAGCTTCTACTGCCCGGGTCCCCAGCGCCATGGAAACAGCATCTCTCACAGAGGTAACAACTTTTTGCTGCTAAATCCAATAGGTATTTCTCAGTCCTAGGTTTACTTAACTTTCTAATAATTGAAGCTGATAACCACTCCTTCCCTTTGAAACACTTTTCCTGGCCTACAATGCCAGTCTCCTGTTTTTCCACCCCCTCACTCATCTACGTCCTAGCACAGCTTCTCTTACTGAGCCATCTCAAAATTTAGTCCTTCTTAGGTCCCTGCCCCAAGTCAGTTTTTTTTTTTTTTAACTCAATACCAGTGGACCTCAACCTTAACTTACAAAATAAAAATCTTTATGTATGGTGTCTAGGCAACTAGATTTTTTAAAAAATAGCTCTATGATTCAGAGATATCTAACTCACCCCCCATCAACTCACCCACTCTTGTGGTTGCAATCAGCAACTATATGCTACTGATTTAGTCTACTTCCCTCTTCTGAGCTCCACAAATATCCACTTACACGTCTTATCCTCACAAATCAATATATTTAAGCGTGAACTCTTCACGCCCTTCCACCCTCGGATGGGCTGTATATTAACCCTCACATCTAACCATTTCTATCTCTACTGCCATGACCTTAGTTGCAGATGCCATTATCTACTGATTATGAAAAGAATATCGCAACTGGCCACCTCCAACCCGGACATCTTATCGACCAGGCACTACAGGCTCTGGGGCTTAGATGTTTTTCAAGGACCTGCAGACTTATTTGAGATCTGGGGCGGGGCGGGGGGGAACCTATAAAACTAAAATGATTAAATGTTTTAAAAATACATAGTTTTTTCAGCTAGCCAACTGCAATTCAACTCACACTGCTTTTATAAATTATACTGAATATAAGATGACAGTGTAATCTAATATTTGATAGTATGTGAGGAATGTCTAAAACCTAGGAAGGTCTTTCCTTCCCCCCAAGTCCGGCTTACATGTCCTATCTATATGTTCCTACAACACTTTGACCCTTCCCCATATGGTGGAAAAGGCCAGCTGTCCCTCAATATCTGTTTTCTCCTTCTTCCTTAACAATGGAACCCCTAAATTCTAGCAGGTCACGTGGCTACCTGGCATTAAGGTTAATTTCCCTTGCAGCTATTGTGACCCTGTGACTAAGGACTTGGCATTGGGATGTATGTAGAAGTGATATGTACAATTTCTAGGAAATGTGCTTAAAAAGAGAAAAACGTATCTTTCATTCTCCCTTCCTTCTTCCTATTAGCTGGAATTTGGGTATGTTAGCTAAAGCTTGATTAGCCACTTTGAACTATGAGGTAGGATCAAAAAACAGAAGCCTGCACTCCTGCTAACCAAGTTGCCACCATACCATGTCTTCAACTTTACATAAGAGAAATAAAACTCTCTTTTTTAAACTACTAATATTCTCAGTTTTCTATTATTTGCAAACAAACCTCATCCCAACTGTTACACACACAAGGTATTCAGCACAGAGATTAAGAGTGTGGTGCCTTGTTGGCTTCTCCCAAGAGAGTAAGTTCTGTAGAGGCAGAAAACAGAATACATGTAATCCACGGCATATGCCCTACATGTCCTTCCCTGTCTCAACACACACACACACACACACACACACACACACACACCACAACTCACACACACTCTGGTCAGTAAATGCAATTCCCATTCCACTCTTACCTTTTTCCTTAAACTCAATTTTTCTTTTCCTTTTTTTTTTTTGAGACAGAGTTTCCCTCTGTCACCCAGACTGGAGTACAACGACCCAGTCTTGGCTCACTGAGAACTCCACCTCATGCCTCAGCCTCCCGAGTAGCTAGGATTACAGGCATACGCCACCACACCCAGCTAATTTTTTTATTTTTAGTAGAGACGGGGTTTCACCATGTTGGCCAGGCTGGTCTCAAACTCCCAGCCTCATGTAATCTGCATGCCTCAGCCTCCCAAAGTGCTGGGATTACAGGCATAAGCCACTGTGCCTGGCCTAAACTCTATTTTTCATCATCAGTCCCCTCCTCTTGGAAACTAAACTGAAACATCTTGAGAAAGAAAATCACCTAAAAATCGACAGTGTTAAATAAAGAATGCTCATCAACAAAAAACAAAGTCCCCCAAACAGATCTAATATAACGTTATGATCAGATATGAAAAAATAGTTTGAACATAACGACATTTTTATACATATAAAATTTGTATGTATATGTATAGAGCTATTACACATAGCCATAGATAGCCACATGTGACTATATGAAATGAAAAAGTTCCCAAGAGCTCTATAATTTTAAGATTCTAAAATTTTTTTATTCAAATAACAAGATACAAGTTTTTAGAAAATAAAAAAGAGCTCTAACTCAACTGAAAAGCAAATTGGAACAATAATTCAATTATCCAAATGTATGAAATTTAAAAATAAGTCCAGTTATGTAGACTGCAAAACACACACTTTGTTTTTATATTTTTTATTTTATTTTATTTTTTTTGAGACGGAGTCTTGCTCTGTCGCCCAGGCTGGAGTGCGGTGGCGCGATCTCGGCTCACTGCAACCTCCGCCTGCCAGGTTCACGCCATTCTCCTGCTTCAGACTCCTGAGTAGCTGGGACTACAGGCGCCCACCACCAAGGCTGGCTAAGTTTTTTTTATTTTTAGTAGAGACGGGGTTTCAACGTGTTAGCCAGGATGGTCTCGATTTCCTGACCTTGTGATTCGCCCGCCTTGGCCTCCCAAAGTGCTGGGATTACAGGTGTGAGCCACTGCGCCCGGCCACACTTTGTTTTTAAATTCTCCTTTTCAATACCTTCATATACAAACTATAACATAAGGTTCTTTTTACCTTTGATTTCATTTTTTGGGTATACCCAAAATGCAAACATTTGAGTATTAACCCACATATAAATCTGCTATAGCATCCAACTTCATTCTTCATTAAATAAATAAAACATCAAGTCCTCCTTGATATGGTTTGGGTGTCCTCACCCAAAATCTCATCTTGAATTATAATCCCCATAATCCTCATGTGTCAAGAGAGAGACCAGGTGGAGGGAACTGAATCATGCGGGGGGTTTCCCCGATGCTGGTTCTCGTGATAGTGAGTTCTCACGAGATCTAATGGTTTTATAAGTGTTTGGTAGTTTCTCTTGCATTCATTCTCCCCTCTGCTGCCTTGTGAAGAAGATGCCTTGCTTTCCCTTTGCCTTCTGCCATGATTGTAAGTTTCCTGAGGCTTCCCCAGCCATGCAGAACTGTGAGTCAATTAAACCTCTTTCCTTTCTAGATTACCCAGTTTGAGGCAGCTCTTTATAGCAGTATGAGAAGAGACTAACACACCTCCAATATGCTAAATTTCTTTAAAAATACAAATACCAGTGTATAAAACAGAATCAAGAAATATACCGCAACATTACCTGTGCACCAAGATCCTTCATGTAGGGTCCAAGTTCACTAAACAGATCATATCCTTGATGAAAGAAGGCCAAATGGGCATACATAAATGACAACATCTAAAGGGGGAAAAAAAAGATGACCATTTTAAAATCTACTCGTAGATAGACATTCTGAAATATTTTATATATATAAAAAAGACAGCGTCTTGCTCTGTCACCCAGGCCTGGCATGCAGTGGCACAAACACAGTTCACTGCAACCTGTACCTCCCAGGCTCAGGTGATTCTCCCACTTCAGCCTCCTAAGTAGCTGGGACCACAGGCATGCGCCACTATGCTCAGCTAATTTATGTAGAGACAAAGTCTTGCCATGTTACCCAGGCTGATCTCAAACTCCTGGGTTCCAGCAATCCTCCCACTTCCACCTCCAATAGTGCTGGGATTACAGGCATGAGCCACCGTGCCCAGTTCATCAAACCTATTTGAAAATTAAACTGAGTCATCTGTTTTAAAAGAGTATTTCAAAAATATTTTCAAATACAATGAAAATAAATTTTATTTAAAAGAAATTTCCCAGTGGTTTAAAATTTTTTTAATGCTCAAAATTTTAGTCGTTTAGACTATATTTGAGTGATCAAAATGTATACAGCAGATTCAAATAATCCAATTTTCAATAACTCTACTATTTTCCTAGGTCCATTATAAAGTATTTATGTGCTCCTTCAACCAAGCTCACTGACAAACCTTAAACTGCAAAAAAGGCAAAAAGATAAGAGAAATATAAAGTGCTCAAAATAAAACACAAATACTTTACAATCTACTAGAGCACCAAGCACAACCTAAAGTAGGAGAATGTTGGTTTTTCTCTCAAGATACCAAAATAAAATGAGTCAACTGAATTTGCCAATATGGAACTTTCTTTACATTCATTCCACAAATCTAAAAAGCTGACATTAATAAGCAGAGATTTGTCCACGTTTTCCCATATTTTACCTATTTTAAAGAGAAAAATCACCCTCATTTTAATTAAGTTTTTACATGGAAGGAATTATATAATTAAATGAATACTGAAAAAATATTCTAAACATCCATGTTATTTTTAACAAGTGGCATCTGTTCAATTTTCTGAAGTCTAAAATAGGTCATAAAGTCCTTAATACTCAAAAATCCTCCAAAAAAAACTACTTAAAAAAAAAACCATTAAAACACAGAGGCAAAAGGACAAAACTCAGAAGAGGAAAATTATTCTGGAATTAGATAATAGTGATCATTGCACAAATTTGTGAATAAAAACTGATAAATTATTTTTAAAAATTAATTAACAATTTAAAAAGAGGGATGGGATTAATAGCTAGGACTACATAAAAATATAAAATATGCCTGTACATCAAAATGCAAAACGAGCATATTAAAAGACAAATGATAAACTAGGGAAAAATACATGACAAAGAATTAACAGTCTTAAGATGTAAGAGATGTTGCAAATCAACATGAAAAAGATGAACACTCCAACAGAAAAAAAGACAAATGACATATGAGGTATCTAACTGGCCAAAAAACACGGAAAAACGTTCAAACTCATTTGTATTAACAAAATGCAAAACTGAATAATGAGATCGTGCTTTCTATCCAACAAACTAGGGGCAGCATGGGGGAAAAAACCGGAATGCTCAGTGTTGGTAAAATGTGGAGGAAAACCCATTTTCACACAATATTAGAAGAAATATTGTATAACTCTTGAAATTTGACAATATTTTTCTAAAGTCTTAATTCTTTGACTATATAATATCTTCTTTATAAATCTATCCTAAGAAAATAATAGGATTATTCATTAGAATGATGAGGACAAAGCTATGTTTTAATGTCAAAAACAAGGAAATTATTTGAATATCCATTAATAGGTGAAATTAATTTATGGTATATTCCTTCAAGGTCAGTAAACTATGACCTGCAAACTTTATTAGGCCTCACCACCTTTTTGATAGTCCATGAGCTACGAATGGTTTTTACATCTTTAAATGATTTAAAGACAATGAAAATAAATAAAATTTATGATAGGTGAAAATTACATGAAATTCAAATTTGTGTTTATTTATAAAGTTTTATTGGAACACAGCAATGGCCATTCATTTACATATTGTCTTTCTCATTATAATAGCACAGTTGAATAATTCCAACAGAGACCATGAGGCCTGTAAAACCCACCATATTTACTACCTGGACTTTTACAAAAAACATGTGCCAAACCCTAGGATATTCAGGTAGTAGAATTCTACCCGGCCACAAACGCCATCATTAAATAAAGGATATTTAATCCAAACCCTAGGATATTCAGGTGGCAGAATTCTACCTGGCCACAAACGCCATCATTAAATAAAGGATATTTAATGACATATAACTTTGCAGTGTATTAGTGAAAAGAGAAAGTTATAAAATAGTATGTAGGAATGAGTCCCATTAAAACATTAAATGTGATTTTAAAAGGCATATATTCAAGTTTATGTACACACACACATGCACGCACAAGGACGGACATAGAGAGTAAAAAGATGAAGATGTATGCCGTGATATTAATAGTGGCTTCCCCTTGGTAGCAGAACTAGTAAGTCGTTTTTATTTTTCTTCATACACATTCTAATTTTCTACAATTAATATACATTACTGTCAATCTCGAAAACAAGTGGGGTATAAACATTATCTTTTAAAAAACAGGAAGTACAATGTGTTTACCTGATAATTTATAACACAAATATATACATACAATTTAGAAAAAAAGCTAGGTGGGGACAAGGATCTAAGGCTACTTAAATATAGCCTTTTGGGGGAAAAGTCAGTAAGTAATTCAGAGTTGAGAGATTATTACTAAAGTTATCAAAATATAAAGATATGATATGCCATACCATATCATGCCCTGCACACTTCTTCATTAGCTTTTTTTTGAGACAGAGTTTGCTCTTGTCACCTAGGCTGGAGTGCAATGGCACGATTTCGGCTCACTACAAACTTTACCTCCTGGGTTCAAGCAATTCCCCTCAGCATCATGAAGTAACTGGGATTACACGCGCCCGCCACCACACACAGCTAATTTTTTTGTATTTTTAGTTGAGATGGGTTTTCACCATGTTGGCCAGGCTGGTCTTGAACTCCTGACCTCAGGTGATCCACCTGCCTCAGCCTCCCAAAGTGCTGGGATTACAGGCATGGGCCACCACAGACAGCCTTCGTTAGCTTTTAAGACCAAAAAAACGGCTCCCCACCGCAAAAAAAAAAAAAAATCATTGTCATGGGGTGAAGAGGCTCAGGGAAAAAAGTGATCCCCCAATTTTATCCCACTGGTTCTGTAACTGCATACCAAAGAACAAACCAAAAGAATGATCCACCATCAACTCTAAGGGAAAAACTCTCCAAAAATGATACTATTCATATAAATCCTCAATCTCAAATATTTTTAAAGTCCAAATAATGCCAAAAATCATAAAGAAAAATGTAAATATGTTGAAAGAGGTTGGGCAAAAAAATTTTAAAGCAAAACAAGTGAGAAAAAATTCAAAACCTAAGTGTAACAGTTTTTTATGTTCATAACTTTCTAAACAAATTCTGAAATATTCTCACAGGTTTTTAAACCAAACATTTTTAGTTATTCACCAAATGGTACTGGGCATCTAGTGCATGTAAAGCAACATATTAGGATAAAAGAAAACAAAAACGTTTAACAGTAGAGAGTGTCCCTTTATGGACCTCACAGTGTATCAACAGACGAGACACACAAATAACTCGAACACAAAGGAGACAAAGAAGTCCAGTGCCACATAAGAAATACAGATGAAGATCAAAAAGAAGAGCAATCATAAACCTTATCATGTACATAGCAGATGTTCTTTCAACACCTAAATATGTACATTTAGTTTCATATTAAAATATTTAAAACATCATTTCAATTAATATCTTACTGATTTTAGGATTTCTGATCTCCTTTTTGATTGAAGAACATTAATCTAAGGGAAAACACATGTGGTTAATCACCCATGCATTATTTTAAAGCTAATCCATAACGCAATATTATAAAACTTATTTTAATGGTTTAACACTTTTCCAAAAAGCAAATAAAAACAAAGTTCGAGCTTTTTCATCCTTCAACTATCCTTTTGCAAAACACAGTTAAGACAAACATTCCAGTGAAATTCTCATACATTTCTGAGCTAAAAGAAAAACTGGTTATTTAAATATTAGAGTGATGGAACTATTTTGACATTTGAAACTGTGGGAATTCCATCTTTTTCCCACCCTCTTTATCTCATTGCTCATCAAAGTTCAACATACAACCTAAATGCAAATTCTCATCACTTTACCACTATCACCATCATGTCTTTTCCAGACTGCTGCAAAAGGCTATGAATTAGTCTCTTCTCTGCTTCCATCTGCTTCCATTCTCGACTCCCTACAATCTATTATACACACAGCAACCAGTCAGCATTTTTTTTGCTTTTTTTTTTTTTTTTGAGATGGAGTTTTGCTCTTATTGCCCAGGCTGGAATGCAATGGTGCGATCTCAGCTCACTGTAACCTCTGCCTTCTGGGTTCAAGCAATTCTCCTGCCTCAGCCTCCTGGGTAGCTGGAATTACCAGCATGTGCCACCACGCTCAGCTAATTTTTTGTATTTAGTAGAGACACGGTTTCTCCAAGTTGCTCGGGCTGGTCTTAACTCCTGACCTCAGGTGATCCACCCGCCTTGGCCTCCCAAAGTGGTAGAACTACAGGCGTGAGCCACCACGCCGGGCCCACCTTAAAAAAATATAAATAAGATCATGTTACCTCTACCTTAACACCCTCCAACTTCCTACCATGGCTGGCAAGGCCCACTGTGATGTAGCCCCTACCTACCTCATCTCTTCAACCTATTCTTCTATTACTTTCCCCCTTTCTGTACTCCAACCACAACCTGGGACCACTCCCACCTCAATGCCTTTGTACTGGCTGTTCTGTCTACACGTTATGATGTTCTGCCTAGATGGGTACCAGGCTATCTCATACCAATCAGGTCCAACTTCAATACCGTCTCCTCACAAAGGTGTAAGGTAGCTTCTTATGCACTGTCTAGTACACCAACCCTATTTATTTTACTCAGAACATTAATAACTACCTTATATTTTCTGATTTGTGTCTTCTCCCTAACCAAAGTGTAAATTCTAGTGAGAGCAGGGTCTTTGCCTTATTCCCAGCTGTAGTGGCACACACTAAGCACTCAATAAATATTTCTTAAATAAATTAACAGGTTTTGTTTTTAGAGACAGTCTCACTCTGTTGCCCACTCTGGCCGGAGTGCAGTGGCACGATCAGATCTCACTGCAGCCTCGAACTCCTGGGCATGCAATCCTCCTGCCTTAGCCCCCAGCAATTCTCCCATCTCAGTTTCCTGAGTAGCTGGGACTACAGGTGCACACCACCAGACCTGGCTAATTTTTTTTACTTTTTGTAGAGACAGGTTCTCACTGTGTTGCACAGTCTGGTCTCAAACTCCTTGCTTCAAGCAATCCTCCTGCCTTGGCCCCCCCAAGCGCTGGGATTATAGGAATGAGCCCCTGCACCCGGCCAGATTTTAAGTAAATGTTTTAATTAGACTAAATTTACTGAAAGATCAATAAATTAAAAGATTTCCCTTTTAGGGGATCTCTCCCAACTCTAGAAATTCACAATAAACATTTTATTTTTGTCTGTTATTATGTATCAGCTTAATGAAATGTTTAAGAATCATTCACTCTTTGCCAATACTGTCAAAAGATTATAAAATATCTTTTTAATATGTCCTTCCGACTGAATTCTGTATTTTATCAAATAATTTTAAAGCATTAAATAAAAAAAAAAAGAAAAGAAAAATCTAAGTAACTTAACTATAAGACTAGTTTCTGGCTGGGTGCAGTGGCTCATGCCTGTAATCCTTGCACTTTGGGAAGCTGAGGCGGGCAGACTGCTTGAGATCAGGAGTTCAAGTCCAGTCTGGCCAACATGGTGAAACCCTGTCTGTACTAAAAATACAAAACTTAGCCAGGCGTGGTGGTGGGCACTTGTACTCCCAGCTACTCCAGAGGCTGAGACAGGAGAATCACTTAACCCTGGAGGCGGAGGTTGCAGTGAGCTGGGATCGCACCACTGCACTCCAGCCTAGGCAACAGAGCAAGACTCTTTCTCAAAAAAACAAAAACGAAAACAAAAGCCTAGTTTCTTCTACATGTATTTCAAAGCCTATTCAGTTTAGAGAACTACAATATTTACTTTCAAATGCTCTAAGTAAAGCAGAAGCTGCAAATAGCCCACTACTCAAACGCTGAATAATGTTAAAATGCCTGTTTTATATGTCCTTTATTCTATTTGAAAAAAAAATTAAGTGCTATATAAAATTTTTAAATTTAAATGTTATAAATAAAATAAAATGCTATATAAAATAGATTTTTATATTATATAATTAAATTATATAGCATTTAAATTATTGGAGGAAAAAAGTAAACTCAAATATTTAGAGTAGTTAAGACAAACTTTATATATTTGGATATTTATTACTTACTATTCTCTAAAGTAGATATAAATGAAATAAAGGCCATAAAATGATAAAATAGTTCCCATCAGAAAAATCAAACAAACTAACAGGTATTTGTTGCGGGGGTGGGCATGAGGAGGCAGTGTGAGAATTCCTAACTTACATATGGATATCCAAGAAAATAACATATAAGTTTAAAAATAATGAAAATTTCAGCTAATCCTCTCACTATAAAATTTGTAACATTAAGCCATTCGCTCTCTCAAAAACCATTTACAACATATCTATTTTCTAACCACTGGACTAGAGGCTAGGGATACAATCTAGAAATAGAAAAAACATATAAATAAATATTTGCAATAACGTGTAAGTAGTCTAACTACAATGTGTACGAAAATACAGGCACACAGAGAAGGCAGGGGCGAAAATTATTCCTTTTGGCCTGGAGAAGTCTGAGTAACACTGATCATAAAACAGAATGAATTAGTGACAGGGCAAGTAAAAGCAACGCAAGGCAGACCAATTTCATGAGAATACCTTAATACTCCAGACAAGATACGGTAAGGCTTGGTTAGGGCTGCAGCAAAGGTGAAGAAAGAACCCATTTAAGAGGTACATAGGAGGAATTTTCAAGACATTTTGGCAACTACATATACTGGCTTAGAATGAGGAGAGTATCTGACATAATTCTCTCATTTCAAACTTCTATGAGAGTAAAAAAGCGACACCATTCAAATAGATAAGGGCAAAAGGGAAAGAGAAGCCATTTTGGAAGATGAGAGATTTCAGTTCTGAACACGAGAACGAAGTACCTCTGTGAAAAAACATTTGGTCATCTACTTATAACAGGTAGTGATTCAAGCAAGGGGCATGATGAGACTGACAGAAAACAATGAAGAAAAGAAAAGAATAAAACCAAAGATGGAACACTAGAAAGGAAAGTGCAAAGGCAGACAAAGGAGTGAGGCCCAAGACAGAACTGGAAAAGAAACAGAAGTTGGGAGGAAGACCTAAAAGCAGTTTCAGATAAATCAAGATAAAAGAATGTTTCAAGAAGGAGTAAAACAGAATAGCCAAGTTTGTTAAAAACTGAAACATGTCTAGCGAATAAAACCTCTGCATGAGCCATTTTAGTGGGTTAGGCAGGGCGAGTACTCACACTACAGCAGAAAATGGTACAATGTGAGGTAGGTACAGGACCCAGGAAATAGCCTACTCCCGTCTAGCAACCTTTCCTCCAAAAGTACAATTAATTTTAAAACTTTAACTTCCCACTTACTGAAGAGGAACTTAATGGAAAAAAACTTAGCTAATTTTCTATTGTTTTGCAAAGTTACCTAAGTAATTTTTAATTACTAATTTCTATTTGGTATTTTTTCTTAAGAAATACTCTGTGATCATTGTGAAGTAAACAATCTCTGAAGACAACCACTACTGTTTTGAAAAGAAGATTTATATGAGGTAATTCCCTAAGCATTCAAAGGTTTTTGGCTTTAAATTCCATGATATATAGAATCAAGCAATATAATATGCCTTCATTTTTCCCATGTTTCAAATACCTTTGGAGACCTATCACATTCAAACTAGTTTCAGTTATAAATTAGACTGGAAGATCACCAAGCAATTTACCAAATACAGATTTCTAGTTTTTAAAAGCAGCACCTAATACAAAAATATGGTAACACTACTTCTAGAAAGATTTTTCATTTGGCAATATGGTGAACCTTAGCACCTCTAAGAATCTAATCTAAAGAAATAAGAAGTGTAAAGATGTTATTATCACTCACAATTACTGAAAATTATATTTTCCCTATTGCCAGTAAAAACTTGAACACCATAAATGTCTTTTACAGCAACTTAGAAGGAACTAGGGGCCCTTACCCTAAAGGAAGTAACACAGGAACAGAAAAACAAACGTCATGTGTTGTCACCTATAAGTAGAAGCTAAGTTGTAGGTTTTCAGGGGCATACAGAGTAGTATAATGCACACTGGAGACTCAGAAAGGGGGGAAGGTTGGGAGGGAGGTGAGGGATGAAAAATTTCCTATTGGGTACAATGTATACTACTGGAGTGACAGATACAAAAAAAGCCCACACTTTACCACTATGCAATTCATCATGTGACCAAAAACCCACTTGTACCCCTAAATTTACTGAAATAATAAAATGGTATAAAAGATAATTAAATTGATACAACAACTCCAGAGAACAAAATATAGCAACTAAAAAGATTTTTAACATTTTTATTTTATTTTATTTTATTTTATTTTATTTTTTTTTTGAGACGGAGTCTCACGCTGTTGCCCAGACTGGAGTGCAATGGCGCGATCTCGGCTCACTGCAAGCTCCGCCTCCCGGGTTCCCGCCATTCTCCTGCCTCAGCCTCCTGAGTAGCTGGGACTACAGGCGCCTGCCACCGCGCCCGGCTAATTTTTTGTATTTTTAGTAGAGACGGGGTTTCACTGTGGTCTCGATCTCCTGACCTTGTGATCCGCCCGCCTCGGCCTCCCAAAGTGCTGGGATTACAGGCTTGAGCCACCGCGCCCAGCCTGATTTTTAACATTTTTAAATGGGAAATACAAAGTTAAGAGAAAAGAGGCAGAACTCAGAACCCAAGGAATATATATCCATACACACATAGATACACTATAGCTATACAGATGATATCCATACACACATAGATACACTATAGCTATACAGATGATATCCATACACACATAGATACACTATAGCTATACAGACGGAAATTTTCCACGAAAGATTATGTTTTAACTTTAAGCTCAAAGTAAAAGTATTTATTTACTCTTCTTAGGGCAATCACTCAAAAGTAACAACCTATTTAGTAAGCACTGTCTGAAAACCTACACAGTAAGAAACTACATACCTGAAGCACATAATCGAGGGCTATATGTCGAAAACATTTTCTTGTTGCTGTCAGAATGTTGGTGGCTTCTTCAACTTCATGTTGTTTATTTCTTTGTACTTGGGCATTTTTTACTAATGCGTTTTCTTTTTCTTCACTGACTTTTTCGAATTGCTTCTTGGCATCTTTGAATTTTCTAAGATCTCTAAAAAAAGAAAAAGTGAAACTTTCATAACTTGCTTCATTAAAAAACTTTAGCAGGCTGGGCGCAGTGGCTCACGCCTCTAATCCCAGCACTTTGGGAGGCCGAGGTGGGTGGATCACGAGGTTAAGAGATCGAGACCATCCTGGCCAACATGGTGAAACCTTGTCTCTACTAAAAATACAAAAAAATTAGCTGGGTGTGGTGGCACATGCCTGTAGTCCCAGTTACTCAGGAGGCTGAGGCAGGACAATCACTTGAACATGGGAGGTGGAAGTTGCAGTGAGCTGAGATCACGCCACTGCACTCCAGCCTGGCAACAGAGCAAGACTCCGTCATAAAAAAAAAAAAAAACAAACAAAAAACAAACAAACAAAAAACTTTAGCAAAATAACATTTAGAATTGAATTCCTATGTTCCTCCATTTTTTGTTTCACCTCACACTGAAACACATTCACTCTTCAAACTAAAATATGTACTGTTTCTCAATTTTGTATAAAACCTGATGAAGTCAGCTAAAATTTCACTATTTAAACCTATATAACTTGAGGTGACAATAAATTATCAAGTTAACATTACAGAAACACAAAGGAAAAGTTAATTGTTTTTCTAAAGACAAATTCAGGGATACGTACCATTATTTAACCAAATGATTTGTAAACGGTACTATACATAAGAATCACTATAGGGCACTTATTAAAAATGTAATTTCCAGAGCTCTTTCCAAGAGATTATAATTCTTTAGCCTTCAGGAAAAATCCTAGAAATCTGAGGAGTTCATTTTTAAGACACACCTGTGATTTTACTACTACGGATGGTCTACAGACCACACTCTAAGAAACAACATTCATTTCTCATGCTGTGGCAAGATCATAGCTCACTACAGCCTTAAAGTCCTGGGCTCAAGCGATCCTCACACCTCAAGCCTTTCAAGCAGCTGGGATTATAGGCACATGCCACCACACAAGGCTAATCTTTATTTTTTATTTCTGTGGCCTCACATTATTGCCCAGGCTGGAACACATCAATTTCTGAAAGAACCGTTACATCAGCAAAGAATAACAGTATCCCTTTCAATAGTCTGAAAATCTGAAACACTTGGTTCATTAATGACCTTACTCACATAACAACCCTTTGCTTGTATTTTTCTACTAGGGAGCTAGGTAAAATAACTTGAAGACAAATGATTTTATAAAAATCATAATAAAGTATATGTAAGAAGGACATTCAACTCCTCGAAAGAAGCCATAAACTGTATGTGTGCATTCTATGAAGACATTCTAAGTATTAATCTATCACAAAGTAATTTATAAAGACTCTAGTTGGGTGCACTGGCTCATGCCTGTAGTCCCAGTGCTTTGGGAGGTTATGGTAAGAAAACTGCTTTGAGGCCAGGAGTTTGAGACTAGCCTCAGCAACATAGTGAGATCTGCCTCTACAAATATAAAAAATAAAAGAAAAATTAGCCAGAAGTGGTCCACGCCTGTAGTCCTAACTACTCAGGAGGCTGAGGCAGAAGGATCACTTCAGCCCAGGAATTCGAGGTTACAGTGAGTTATGATCAAGCCACTGTACTCCAGCCTGAGTAACAGAGTCAGACCGTCTCTATATTCAAAAAAGAAAAAAAGAAAAGAAACTGTGATACATAACCTCCAGAACAACAAATTCTAACCTATTAAAAACAGTGTACTATCTTAATGAGATCTAACACCGCCGTACAGCTCTATTATAATAAACTTTATCTGTAATTTTATATATTCCCAGCCAGGAATCAAGAGAAAAAACTGTATTATTAATGTGAAAAAGAAAAACTTTCCTAATTTGGAAATTTCTGATTTTTAAAATTTCCAGTTCTATTTTATTTCACAAAGAAAATGTGATGAATGTGACACAAAATACTCATAAGTAACAAAAATCATGTCCTTTTTTTTTTTTTTGAGACAGAGTTTCACTCTTGTCGCCCAGGTGGGAATGCAATGGCATGATCTCAGCTCACTGCAACCTCCACCTCCCAGGTTCAAGCGATTCTCCTGCCTCAGTCTCCTGAGTAGCTGGGATTACAGGCATGCGCTACCACGCCCAGCTAATTTTGTATTTTTAGTAGAGATGGGGTTTCTCCATGTTGGCCAGGCTGGTCTCGCCTCCTGACCTCAGGTGGTCCACCCGTCTTGGCCTCCCAGAGTGCTGGGATTACAGGTGTGAGCCACCACACCAGGGTCCAAAAATCATGTACTTTCATGACTCATTCTCATATATTCCATTATCTTCTCTTCAAAGAAAACACCACACTGAAACACTGAAATAACGGAAAACATAGTTTCAACTACAATAGCTAATAGTATTTCATCCACTTTTGGGGTTTTCTTTGATGTTGAAAGAACAATTAGATTATTTACATTAAAAATATTTTTTAAACCTACAGCTATGTATCCTAGCTAAGTATCCTCCAGAACACGTATTTGTGGAAGAAGTGATTCACTGAAAGATATCAAGTCTGATCTACTTATAGAATAATTCAGGAAGATGTAGTCCCAGCTACTCGGGAGGCTGAGGCAGGAGAATGGCGTAAACTCGGGAGGCAGAGCTTGCAGTGAGCTGAGATCCGGCCACTGCACTCCAGCCTGGGCGACAGAGCCAGACTCCCTCTCAAAAAAAAAAAAAGAATAATTCAGGAAGAAATGCAGCATACATTTCACAAAGCAAATAAAAACACCAATATTTTCAATAATTCATGGTATATAACTTCTTCCAAAAGATACCAATTCGCAGACTGATCATTAACTAGTTAATTTTCTTTCCTCTTCACTGCAATTGACTTACTCTTTAACAAAGTTCTGAAGCTGTGCCTTAATTGATCTCTGAGTTTGGTCAAACAGGATCTAAAAAATAAAATTTAATATTAAGTGATTAGAAAAGTAAACAAAATAATTTTCTTATCGTTCTATAAATACCATACCCCTTCATCAATTCTCCAATTCTAATACTGCCTATATTTCTTCTTGAGGACTACAAAAGAAATAACCATTTAAAAATAGAACCCAAAACAGATAAGCCAATTTCATCTCTCAGAAATAATATTACTTCTATTTACAGAGGAAAACAAACCTGCTTTAATATTTAAATAGAGTGCTCAAACAGTGGAGCAACATAGTTCCTTAATTCTAATTCAGGCTTTGGAAGACAATCTAAAACACGAATACAAATTCTGCTCCACACATTACAGAAATTATTTACTCCAATATACTACAGCATACCAAATGAAAACAACTCCAGAAACACCATATACCTTAGCTGAGGTAGAGGTTACTACTCATTTGGGAAGACTTGCAGACTTAAATGAGTATTTTGAATTCAACTAAACATTATATCATCCTTCAGGTTAAGTAACTGCTAACAGTAGAGACAAGAATGAAATCTGATTCCTCCAGATAGTATTTTGCCCAACTTAAAAGATGCCACGTATTTCGCACAGATGGCTCTGTGTAGGATAAACATTCAAATGCTTGTCATGGGGATTCCACCTTTAATAATTTACAGATACACTTCATTCAGAGTTTGAAAGAAAGTTAGATGAACAGGCAGAAAGATCAATATCCAAAAGAAAATCCTCCTTTCTTCTACTAATTAAAAATACCATAATTTCATTATCTCTGAAGCTCTGTCTTCCGTTCTCTCCCGAATACCACATACACACATTCCCCAGGAATCTGGACGTTTCAAAATCTGTCAATTTACTTCCAGAGAGAAATTAAATTTTGTATGTATTATGTTAAACTCAAAGTACTAAACCCAAGTAAGCAAAAGAAAGAAAATAATAAAGATCAGAGAAGTCAACTAAATAGAAAATAGAAAGTTAACAGAGAAAAATCAAAGAATCAAAACATTTGGTTCTTAGAGATTATAAAATCGATAAACCTCTAACCACAGTGATCAGAAAGAAGACGCAAATTTCAAACACTATGAAGGAGAGACATGTCTTTATTACTGATTGCATGTATATTAAAAAGGTAATCTGCGAAGCTAAGAAACAACTGTAGGCCTGCAAATTCAACAGATGAAATGCATACATTTTGTGAAAGACAAAAACTATCAAGTCTCATTCAAGATGAAACTGATACCCTGAACAGAGTTTAAAAGACACAGTCTACAGTTTAAAACGTTCCATATCATATAAAGTTAAAATTACATGAACATGAAATACAACAATCCCAATCCTAGGTATTTGGCCAAATGAAATTAAAACTTACGTTCACACAAAAACCTGTACTCAAATGTTTATAGCAGTTTCATTCCTAATTGCCAAAATATAGAAAATACCCAAATGTCTTTCAACCAGTGAATATAGAAACAAACTATGATACATTCATACAGCAATAAAAAAGAACGATTATTAATACATGCCAACAACATAGGTAATCTTAATGCATTTTGCTAAATGAAACAAAATTTTTATGGCATCCAGGAAAGGGCAAGACTGAGGGGATGAAAAATCAGCGATTTCCACTGACAGGAGGAAGATGGAAGGGTTAATAATGGGGCAACATGAAGGTTTCTGGGGAGTTGATGGAACTGTTGTACATCTTGACTTTGGTGTGGAAACCCAACTATATGCATCTGTCAAAACCTATGAAGTTATATGCCACAAAAAATCAATTTTGTTATATTTAAATTTAAAAATAACTTTAAAATATGAAGAATGACAGTGTAAATATGAAACAATAGATTTTTAAATGAATAAAGAAGAAACAAATAGCATATTAACTAGGTTGGTTGAAAAGACAGAGAAACATAAAACCAATGAAAAGAGAACATCCAATCTTCTCAGGAACACTAACAACATTTAAGAGAATTGACCATATAGTAGGGCATAAAGCAATAATATGGCATTATATTAAGTTATACTACAAAGTATTAAAAAGAGAGAACTACTGAAACAGGCAACAATACCAATCTCAAAAATGTTATTCCAAACAAAAGAAGTCACACACACACACACACGCACACACACACACACACAGAGACACACATATGTACAATATGATTCCATTTATATGAAGTTATAGAAAAAGCATAACTACTTTACGGAAGAAAATCAGAACAGCACTTGCCTTTGGAGGTGTGGGTTGGGACTGTCTGAGAAGTAGTATGGGAGAACTTTCTGGATAATCGTAATGATCTGTATCTTAAAAAGGATTTGACTTACATAAGTGGATGGGCTTGCCAAAATTAACTGAATGATACAAATAGGATTTTTGCATTTCACTGTATTTAAACTTGACCTCAAGAAATAAAATCAGGGCCAGGCATGGTGGCTCATCCCTATAATCCCAGTACTTTGGGAGCCCAAGGTTGGAGGATCCCATGAGGCCAGGAGTTCAAGATTAGCCTGGGCAACATGGCAAGACCCATCTCTCTCTCTCTCTCTCTCTCTCTCTCTCTCTCTCTCTCTCTCTCTCTCTATATATATATATATATATATATATATATATATAAAAAATAATGAGCCAAGCATGGTGGCACACACTTGTAGTCCTAGCTATTCAAGAGGCTAAGGCAAGAGAATTACTTGAGCCCAGGAGTCCAAGGTTGCAGTGAGCTGTGATCATGCCACTGCACTGCGCTCTAGCCAGAGCAACAGAGTAAAACAAGAAAAGAAAAGAAAAGAAAAGAAAAGAAAAGAAAAGAAAAGAAAAGAAAAGAAAAGAAAAGAAAAGAAAAGAAAAGAAAAGAAAAGAAAAAGGAAAAGGAAAAGGAAAAGGAAAAGGAAAAGAAAAGACAGAGAGAAAGAAAGAACTGTAAAAAAAACCTAAACCTGGGAATCTATTTGAAAAAGAAATGTTCTTTTGTCTATAAATTATTTTAAAATGCATTAATAATATTGAGGCATGGATAGAGGGGAGGATAAATGAATAGATATGTGATAAAGCAAATGCAGCATAATATACCTTTGGGGCGAGTATATGGATGTCAACTGTAAAGCAGTTTCAACCTCTAATTATAAAGTATCAGAAAGAAATGGCACACATACCTTAAAAAATAAATAAAAAGGAAAACACATCCTACAAATACATTAAAAATTAAAAATAAATAAAAAGAAAAAATGTGAAAAACTCCACAAAGATGTCTTCACATCTTCATTGCTGAATTCTACCAAACATTTAATGTGGAAAGAACAGTACTTCTACATAAACTCTTCAGAAAAAAATTCTCAGAAAATCTAGTCTCTGAGAAAACAGAACAAAACCAAAGACGCTGTAAGAAAAGAAAGCTACAGGCCGGGCGCGGTGGCTCAAGCCTGTAATCCCAGCACTTTGGGAGGCCGAGACGGGCGGATCACGAGTTCAGGAGATCGAGACCATCCTGGTTAACACGGTGAAACCCCGTCTGTACTAAAAAATACAAAAAACTAGGCGGGGGAGGTAGCGGACGCCTGTAGTCCCAGTTACTCGGGAGGCTGAGGCAGGAGAATGGCGTAAACCCGGGAGGCGGAGCTTGCAGTGAGCCGAGATCCGGCCACTGCACTCCAGCCCGGGCACAGAGCGAGACTCCGTCTCAAAAAAAAAAAAAAGAAAGAAACCTACAAAGCAATATCCCTCATGAATATAGATGCCAAAATTCTTAACAATATATAGTAATGACATATCATAATAATACATAAGAAGGAAAACACATCATGACCGATTGGGATATATTCCAAGAAAGAAAGATGGATTTAACATTCAAAAAAAAATCAACGTAATTCACCAGGTTAACAGACTTAAAAAACAAACTGTATGATAGATACAAAAAAGCACTGGAACAAAAACCATCCATTCCTGATTTTTAAAAACTCTCGGGAATACAGACATATAAGGTAACTTCCTCGGTGCAACAAAGGGGACATATGAAAACTCTGTATCTAACACCCTGGCTAGTGGCAAAAGGCTACTTTCACCCTCAGACCAGGACCAAGGCCAGCAATGTCTACTCATCACTTCTATTCAACATTACACTAGAAATTCTAGCAATGTAATAAATAAATTTTTACAAGAAATAAAAAGCATACAGATTAGAAAGGAAGAATATAAAATTGTCTTTATCCACAGATGATATGATCAGCTCCATAGATAACCCTATGGAACCTGCAAAAAAAACTGCTAAAATTAATAAGTGAGTTTAAGAAGGCTGTAGAAACAAAGTCAAAATATAAAAATCAGTTGTATTTCTAAGACCAGCAATGACCAAACAGAAACTGAACATTAAAAAAAAAAAATACTGGCCAGGTGCAGTGGCTCACGACTGTAATCCCAGCACTTTGGGAGGCCAAGACGGGCGGATCACATGAGGTCGGGAGTTTGAGACCAGCCTGACCAACATGGAAAAACCCTGTCTCTACTAAAAATACAAAATCAGCCGGGCCTGGTGGCGCATCCCTGTAATCCCAGCTACTTGGGGGGATGAGGCAGGAGAATCGCTTGAACCCGGGAGGCGGAGCTTGCAGTGAGCCGAGATCATGCCACTGCACTCCAGCCTGGGCAACAGGAGCGAAACTCCATCTAAGAAAAAACAAAACAAAACAAAAAAACCATTTACAATAATAAATAGGAAATGCTTAAGGATAAATTTGACAAAAAGTATGCAAGACTTGCACAGTGATGACCACAAAACATGCTCAGAGAAACTAAAAAAAAACCAAATGGAGACAATCTTTCATGCTCTTCATTTCTAACTTGGGTCCAGCAGAATGGCTCCACAAAGATGGGCGGCAAGAAAAAGAATCATCCTGCCATCAGTAAGGTGACCTGAGGGTACACCATCAACATTCAGAATCATCCTGCCATCAAAAAGGTGATGTGAGGGTATACCAGCCACATTCAGAATCATCCTGCCATTGATAAGGTGACGTGAGGGTATACCAGCCACATTCAGAATCATCCTGCCATCGATAAGGTGACCCGAGGATACACCAGCCACATTCAGAATCATCCTGCCATCGATAAGGTGACCCGAGGATACACCAGCAACATTCAGAAGCATATCCGTGGAGTGGGCTTCAAGAAGCGTGGCCCTCAGGCACTCAAAGAGATCCAGAAATTTGCCATGAAGGAGATGCGAACTCTAGATGTGCGCCTTGACACCAGGCAGAACAAAGCTGTCTGGAACAAAGGAACAAGCAATGTCTCATGGGTACCCATATGTGGTTTTGAAAACATGATGAAGCTGAACATTCACAAGCTCTATACATTGATTACCTATGTGCCGGTCACCACGTTCAAAAATCTATTGATAAAGTCATTGTGGACAAGAACTAACCACTGATTGTCAAATAAAGTGAGCAAATCATACACACACAAATAGAATAATTATGGCCCTCTACTTTGAGTAACACATATACTATTTGGATTGGAAGACTGATTATTAGCAAAATACTGATTCACCTCAAATTGATCTATACATTGAATGCCATTCCACTCCAAATCTCAGTAGAAACTGAAAAGTTGATTCTAAAAGTTATATGAAAACATAAAGGACCTAGAATAGCCAAAATAACCTTGAAAAAGAGGAACAGAGTTAGAATACCCATACTACCTGATTTCAAGACTTACTATGAAAGCTACCATAACCAATGGAGTGTGGTAATGTATAAAGACAGGCAAAGGCTGGGTACAGTGGCTCACGCCTGTAATCCCAACACTTTGAGAGGATCACTTGAGCCCAGGAGTTGGAGACCAGCCTTGGCAACAAAGTGAGACCCCACGTCTCAACAAAAATTCAAAAAATTAGCCAGGCGTGTATGTAGCATGTGCCTGTGGTCCCAGCTGCTTGGGAGGCTAAGGCAGGCGGATTACTTGAGCCCAAGGGGTGGAGGCTGCAGTGAGTCATTTTCAGTTCACTGCACTCGAGCCCAGAAAACAAAGCAAGACTGTCTCAGGAAAAAAAAAAGAAAAAAGACAAGCAAAAAGACCAATAAAGCAGAAATTACCCACGCATATGGTCAACTTTTATTTATTTATTTTTTTACCAAAGGTGCCAATAAAGATAGGAAAATGTACAGAGCAAGCTGCAGAGCCATATGCAAATAATTTAATAATAATAAAGAGGAAAAAGAAGAACTTCAACCCTTACCACAGGACATTTATAAAATTTAACCTGAAATAGATCATAGACCTAAACTTCTACAAGAAATCACTGAAAAAAAATTACTGAATAGGGTTAAGCAAACATTTCTTAACAGAACACAAAAGAAAACTATAAAAAACTAAAATCAATAAATTGACTTCATTTTAAAAAGTTTGATCTTTAAAAAACACTGCTACAAAAATGAAAAAGGCAAGCTGAAGCATGGAAGAAAATACAAGCAAAGCAAAGCATACGATAACTCAGCAAAGATGAAGATAAATCTTTTTTTTTTTTTTTTTTTTTTGGGACAGAGTCTTGTTCTGTCGCCCAGGCTGGAGTGCAGTGGTGTGATCTTGGCTCACTGCAACCTCCGCCTCCCAGGTTCAAGTGATTCTCCTGCCTCAGCCTCCCAAGTAGCTTGGATTACAGGCACGTGCCACCACACCAGCTAGTTGTTGTATTTTTAGTAGAGACAGGGTTTCACCATGTTGCCAGGACGGTCATGAACGCCTGACCTCAAGTGATCCGCCCGCCTCAGCCTTCCAAAGGGCTGGGATTACAGGCAAAAGCCACTACCCCAACTGATAAATCCATTTTTTCTTTTCTTTTTTTTTTCTTTTTGTGTGTGTGTGCGTGTGTGTGAGATGGAGTCTCGCTCTGTCCCCCAGGCTGGAGTGCAGTAGCGCGATGTCGGCTCACTGCAAGCTCCGCCTCCCGGGTTCAGGCCATTCTGCCTCAGCCTCGAGAGTGGCGGGGACTACAGGCGCCCACCACCACGCCCAGCTAATTTTTTGTATTTTTAGTAGACACGGGGTTTCACCGTGTTAGCCAGGATGGTCTTGATCTCCCGACCTCGTGATCCGCCCGCATCGGCCTTCCAAAGTGCTGGGATTACAGGCGTGAGCCACCGTGCCCAGCCTAAATCCATTTTTTTAATGAACAAAAGATGACACTTCACCAAAGAAGATCCATAGATGGCAAAGAAACAAAATACTCAACATCATTACTTATTAATAAGGAAATGCAAATTAAAACCATAAACAATTTTAAAAAGTGACCATGCCAAGTGCTGCGGGGCACGTGGAACCCCTGCGCTCTCGTACACTGCTGATGGAAAATGGTACAACCCACTCTGCAAAACAACATTTGTGTAGGTTTCCTTTACAGATATTAACCTTTTTAAGAAATGTAAAACAGTCATGTGCCGCATAATGACATTTTGGTCAAAAACAGGCCGCACATATAACGGTGGTCCCATAAAATTATAGTACTGTATCTGTACCGTACCTTTTCTATGTTTAAATACACAAATACCTACCATTGTGTTACAAATGCCTAACGTATTCATTACAGAAACATGCTGTATAGGTTTGTAGCCTAAAAGCAATAGACTATAACACATAGCCTAGGTGTGTAGTAGGCTACACTATCTAGGTTTGTGTTAAGTACATTCTACGATACTCACACAATGAGGAAATCACCTAACATTACTCAGAATATATCACTGTTGTCAAATGATGCGTGACTGTATTAAAAATTAATATAAACATTAATAAAAGAAATTAAATATTTTATTTTCTCTTAGCAATGGTTTATAGTCTTTACTTTAAAAACAGTAAAAATTTAAGCATAACAGTATCTTACAAACTAGCCGTTTTATGCCTAGCTATTCACATAAATAAAACTATATGTCTACACAGATTTTTACATGTATTTTAATAAGCATTTTTATTTGTAATAGTCAAAACCTAAAAACAACCCCAAAGTCCATTGCAGTAGTTTTAAAATATGACAACAAATTCTTTAACACTGCTTTCTTCAAAAGCAGCCCCAGTTCTTTGCTCTTTGTGTGTGGGTTGGATGGAGTGACTTATTTCTAGCAAATAGTATCATGAAGAAAATGACAACGTGTGACTGCTGAGACCAGGTTATAAAAGGCATTGAAGCTTCCAGCCAGACGCGGTGGCTTAGCACTTTGGGAGGTTGAGGCTGGGAGTTTGAGACCAACCTGGCCAATCTGGTGAAACCCCAACTCTACTAAAAATACAAAAATTAGCTGGCTGTGGTGGCGCACGTCTGTAATGCCAGCTACTCAGGAGGCTGAGGCACAAGAATCACTTCAACCTGGGAGGCAGAAGTTGCAGTGAGCCAAGGTCATGCCACTGCACTCCACCCTCGACGACAGAGTGAGACTTTGTCTTAAAAAAAAAAAAAAAAGGCATTGAAGCTCCCTGTTTGCCCATGCTGCTCTTGGATCACTTGTTTTAGCAGTTACCAGATTCCATGTCATAAGGACACTCAATCAAGCATCCCTGCAAAGAGGATCCTTGGTCAGAGGACCAGAGACCGAGGCAATCTCATGAAATTCCTCAGTCAGAGTCACCCAACTAAGCCACTCCCAAATTCCTGGCCCAGAAACTGTAAGATAAGATATGCATGCTGTTTCATGCCACTGAGTTTTCAAATAATCTGTTATACAGCAGTAGATAGCTAATATAACCATCCACAGGTGGATGGATTTTAAAACGTGTGATAAATCCATACAATGCAATCGTATTGAGCAATAAAAAGGGAATGAAGGACTGAAACATGCAATATAATTGGATCTCAAAATAACAACACTGAAGAAACTAGACCACAAAAGTCCATTTACATACAACTCTAGAAAATGCAAACAAACCAATAATGATAGAAAACATATTCACGACAGACTAGGAATGAGGGAAGAAGAGAGAGAAATAGAAATTACAAAGTGGCAAAGAAAAACTTTTAAGGCATGATCGTTATATTCACTAAATTATTTGTAGTGATGATTTCATGGAGATATGTGGATCTCAAAAGTTATCAAATTTGTGTGCTCTAACTATGCAGTTTATGTCAATTATTCCTTAATAAAGCTGTTTTAAAAATAATTATATTCCAAGGAGAAAAGCAGAACATTTTTCTCTTTTTTGCTTTTCAACTTTTTTTAACTTTTAGGTTCAGGGGTACATGTGCAGGATGTGGAGGTTTGTTACATATGTAAACATGTGTCACAGGGATTTGTTGTACAGATTATTTCATCATCCAGGTATTACACCTACTATCCATTAGTTATTTTTCCTGATCCTCTCCCTCCTCCTACCTTCCACACTCCAAAAAGCCACAGTATATGCTGTTCCCCTGTATGTGTCCATGTGTTCTCATCATTTAGCTCCCCTACTTATAAGCGAGAACATGTGGCATTTGGTTTTCTGTTCCTATGTTAATCTGCTAAGGATAATGGCCTCCAGCTCCATCCATGTTCCTGCAAAGCACACGATCTCATTCTTTTTTATGGCTGCATAGTATTCCGCAGTGTATATGTACCACATTTTCTTTATCCAGTCTACCACTGATGGGCATTTAGATTGATTCCATGTCTTTGCTGCTGTGAATAGTGCTGCAATGAACATACACATACATATGTCTTCGTAACAGAACTATATTCCTATGGGTATATACCCAGCAATGGTATCTCATCCAGCTGATGTGAGATGGGATCTCACTGTGGTTTGGGTTTGCACTTCTCTAATGATCAGTATGTTGAGCTTTTTTTCATATGATTGTTAGCCACATGTACGTCTTCTTTTGAGAAATGTCTGTTCATGTCCTTTGCCCGCTTTTTAATGGGGTTGTGTTTTTCTTTATAATTTAAGTTCCTTATAAATTCTGGATGTAAGAGCATTACCAGATGAATAGTTTGCAAATATTTTCTCCTGTTCTATAGGTTGTCTGTTTACTCTGTTGACAGTTTCTTTGATTGTGCAGAAACTCTTTAACTAGATCCCATTTGTCAATTTTTGCTTTTGTTGCAGTTGCTCTTAGCAACTTCATCATGAAACCTTGGCCCATACCTATATCCAGGATGCTATTGCCTTTAAAATGTAACATTACCAAAATTAAATTTTCTATACACTTGAATAGAATGACAAGTATTTCATGAAATTAGATGTCAATAATCTAGGCTATTTACTGATTTTGTTTTGGAGACAAGAGTATAACTCTATCACACAGGCTGGAGTGCAATGGCATGATCTCGGCAAGCAATTCTTGTGCCTTAGCCTTCTGAGTAGCTGGGACACAGGCATGTGCCACCATGCTCAGTTGATTTTTGTATTTTTAGCAGAGATGGGGTTTCGCCGTGTTGGCCAGCCTGATCTCGAACTCCTGACCTCAGCCTCCCAAAGTGCTGGGATTACAGGCGTGAGCCACTGCACCCAGCCACAATAATGTAGGCTGTATACTTTTAATACTTCCATTAGTGTGAAAAGTATGTTGTCAATAAAGCAACGATTCTGTCTCTGACCTGCCAATTCTCAGGTCACAGCTACCTAACAGCTAATTCTTTCTTTTTCTTCTTCTTTTTTTTTTTTTTTTTGGTAGTTGTTGTTGTTCTTAAAGCCCTTCCTCATGGACAGCTAAGTCTTTGCCATACTAAACTGCTACATAGAAATTCCGCAATTAGTCTACTGGTATCTAAATCTCTAGTCTATACCTTCCCAGGAGAAAATTCACACATTTTCCCATCATAAAAGTTTAAAAGCCACCAACAGAAAAGCTAAGGTTCACTTATATTTCTGGAAATTAACAGTTTTATTCCAAGCAACATATATATTACAAATAATCAAAAATGTCAGTTGACCAATCTGCTCATTATGAACTTACAAAAGTGCACAGAATAATGTATGACTCTTTAAAACCAACAGCTCACACTAAAGTTATTCCTCATACATGTATGAACACAGTTAAAGCGGCACTATCTCTGCTCTCTTCAGGAAAGGATGAAAGCTAAGATGCACTTCAAAGATCTAGTCCAGAAAGGTTAGTAAAAGAATAGGCTGCATATCCATAGACAGCATTATCCCCGTTTCCAGTTCTTACAAGTAAGGTGTCTTTGGCTCTAAGTATACATTTTGTAGTTTAAAGTCCCTGTGATTTATTTAAATATTTTTCAGGGACAGGCAAAGTGGCTCATGCCTGCAATCCTAACACTTTGGGAAGCCAAGATGGGAGGATCACTCGAGGCGAAGAGTTCGAGAACAGCCTAGGGAACATAATAAGACTTCATCGCAACAAAAGGCAGAGCAATATGGCCAAATAGAAGCCTCCACTGATGGTCCTCCCTGCAGGAACACCAAATTTAACAACCACGTACACAAAAAGCACCTTCATAAGAACCAAAAATCATGTGAGCAATCATAGTACCTGCTTTTACCTTCGTCTTGTTGAAAGAGGCAGTGAAAAGGATAGAAAAGACAGTCTTAAATGGCTGACCCCAGCCCTCCCCCACGCGCTCGTAGCAACCACACGGCATGAGGAAGAATCTGTGCTGCGCATGCGGAAAGAGCACAGCCACCGTGGGACCATTCGCCGGAACGCAGAGCACAGCCACCGTGGGACCATTCGCCGGAAGGCAGCGCTGCCAATCCCAGCAGGACTCAGCCAGTGCCAATGAATGCAGCACTGAGACCAGCCCCGGGACAGGACAATCACACAGCTTGGAGGGTGGAACTGGAGTTTCCGCAAGCCTCGCCACCACAGGCTGAAGTGCTCTGGGGTCCTAAATAACATTAAAAGGCAGGCTAGGTCACAAGGACTGTAACTCCTAGGCAAGCTGTAGTGCTGTGCTGGGCTCGGAGCCAGTGGACTTGGAGGTACATGACCTAATGAGACACCAGCCAGTGTGGCTAAGGGAGCTTGTGTCACACATTCCCCAACCAAAGGCAGCAAGGCTCCCAGCTCCAAGAGATTCCTTCCTTCTCCTTGAGGAGAGGAAAGAATAAACAGGACTCTGTTGTGCAACATAAATACCACCTCAGCCACAGTTGAATAAGGCACCAGGCAGAGTCGTGAGGTCCCCATTCTAGGCTCTAACTCCTGGATGATATTTTTAGACACACCCTGGGCCAGAAGGAACCTGAAGGGAAGGATCAAGGCCTGAAGAATTCATCACCTGCTGACTAAAGAGACCTTAGACCCTGAATAATCACCAGCAGTAACCAAGTAATACACACTGTGGGCCTCAGCTAAGACTCTCTGAGACATGCAGGCTTCAGGTGTGACCGGGCACATTTACAGTTCTGGTGGCTACGAGGAGAAACTCCTCCTGCTTCAGAAAAGGGGAGGGAAAAATAAAGGGGATTTTGTCTTGCAGATTAGGTACCACCACAAACATAGTTGGGAGGAGCACCAAGTGGGCTTCTAGGGTCCCTGATTCCAGAGAATACGGGACAGCACCTCTGGAATTACCCTAAACCAGAAAGGAACTCACTGCCCTGAAGGGTGAGTCCCAGGAATGGCGACATTCATGAAAAGCTGAGCCCTTGGGCCTTAAGTGACCAGTGAAAACACTGCGGCAGTACTCCCTGTGGGCCTGTGCGGAGGTGGACACCGGGGGTGACTCCCTGTGGGCCTGTGCGGAGGTGGACACCGGGGGTGACTCCACTGCCTGGGGGAGGAAAGGGAAGGGTGGAAAGGACTGTGTCTTGTGATTTCAGTACCAGCTTAAACATAGTTGAATGCAGCACCAGGGAAATTTCTAAGGTGTCCGATTTCAGGCCCTGGCTTCCAGGCACTATCTCTGAACCTGTCTGGAGCCCAGAGCCCAGGGGAATGCACACGCCCCGAAGGGAAATACACAAGAATGACTAGCTCCTGCCACTCTTGAAATAATGACTGTATAGCCTGAGGGTCTTGAGAGAACACAGGTTGCAGCCAGGTAATAGTTTACAGCAGGATGTGGGCAAGACACAGTGCTTTGCCGGCTTCAGATCTGACCAAGTACAGTCACCACAATGGTGGCGACAGGAGTGCTTGTGTCACCCCTCTCCGAGCTCCAGGCAGCTTAGCCAGAGAGAGAGAGACACAGACTGCATTCATTTTGGAGAAAGTAAGGGAAGAAAACAAGAGTCTCTACCTGGTAATCCAGGGAATTCTTCCAGATGTTATCCAAGACCACAGTATTAGTCCATTCTCACACTGCTATAAAGAACTGCCTGAGACTGGGTAATCTAGAAAGGAAAGAGGTTTAATTGACTCACAGTTCTACACAGCTGGGGAGGCCTCAGGAAACTGACAATCATGGTGGAAGGTGAAGGGAAAGCAAGGCACTTTCTTCAGGAGGCAGCAGGAAGGAGAATGAACACAGGAGGAATTACCAAACACTTACAAAATCATCAGATCTCACGTAATGCACTCACTATCACCAGAACAGCATGGGGGAAACCACTCTCATGATCCATTTACCTCCACCTGGTCTCTCCCTTGACACGTGGGGATTACGGGGATTATTATTCAAGATGAGACTTGTGTGCGGACACAAAGCCTAACCATATCAACCACCAAGCTGGTATCTCTGTAAGTGTCCGAGAACTACAGCATTACGAGGCTTGGGGTGCCCTCTAATGCAGCTGTAGTGACCAAAAACTTAGATCATAACAACCAAGTAGGTTTGAATACTTGGATAGCCTTCTCAAGAAGGATGAGTACCAACAAGCCCAGACTGTGAAGCCTACAATAAATATTTAATTCTTCAATGCCTAGATATTATCAAACATCCACTGGCATCAAGACCATTGAAGAAAACATAACCTCATCAAAAGAACTAAATGACATACCAGGGGCAAATCGGAGAATTGGAGATATGCGACCTCTCAGACAGAGAATTCAAAACAGCTGCTCTGAGGAAACTCAAAGAAATACAAGATAACAGAGAAGAAATTCAGAATCCTATCAGATAAATTTAACAAAGAAACCAAACAGAAATTCTAGAGTTGAAAAATGCACTTGATATTTAAAGAATGTATCAGAGTCTCTTAACAACAGAACTGATCAAGCAGAAGAAAGAATTCATGAGACTTATGAGCCCTGTTTGAAAACAGAGAAGAAAAAAGAATAAAAATGAATGAAGCATGCCTATAAGATCTACAAAATAGCCTCAACGGGACAAATCTAAGAGTAAGGTAGAAAGAGAGAAATAGAAAGTTTATTCAAAAGGATAGTAACAGAAAATTTCTGAAACTGAAAGATACAAATATTCAAGTAAAAGAAGGTTATAGAATACCAAGTAGATTTAAAGATTTAATCCATTATTAGTTTAATAATCAAATTCCCAAAGATCAAGGATAAAGAAAGGATTCTAAAAGCAGCACAAGAAAAGAAACAAATTAACACAATGGAGCTCCAAAATATCTAGCAGTAGACTTTTCAATGGAAACCTTACGGCCAAGAGAGAGTAGCATGACATATTTAAAGTGCTAGCAAAAAAATTTTTTACTCTAGAATAGCATATGAAGCAAAAATAAAAATAAAGATTTTCCCAGACAAACAAAAGTTGATGAATTTCATCAACACCAGACCTGTCCTGCAAGAAATGCTATAGGGAGGTTCTTCACTCTGAAAGGAAAGGAGGTTAACGAGCAAGAAGAAATCATCTGCAGGTGCAAGGTTCACTGGTGACAGTAAGTACAGAGACAAACACGGAACATTATAACACTGTAATTGTGCTGTGTAAACTACTCCTATCTTAAGTATTAATAGAAAGATGAGAAAATAAACCAAAAATAATGAGTATAACTTTTCAACAGAGACAATACAATAATATACACATGAAAACAGTAAAAAAGTTACAAAGTGAGGACACAATGTTAAAGTATTGAGTTTTTATTAGTTTTCTTTTTGTTGGTTTGTTTACACAATCAGTGTTGATTTGTTACCATAAGCTACTGTTTGCAAGCCTCATGGTAACCTCTAATCTACAAACATATAATAAACAAAAAATAAAAAGCAAGAAAATAAAACATATCACCAGAGAAAATCACCTTCATTAAAAGGAAGACACGAAGGAAGAGAAAACCACAAAACAACGAGAGAACAAATAACAATATGGCAAGTGTAAATCCTTACTCATCAGTAATGACATTGAATGTAAATGGACTACACCCTCCAATCAAAAGACAAAGCGTGGCTGAACGGATAAAGAAACAAGACATAATAATCTGTTCTCTTACAAGAGACACATCTCACCTATAAAGACAAAAATAAACTGACAACAAAGGAATGGAAAAAGATACTCCATGCAAATGGAAACCAAAAAGGAACAGAAGCAGCTGTATTTATATCACACAAAACAGACTTCAAGGAAAAAAAAAATTTTAAGAGACAAGGTCATGATAATGATAAATGGTTCAATTCAGCAAAAGAACATAACAAGTGTAATTACATATGTACTAAACACTGGAGCACCAAGATATATAAAGCAAGTATCATTAGAGCTAAAGGGAGAGACGGACCCCAATATAATAACAGCTGGAGACTTCAAAACCCCACTTTCAGCACTGGACAGATCATACAGACAGAAAATTCACAAGGAAACATCAGACTTAATCTGCACTATAGGCCAGGCAGAGTGGCTCACACCTGTAATCCCAGTACTTTGGGAGGCCAAGGCGGGCGGATCATCTGAGGTCAGGAGTTTCAGACCAACCTGGCCAATATGGTGAAACACCATCTCTACTAAAAATACAAGCCAGCTGGGTGTGGTGGCACGTGCCTGTAATTCCAGCACTTTGGGAAGCTGAGGCAGGAGAATCACTTGAACCCAGGAGGCAGAGGTTGCAGTGAGTTGGGATCGTGTCACTGCACTCACTCTAGCTTGGGCAACAGAGTGAGACTCCATCTCAAAAAGAAAAAAGAAAAAGAAAAAAAGAAAAAAAGTCTGCACTATAGACCAAACAGGCCTAATGAGTATCTAAGAACATTTCATTGAAGGAGTGTAGAACACATATTTTTCTTCCCAGCACATGAATCATTCTCAAGGAAAGACCATATGTTAGGTCACAAAACAAGTGGTAAGAAACTCAAAACAAACAAACAAACTTGAAATAATATCAAGGATCTTCTTTAACCACAATGGAATAAAACTGGAAATAATGAGGAATTTTGGAAACTATATAAACACATGGAAATTAAACAATATGCTCCTGAATGACCAGTGGGTGAATGAAGAGATTAGGAAGGAAACCGGGCTGGGTGCAGTTGCTCAGGCCTGTAATCCCCACACTTTGAAAGGCCAAGTCAGGCAGATCACTTGAGGCCAGGAGTTTGAGACCAGTCTGGTCAACATGGTAAAACCCCATGTCTACTAAACAATACAAAAATTAGCCAGGTGTAGTGGCACGTACCTGTAATCTCAGCTACTCAGGAGGCTAAGGCATGAAAATCACTTGAACCCAGGAGGCAGAGGTTGCAGTGAGCAGATATTGCGCCACTGCACTCCAGCCTGGGTGACAGAGCGAGACTCCATCTCAAAAAAAAAGAAACTAAAAAATTTATTGAAGCAAATGATAATGGAAACACAACAAACTGAAGCCTATGTATGGGATACAGTAAAAGCAGTATTAAGAGCAAAGTTTATAGCTAAGAGTGCCTACATCAAAAACAAAAAACCTTCAAATAAACAACCTAATGATGCATCTTAACTAGAAAAGCAAAAGGAAACAAAACCTAAACCTAAAATTAGCAGAAGAAAATAAATAATAAAGACCAGAGCAGAAATAAATGAAACTGAAAAGAAGAAAACAATACAAAAATCAATGAAAAAGTTGGTTTTCAAAAAGAATAAAAAACTGACAAACCTTTAGCCAGACTAAGAAAAAAGAGAGAAGATCCAAGTAAAAAAATCAGAGATGGAAAATGACACATTATAACCCATACTGCAGAAATCTTAAGGATCATTAGAGGCTACTATGAGCAGCTATGCGCCAATAAATTAGAAAACCTATAATAAATGGATACATTCCTAGACACACACAACCTACCAGGATTGAACCACGAAGAAATTCAAAAGCTGAACAGACCAGTAACGAGACCAAAGCTCAAATAAAGTCTTCCAGGCTGTGCCTGGTGGCTCACTCCGGTAATCCCAGCACTTTTGGGAGGCCAAGGTGGGTGGATCACCTGAGGTCAGGAGTTCGAGACCAGTCTGGCCAACATGGCGAAACCCCGTCTCTACTAAAAATACAAAAAAACTAGCCAGGCGTGGTGGCACTTGCCTGTAACCCCAGTTACTCAGGAGGCTGAGGCAAGAGAATCAGTTGAACCTCGGAGACAGAGGTTGCAGTGAGCCAAGATCGCGCCATTGCACTCTAGCCTGGGCAACAAGAGTGAAAAATCCACCTCAAAAAAAAAAAGTCTTCCAGCAAAGAAATACCTGAGACCAGACGGCTTTACTTCAAAATTCTACCAAACATTTAAAGAACATCTAATACCAATCCTACTCAAACTATTCTGAAAAATAGCAAAGGAGGGAATGCTTACAAACTCATTCTATGAGGCCAGTCATTACCTTGATACCAAAATCAGACAGAGATGCATAAAAAATAACCACACACACACACAAAACTACAGGCCAATATCTCTGATGAACATTGATGAAAAAATCCTCGACAAAATATGAGCAAACTCATTAAACAACACATTAAAAGGATTACCAACTGGGATAAAATCCAGGAATGTAAGGATGATTCAACATATGCAAATCAATTTGATACATAGAATTAAAGACAAAAACCATATGATGACTTCACAATTGATGCTGAAAAAGCATTTGATACAAGTCAACATAATAAAAACTCTCAAAAACCTGGGTATAGAAGAAACATACCTCAACATAATCAAGCCCATATGCAATAGATCCAGAACTTGTATAATAGTGAATGGGGGAAAACTGAAAGCCTTTTCTCTAAGATCTGGAAGAAGACAAGGATGCCCACTATCATCACTGTTAATCAACATATTATGGAAGTCCTAAGCTAGAGCAATAAGAGAAGAAAATAAAAAACATCCAAGTTGGCAAGAATAAAGTCAAATTATCCTTGTTTGCAGATGATACGACCTTATATTTGGACTAAAGACTCCACCAAAAAAACTATTACAACTGATAAATTCAGTAAAGCTGCAAGATACAAAATCAACATACAAAAATCAGTAACATTTCCACGGGCCAACAATGAAGAATCTGAAAAAGAAATCAAGGAAGTAATCCCATTTACAATTGCTACAAATAAAATTAAATACTTAGCAATTAACCAAAGAAGTGAAAGATCTCCCCAATTAAAACTATAAAACACTGATGCAGAAAGTCGAAGATACAAAGAAATGGAAAGACATTCTATGTTCATGAACTGGAAGAACTAATATTGTTAAAATGTCCATACTACGCAAAGGAATCTACAGACTCAATGCAATCCCAATCAAAATACCAATGACAGATGAGCACGGTGGCTCACATCTGTAATCCCAGCACTTTGAGAGGCCGAGGCGGGTGGATCATCTGAGGTCGGGAGTTCGAGATCCACCTGACCAACGTGGAGAAACTCCGTCTCTACTAAAAATACAAAATTAGCTGGGCGTGGTAGCGCAAGCCTACAGTCCCAGCTGCTCTGGAGGCTGAGGCAGGAGAATCGCTTGAACCCAGGAGGCGGAGGTTGCAGTGAGCCGAGAAAGTGCCACTGCACTTCAGCCTGGGCAACAAGAGTGAAACTCCATCTCAAAAAAAAAAAAAAAAAAAAAAGAAAGAAAAGAAAAGAAAAGAAAAAGAAAAAATACCAGTGACATTCTTCACAGAAATAGAAAAAGAAATCCTAAAATTTATATGAAACCACACACACACACACACACACACACACACACAGAAGAGCCAAAACTATCCTAAGCAAAAAGAACAAAACTGAAGAAATCACATTACCTCAAATTATACTACAGAGCAATAGTAACCAAAGCAGCATGGCACTGGGATAGAAACAGACACATGGACCAAAGAAACAGAATAGAGAACTCAGAAACAAATCCATACATCTAAAGTGAACTCATTTTCGACGAAGGTGCCAAGAACATACAACAGGGAAAGGGCAGTCTGTTCAGTAAATAAAGCTCAGACAACGCCAATGCAGAAGAACGAAACTAGAGCCCTATCTCTTGCCATATATAAATATCAAATCAAAGTGGATTAAAGACTTTAAGACCTCAAATTATGAAACTGCTAAAAGAAAACATAGGGGGAATTCTCCAGGACATTGGACTGGGTAAAAATTTCTTAATACCCTACAAAAGCACAGGCAACCAAGGCAAAGTGGACAAATGGAATCACATCAAGTTAAAAACCTTCTACACAGCAAAGGAAACAGTCAACAAAGTGAAGAGACAATTCACAAAACAGGAGAAAATATTTGCAATCTACCCCTTTAGCAAGGAATTTATAATAAGAATATTATAAAGTGCTCAAATAACTAGGAAAAAATCTAAGAATCTAATTTAAAATGGGCAACAGATCTGAAAAGACATTTCTCAAAAAAGACATACAAATGGCAAACAAGTATATGAAAAGGTGCCCAACATCAATGATCATCAGCGAAATGCAAATCAAAACTACAATGAGATTATTTCATGTCAGTTAAAATGGCTTTTATCTAAGGCTGGGTGCAATCCCAACACTTCGGGAGGCTGAGGCAGGCAGATCTCCTGAGGTTAGCCAGGCGTGGTGGTGGGCACCTGTAATCCTAGCCACTGGGGAGGCTGAGGCAAGAGAACAACTTGAACATGGAAGGTGAAGGTTGCAGTAAACTTGACATCCTGCCGCTGTGCTCCAGCCTGGGTGACAGAGCAAGACTCTGTCTCAAATAAACAAATAAATAAACGTTTTTATCCAAAAGACAAGCAATAACAAATGTTAGTGAGGATGTGGAGAAAAGGGTACCCTTGTACACTGTTGGTGGGAATGTAAATTAGTACAACTACTATGGAGAACAGTTTGGAGATTCCTGAGAAAACTAAAAATAGAGCTACCATACCATTCAGCAATCCTACTCTTAGGTATATATCCAAAAGAAATCTGTATATCAAAGACATACATGCATTCTCATGTTTACTGTAGCATATTCACAGTAGCCAAGATTTGGAAGCAACTTAAGTGTACATCAACAGACGAATGGTTGCAGAAAATGTGGTACATATACACAATGCAGTACTATTCAGCCATAAAGAATGAGATCCTGTCATTTGCAACAACGTGGATGGAACTAGAGGTCATTATATTAAGTGAAATAAGCCAGGCACAGAAAGACAAACCTCTCATGTTCTCACTTATTTGTGGGAGGTAAAAATTAAAACAATTGAACTCATAGAGAGTAGAATGATGGTTACCAGAGGCTGGGAAGGCTAGGTGGAGGGTGGCGGGACATGGGGGTGGTTAATGGATACAAAATATAGTTAGAACAAAATCTAGTATTTGCTAGCACAACAAGGTGACTATAGTCAAAAATAATTTAACTGCACATTTTAAAATAACAAGGTGTATAATTGGATTGTTTATAACATAAAGGATAAATGCTTGAGGTGTTGGATACCCCATTTACCCTGATATGATTATTATACATTATCAAAATATCCCATATCATATGTCCCCTAAATATATACACCTACTATGCACCCACAAACATTTTAAATAAAAAAATTGTTTTTAATATTGTTTTAAAGAACAAAATTAGCAGGGCATTGTGGCATACACCTACCATCCTGAGGTGGGAGGATTCCCAGAGCCCAGGAGTTCAAGGCTGCAGTGCTATGATCATGGCCCTGCACTCCAGCCTGAGTGACAAAGGGAGACCCTGTCTCTAAAAACACACATTAAGTATTACTCAGCTACCACAGCATGCTCTTCTGATGATTCTCCACGGCACAATCATTCCTGTCCTCTCCAGAATATACAGCAAAGGGCAAGGCTATGGCTTGTGCCACTACAGATTCACTAGATCTTTCGGTTAATCTCATTAGGCCTATAATAGAGAGGCCTAAAATCAATGAAGAGAACTCTTCTTTGCAATCATCATCAGATTGGTCCCAATATGTTAATGAATATTATTTAGTCCTCTCTACTTTCTCTGCCTATAGTAATTTTTTTTTTTTTTTTTTTTTTTTTTTTTTTTGGAGACAGTGTCTCCCTTTGTCACCTAAGCTGGAGTGCAGTGGCGCAATCTTAGCTCACTGCAACCTCCACTTCCTGGGTTCAAGCAATTCTCCTACCTCAGCCTCCTGAGTAGCTGGGATTACAGGTACACGCCACCATACCGAGCTAACTTTTGTATTTTTAGTAGAGATGGGGTTTCACCATGTTGGCCAGACTGGTCTCGAACTCCTGACCTCAAGTGATCTACCCACCCCCTCGGCCTCCCAAAGTGCTGGGATTACAGGTGTGAGCTACCACATCTGGCCCCTCTACCTGTACTAATCTGTTTCTCCAAACCATTTCTTCCTTCCTCTAAGGCAGGGGTTCTCCTCTGGCTTAGGTTTGTATCACAATCACATGGAAAGCTAAAAGAAAATACAAAGACGCAACCGTGTTGAAGAAACACAGGCTGCTTCTGTATTTTTAGGGAGTTGGCTAGATGATTCTGTTATACAAACATTGGTACCAAACTGCTCTACCCAGCGGTTCTCAAATTGGTTGCACATTGAAATAACTTAGGCAACTTTTAAATACACAGATGTTGCAATAATTAGAGACACTGGTGAGACTCCAGAATCAGTATTTTAAAAGCTTGCCAGGTGTGACCGAACATTATCCACATCACCTGCGAGCTGGTCAGAACTACAGAATCTCTAGAACCACCCCATTCTTGTTAGAAATGGAGAATCTGAATCTCCATTTACCAAGATCTCCAGGTGGTTTGTTTACAGGAAACAATCCACTGTTTCTTAAACTGGGCTGCAGACTGGAATGACCTGGGGAGCTTTAAAAATTACTAAAGCCTGCTTATTACAAACAATCTGGTTTTAATTAGCCTGTGTTGCAGCCTGGTTCATCCACCACTACTTTACTGAGAAGAATTCATCAAAGGCAGCTAAACCACTAAGTCACATTCACTAACATTAAAAGGACCACTCTTCAGTGTGTGTCATGGCAGATACAGTCCCCGTAAATGGGAAAAATAAAGGAGAAATCGCCTTTTTGCTTTCCACAATGGTTGAACCAATTTACACTTCCACCAGCAGTGTATAAGCAAGCATTCCCTTTTCTCCACAAGCTTGGCAGCATCTGTTATTTTTTTACTTTTTATTAATACCTATTCTGACTGGTGTGAGATGGAATCTCATTGTGGTTTTGAGTTGCATTTCTCTAATTATTAGTGATACTCAACATTTTTTCATATGCTTCTTGGCTGTATATGCCTTCTTTTGAAAAATGTTCATGTTCTTTGCCCACTTTTTAATTGGGTTGTTTGTTTTTTGCTTGTTCATTTGTTTAAGTTCCTTACAGATTCTGGATATCAGAGCATTGTCGGATGAGTAGTTTGCAAATATTTTCTCCCACTGTAGGCTGTCTGTTTACTCTGTTGACAGTTTCTTTTGCTGTGCACAAGCTCTTTAATTAGGTCACAATTGTCAATTTTTGTTTTTGTTGCAACTGCTTTTGGCATCTTTGTCATGAAATCTTTGCCAGGGCCTATGTCATGAATGGTATTTCCTAGATTTTCTTCCAGGGTTTTTATAGTTTTGGGTTTTTACCACTCGAGTCTTTAATCCATCTTGAGTTGATTTTTGTATACAGTGTAAGGAAGGGGTCCAGTTTCAATCTTCTGTACATGGCTAGCCACTTATCTCAGCAACGTTTACTGAATAGGGAAGTCCTTTCCCTCATGACTTGTTTCTGTCAGCTGTGTTGAAGATCAGATGGTTGTAGGTGTGCGGCCTTATTTCTGGACTCTTTTCTCTGTTCCACTGGTCTATGTGTCTGTTTCTGTTCCAGTACCATGCTGTTTTGGTTACTGTGGCCCTGTAGCATAGTTTGAAGTCTAGGCCAGGTGTGGTGACTCACGCCTGTAATCCCAACACTTTGGGAGGCCAAGGCGGGAGAATCACTTGAGGTCAGGAGTTCGAGACCAGCCTGGGCAACATGGTGAAACTCCGTCTCTACTAAACATACAAAAAATTAGCCAGACCCAGTGGTGGTGTGCACCTGTAATCCCAGCTACCTGGGAGGCTGAGGCAGGAGAATTGCTTGAACCCGGGAGGCCGAGGTTGCAGTGAGCTGAGATTGTGCCATTGCACTCCAGTCTGGGCAGCTAGAGTGAAACTCTGTCTCAAAAAATAAAAAATAAAAAAATAGTTTGAAGTCTGGAATGTGATGCCTCCAGCTCTATTTATTCTTTTTGTTTAGGATTACTTTGGCTATTCAAACTCTTTTTTGGTTCCATATGAATGTTTTTAAAGTGTTTTTTTCTAGTTCTGTGAAGACTATCATTGGTAGTTTGATGGGAATAGCACTGAATCTGGAAATTCCTTTGGGCTGTATGGCCATTTTAACAGTATTGATTCTATCTGTCCATGAGCATTTAATGTTTTTTCATTTGTTTGTGCCATCTCTGATTTCTTTGAGCAATGTTTTGTAATCCTCATTATAGAGATCTTTCACCTCCTTGGTTAGCTGTATTCCTAGGTATTTTGTTCCTTTTGTGGCAACTGTGATCAGGACTGTGTTCCTGAATTGGCTCTCGGGTTGCATGTTGTTGGTGTACAGAAATGCTACTGATTTTTGCATGTTGATTATGTATCCTGAAACTTTGCTGAAGTTGTTTATCAGCCGAAGGTGTTTTGGGGCTGAGACTATAGGGTTTTCTAGATATAGCATCATGTTGTCTGCAAACAGGGATGGTTTTACTCTCTCTCTTCCTATTTGGATGCCCTTTATTTCTTTCTCTTGCCGGATTGCTCTGGCCAGGACTTCCAATACTATGTTGAATAGGAGTGGTGAGAGAGGGCATCCTTGCCTTATGCTGGTTTTCAAGGGGAATGCTCCCAAATTTTTTTTTTTTGAGACAGTATTCCTCTGTCGCCCAAGCTGGAGTGCAGTGGTGCGATCTCGGCTCCCTGCAACCTCCACCTCCCAGGTTCAAGCAATTTTCATGTCTCAGCCTCCCAAGTAGCTGGTTATATAGGTAATACAGGCACACACCACCAAGCCCAGCTAATTTTTATATTTTTAGTAGAGATGGGTTTTTGCCATGGCCAGGCTGGTCTCAAACTCCTGGCCCCAAGTGATCCACCTGCCGTGGCCTTCCAAAGTGCTGAGATTACAGGCATGAGCCACTACGCCCAGCCCAAAATTCTTAATTTTATAATCTTTCAAAAAAACTTACATTGAAACATTTTAAGAATGCAGAAGTACATTCATACAGAAAGATTTGTATGCTGAACCTCTGCAAACACAAAATGAGACAGAAAGTTATTTTCCAAGATTAGTTACAATAATATCAGATCAAGAAGCTAACTACAAGGTTACTCAATGAAGAGCTACAGCCAGAATGCTGCATACAATTGCAGAATTGTGCAATGTACCAGCTTACAGAAAAAAAATGCCAAGAACTTTGTTAATTTACAAAGCAGCACAAGAAACAGAAAAGGTGCCACATTTCGTCAAGAGAATAACATTTTATGGCATGCCAGATAAACACATGCATAATGGCTAATCCTAAATACTCTATCAAAAAGTTTTCATTGCTGAGTGATGCTTCTGCACATTAGTAACTGTGCTCAATAGCAGAAAAAAATATCTGAGGTTGGACACAGCAATTCATGCCTCTGATCTCAGCACTTGGGAGTCCCAGAGAGGATCGCTTTAGCACAAGAGCTCAATAGTGACCTGGGCAACATAGTGAGACCCTGTCTCTAAAAAAAAAAAAAAAAAAAGCCAGACACAATAGCTCACATCTTGTAATCCCAGTACTCTGGGAGGCTGAGGCAAGAACATCAATTGAGTTCAGGAGTTCAAGACTAGCCTGGGCAACACAACAAGACACCCCTCTCTACAAAAAAAAAATTATCCAGGAATGGTGGTACACCTGCAGTCCCACTACTTGGAAGGCTGAGGCAGAAGGATCACCCGAGCCCAGGAGATTGAGGCTGCAGTGAGCTATGATCGTACTACTGCACTCCAGCCTTAGTGACAGAGCAAAATTCTATCTCAAATCAAAATAAATAAATTCTGAACATGGTATCTTGGAAGAGCACTGACTGTTTGCAAACTACCTAAAGAAATGCCTAATGATAAATGGCATGTACCCAGGAGGCGGAGCTTGCAGTGAGCCGAGATGGGACCACCGCACTCCAGCCTGGGCGAGAGAGAGAGACTCCGGCTCAAAAAAAAAAAAAAAAAAAGGCCTAATGATAAAAGTAAAAATGCTGAAGAAAAACTGTGAAACAAAAAAGATATTATGGAAACACTGAATTTTGCATACTGATAGTGTAGCTAACAATGACCGCAAGACGTAAATTTACATTAAGAATTTATTTGGGGCCGGGCGCAGTGGCTCAAGCCTGTAATCCCAGCACTTTGGGAGGCCGAGGCGGGTGGATCACGAGGTCAGGAGATCGAGACCATCCCTGGCTAACATGGTGAAACCCTGTCTCTACTAAAAATACAAAAAACTAGCCGGGCGTGGTGGCGGGCGCCTGTAGTCCCAGCTACTCAGAGGCTGAGGCAGGAGAATGGCGTGAACCCAGGAGGCGGAGCTTGCAGTGAGCCGAGATCGCGCCACTGCACCCCAGCCTGGGCGACACAGCGAGACTCCGTCTCAAAAAAAAAAAAAAAAAAAAGAATTTATTTGGAACCAGGCGCAGTGGCTCACATCTGTAATCCCAGCACTTGGTGATGCGAAGATTGCTTGAGCCCAGAAGTTCATTTAAAAATAAAAATAAATTCATTTGGAAAACTCTGATGATCTAGTAAAACATTTCACAGAGGATCTTTCATATATAAAATCATGCATATAGATATGATACATATTAATCCCAAACTAAATGTTATCAAAATAATAAATCTAAGACTAAACATTTAGTATCATCAAAGAAATACTATGAGAATATCATTATCTTCTATTTCATACAAAAGTGCACTGACTTCCAGAGAACAAATTCTGCTAAACTTTATGAATTAAAAGTAGAATTCAAACAGCTTGGGAGGAATAATTCTCAACTTGCAGATTTGTTTAACACTAGTTATTGACTGTAAAACATGGCTTTACTAACTGGCACCCTGCTATCCGATTAACTTATATGAAGCAGTCCTTAAAATTTTTGACAATTCACATACACTGCCAGGGGCGGTGGCTCACACCTATAATCCCAACACTTTGGGAGGCCAAGGCGGGTGGATCATTTGAGGTCAGGAGTTGGAACCAGCCTGGTCAACATGGTGAAAGTCCATCTCTAGTAAAAGTACAAAAATTAGCCAGGTGTGGTGGCGGGCACCTATAATCCCAGCTACTCAGGAGGCTGAGGCAGAAGAATTGCTTGAGCCCAAGAAGCGGAGGTTGCAGTGAGCAGAGTCACGCCATTGCACTCCAGGACGACAGAGCAAGACTCTGTCTTAAAAAAAAAAAAAAACAAAACCAACAAAGCAAAACAAAACAAAACAAAAAAACATATACTGACAAACTTTATGGATTCAGACTGTGGAAACATGAAGCTGAAAATGAGTCACTAAGTGAGTCAGTGCTATCTTCTGAATTCAAAAAGAGAATCATTAAAAGTAGGTAGAAGGGGGAAGAGGTAGAGCAACTTCTGTGTAAACCTGCAGAAAGGCTTCATTATTTTATTCAAAATCCATCCAGGTCACACACTGTAATCCCAGCACTCTGGGAGGTAGTGATGGGTGGATCACTTGAGGTTAGGAGTTTGAGACCAGCCTGGCCAACTTGTTGACACCCCATCTCTACTAAAAATAAAAAATAAAAAATAAAATTAGCCAGGCATGGTGGCAAGCGCCTGTAGTCTCACCTACTAGGGAGGCTGAGGCACAAGATTCACTTGAACCCGGGAGGCGGAGGTTGCAGTGAGCCGAGATCACGCCACTGCACTCCAGCCTGGGGGCTGAGCAAGACTCCACCTAAAAAACAAAAAATCCAATTTGTCCCAGAAAATATAAGCATTACTTGTGTCAATCAGAGAAAAAGAAGAGCACTTCCATTTTATGAATGATTGCCTCTTTGAAATACAACTTAAGAAGATACAATTATTTAAGTTCTAAAGAAGATACAATTATTTAAGTTCTAATTACATGTGAGAGAGGAGCTCCCGAGAGTCAGAGGAAAAGGGCAAGAAATATTCCTCTGCCTTTTGCTAATATGCCTATATAGGCAGTTTCTCATCATTAACAATGACCAATAATTTGACAGGATCATCAATTTTAAATCTTGACCAGGAATTGCTTGAAAGTATTTCATGCAGAAAACCTCCTTTTTTTTTTTTTGAGATGGAGTCTCGCTCTGTCGCCCAGGCTGGAGTGCAGTGGCGCCATCTCAGCTCACTGCAAGCTCCGCCTCCCGGGCTCAGGTCATTCTCCGGGCTCAGGTCATTCTCCCGTCTCAGCCTCCCGTAAAAGACCTTTATTAAAAAGTTATGTTTATTGAAGCAAGCTCAATCCTTTTTTTTTTTTTTTTTTCTTTCTTGAGACGGAGTCTCGCTCTGTGGCCCAGGCTGGAGTGCAGTGGCCGGATCTCAGCTCACTGCAAGCTCCGCCTCCCGGGTTCACTCCATTCTCCTGCCTCAGCCTCCGAGTACCTGGGACTACAGGCGCCCGCCACCGTGCCCGGTTAATTTTTGTATTTTTAGTAGAGATGGGGTTTCACCGTGTTAGCCAGGATGGTCTCGATCTCCTGACCTCGTGATCCACCCGCCTCGGCCTCCCAAAGTGCTGGAATTACAAGCGTGAGCCACCACGCCCGGCCTCAATCCTATTTTTTTAAAACATCTGGACCAGGCATGGTGGCTCACTCGTGTAATCCCAGCACTCTGGGAGGCCGAGGTGGGCAGATCACCTTGAGGTCAGGAGTTAGAGACCAGCTTGGCCAACATGGTAAAACCCCTTCTCTACTAAAACTACAACAATTAGCTGGGCCTGGAAGCAGGCACCTGTAATCCTAGCTACTTGGAAAGGTGATGCAGGAGAATCGCTTCAACCCGGGAGGCAGAGGTTGCAGAGAGCTAAGATCGCACCACAGCATTCCAGCCTCGGTGACAGAGTAAGACACTGTCTCAAAAAATAAAAAATAAATAAATAAAAATAAAACATCTGGAAGTGTTATACACATTCAGTACACAATATCTTCCCTAACACCGTGTTTTCTAAAAATATAACTTCATTAAAAAGAAACTTAAAATTTTTTCACCCTGATAGGTGCCCTTATCTCCCCATGAAGTTTTCTCCAGTGTTCCATACAAACATGACTAACATTTTCAATCTGTGCCATGAGATGACAGGAGTTGGGAAACACTGAAACTACCCTGTTCTCACTGTCTAAAACCATTTGTTGAGTAAGTGTACAGCTCTAAATTGAAAAATCAAATGTACAAAAAAAAAATACTGGCCAGGCACAATGACTCACACCTGTAATTCCAGCACTTTGGGAAGCCGAGGCAGGACGATCACTTCAGCCCAGGAGTTTGAGACCAGCCTGGACAATATAGCAAGACCCCATCTCTACAAAAAAATTAAAAAATTAGCTGAGCATGGTGGTGAATGCCTGTCGTCCCAGCTACTCAGAAGGCTGAGGCAGGAGAATCACTTAAGCCCAGGAATTCGAGGCTGCAGTGAGTTATGATCACACTAACTGCCTGGGCAAAAAAGCAAGACCCCATCTCAAAAATGACTGACAGACAGACAGATAGCAAAAAGAATCATACATGTTCATAGAATTTATGTACTAAATCAACTTTAAAGCTGCATTCAGCAAAGATAATAATCAAATAAATATTCCAAGTTCCTTATACCAACAGCAAGTTAGAATCCAAAAATGTCATCAATGGAATCACCAAAATCTCTTAAATTCTAGGAAAATAAGCCACTCTTCAAACAAATTCTAATATCTAGTAAAAAGTAGCATACATGACCTGCTCTGAAAAAGTCATGTGTGTTCACGTCTTATAAAAACATATGCGTTAAGGCCAAGCGCAGTGGCTCACACCTGTAATCCTAGCACTTCGGGAGGCCAAGGTGGGCCGATCACTTGAGGTCAGAAGTTCGAGACCAGCCTGGCCAACATGGTGAAACCCCATCTCTACTGAAAATATAAACGCTAGCTGGGTGTGGTGGTGGGCACCTGTAATCCCAGCTACTTGGGAGGCTGATGTGTAAGAATCGCTTGAACCTGGGAGGCGGAGGTTGCAGTGAGCCAAGATCATGTACTCCACTCTGGGCAACAGAGCAAGACTCCGTCTCAAAAAAGAAACATATATATATTGCGATAAAACAAAAGAATTTTAAACATAATACTCCTGAGGAAAGAGAATCACTTGAACCTGGAAGATGGAGGTTGCAGTGAGCCAAGATCGTGCCACTGCACTCCAGCCTGGGAGAGACAGCGAGACTCCATTTCACAAAAACAACAACAACAACAAAAACATATGAGTTAAAGAGAAACCTAGGATATTCTCATTCTAAAAGGAATAAGAAGAGTTCTATCCATTTTTACAGATAAATAAATAAATTACATGATCATCTAAATGATTTATTGTATTAAATGACCGGACAATCTAACTCCAACATATGTTTAATCTTTATTTGGCTAATAACACAAATGGTTTTATTACTTTCAAACGTTTATTTAAGCCCACAAAGTTCGTAAATGACACCTCTGAAATATCCAGACTTTTATCCTTACACAAACTGATATATCAAAGCCCAATTGTTATGAGCTCTGCTAGAGAATCTAATGCAGGTTACACTATTTATTATGTTTCAGAAAGCAGTTTTCCTTAATCATCCTTTATACTGGGATGCTATGCAATTAGAATTCCAGAGAATGCTTTAAAAAAAAAAAAAAAAAAAGGCATTTTATATAACTAGGCTTTTCCTGCATTCTAACAAATGGCTCTGAGAACAAATTTAAATCTTATAATAAATTTTTAATAATGAAAAGTCATCTAGTAAATCCCCTTCATTTTATAGAAGAAGAATGTAAATCTTTTTTTTTTTTTTTTTTTTTTTGGAGACATGGTCTCACTGTGTTTCAGGCTGCAGTACAGTGGTGCGATCATAGCTCACTGTGACCCCAACTTCCCAGGCTCAAGTGATCCTCACACCTCAGCCTCCTGAGTAGCTGGGACTACAGACGTAAGCCACCACACCCAGCTAATTTTTCTATTTCTTGTAGACACCAAGTTTCGCCATGTTGCCCAGACTGGTCTCTAATGGGGCTCGAGCAATCAAACCACCTCAGCCTCCCAAAGTGCTGGGATTACAGGTATGAGCCCCCACGCCCAGCCTACAGAGGAGGAATGTGAATCTCAGGAAAATTAAATGACTTCCCTAGAATGAGAATTATGTAACTACCGGGAGTGTAACAGCAAACAAGGTAAGTGTTATCCCTAGCCATAGTCTAATTAAAGTGAAGTATAACCGGGCTATGATGAGGGAAGAACTTTTGCCACAAATATAGGAATTCTAGTTCAAGTGACACAAGTCATTCCTACTGAAAGAAATTTAAAGTATTGGTTACAAAACAACAAAAAGGCCAGATAGAATAGATGGTATATTAACTATAAAAAGAAGAAAATTAAAAGAAAGTAAACCAAGGACTCACAATTTCATTTTTATATCTATTAAAAGGAAAATTTCTGAGATGCTGTCAAAAAGAATAAAAGAATAAAATACACAGTGGACTTCTGGGTATAGTGTTAGACAAAAAGTTCTTCTTGTATAGAAACATGTATGTAAACACAAACAAGCTGACCAACATGCAGCCTTCAGACCTCCAGGCAGACGGACAAAGAGTGATTTTTTCTTAGTATACAAATTATCTTTTTAAAGCAACGAGTTTTATAGTCAACAGAGAGTATGAGGTTTCTCAAGTATAAGGAATAGCCAAAAAAAAAAAAAGAGGGAGGAAGGAAGGGAGGAAGGGAGGCGGAGGAAGGGAGGAAGCAAGAAGAGAGAAAGAAAAGTGAGAAAAGTGGAATCTGCACAGGTTTCAGGAGTGTAGGTGCACACTAAGATTAAGAGCACTGGTATTAAAAAGACCAATCTCGGCTGGGTGCAATGGCTGACGCCTGTAATTCCAGCACTTTGGGAGGCCAAGGCAGGCGGATCACAAGGTCAAGAGATCGAGACCATCCTGGCCAACATGTTGAAACCCCAACTCTACTAAAAATACAAAAAATTAGCTGGGCATGGTGGCGGGCGCCTGTAGTCCCAGCTACTCCAGAGGCTGAGACAGAAGAATCCCTTGAACCCAGGAGGCAGAGGTTGCCGTGAGCCGAGATTGCGCCGCTGCACTCCAGCCTGTCAACAGAGCGAGACTCCGTCTCAAAACAAAACAAAACAAAACAAAGACCAATCTCTATTCCTCCAAAGGAAACAATACATATATACCTTGCTTCAAGGCCAGGTGCAGTGGCTCACGCCTGTAATCCCAACACTTTGGAAGGCCAAGGCGGGTGGATCACTTTAGGCCAGGAGTTTGAGACTAGCCTGGCCAACATGCCAAAACCCCGTCTCTACTAAAAGTACAAAAATTAGCCAGGCACGGTGGTGCATGCCTATCGTCCCAGCAACTTGGGAGGCTGAAGCACGAGAATCACCTGAACTCGGGAGGCGGAGGCTGCATCGAGCCGAGATCGCCTGGGAGACACAGCCAGACTCTGTCTCAAAAAAAAAAAAAATTATTTGCCAAAAGTTTATCTTAATCATAACTTTTCACATATAAAACCGTAACAAAGAGCAAGGTATTATTATATAAAGAAACAGCGTAAGATTTACTGCTTTAAGGAGAGGAGTATTTCAAAGGATAATAAATTATAGAGAAAACATTTAGTCTATTATGTCAATTTAAAGTCAATCACTTATATCAACAGGAAAAAAAAACTTTCTTACTAAATTACATTTGGTTTAAAGAGAAATCAAATATACCAAACACTGCCATCTAAATTCAACAGAAGGCAAAAAGAAAACTATTATGTGGTCAAATGGTGTCAAATACTAGAGCTAAAATCATAAAACTCTTAGAAGAAAACGTAAGGGTAAATTTTTATGACCTTGAATTTGGCAATGAATTCCCTCACACATAACACCAAAAACACAAACAATAAAAGACAGAGTAGAGAAACTGAACTTCAGACTTCATCAAAACTAAAAACTTTTGTGTGTCAAAGGATATTTTCATGAAAGTAAAAAAGAAAACCTACAAAATGAGAGAAAATATTTGTATAATATATACTGGTAAGGGTTTAATATCCAAACTATGTAAAACAAGTATAAGTCAACAACAACAATAACAAAAAAGCCCAATTAAATAACTGACAAAGGGACTGGGTGCAGTGGCTCACACCTGTAATCCCAGTGCTTTGGAGGCTGAGGCAGGAGGATGAGTTGAGCCCAGGATTTGAGGACTAGCCTGGGCAAAAGAACAAGACCTCATCTCTACCAAAAAAAAAAAAAAATTAGCCTGGCATGGTGGCACACGCCTGTAGTCCTAGCTAACTCGGAGGGTACAGCAGGAGGATCACTTAAGCCTAGGAGTTCCAGGCTGTAGTGAGGTATGACTGTGCCACTGTACTCCAGTCTGGGTGACGGAGTGAGACCCTATTTCTAAATAAATAAAGGACTTCAATAAACAACAATGCTAACAATGATAGAAGATACACAAGAAACCAGTAAGCACATAAAAGATACTCAACTGCATGAGTCATTAGAGAAATGCAAATCAAAACTACAGTGAGATACCACTTCACACCTACTAGGATGGTTATAATTTTTTTTTAAAAAATTGAAAATAACAAGTGATGATAACAATGCGGAGAACTTGGAACACTCAAACACTACTGGTGGAAATGTAAAATGGTACCGTCTCTGTAGAAAACAGTTTGGCAGTTTCTCAAAAAGTTAAACATAGAATTACCACATGACCCAGTAATTCTACACCTAGGTACATGCCCAAAAGAACTGAAAACAGTCACTCAAGCAGATACTTGTACATGTCAATATTGGTATAGCTAAAATTTGAACTGCAATTAAAATAAACGTTGTCATATTACTTCATCCTAAATATGCTAACCAACAAAAAAATTAAGAAAATCAAATTAAGAACCAAAAACAAGCAGATTTTATGAAGATTATAAGTATTGATATTCTTAGTACAGACAGCGACTAATAAATTTTAAAGCACTGATTAAATAATTATACAACAGCCATATCAATTAAGCTTTTTTAAAAATGTAAGAAACATACAGCTTATAAGCTGTGATTTTTGCAGTAAACTTTCATAAACTTTGTAAAGGAATTTTGTACATTCCCAAAGTAATATATATCCCTCATTCTTGAAGGATAAATGTCCACAAATCTTAAATGCACATATAAATAGCTCAAAGAATATAGCACTCTTTAATATTGGTCATTGTTTAGATAAAGGGGATATATTGGTAAGTATCTAAAAAGAAATAGCTACATTTAAAATGACTTTTGCTTCTTTATTCTTAAATACATGCTTAAAAATTTTTAAAACCACAACTTAAACAGAAAAAAAATTAACTTTTGGGGGTATGTCCTTCAATGATATTAAGTTCACTATATTAGAATGGAAAATAATACTCTTATTCTCTTCTTTCACACGCACACACACTCACACACAAATACACACACAGTGTACGTTTTAGATTCACCCAACTAAAAAGCTGATGACAAATCAAAGCCATGTAATTCACTTTTAGTCATTTCATAAAATATTGCGACTCAAGAAAAATACTAAAATGTTAATACGGTCATAGTTAACACCTACTTACTGACACTTACTGTGTGAAAATTTATCATTTCTTGAAGACTGTCGGAAAACTTGGTCAAACTTGTCTATGAGAAAGAAATCAAAAGAAAACCAAATCATTTAAGAGCCATTTAAATAGGTCACAAAAATGTGACCTCAGCATTTCTGACAGATCAAGTTACACTGTAAACAGTAACATTTATTTCCAGGGACAATCTCACTACCTCACAGGTACACTCTGCAGAGGTCAAGTCTACATGTGGTAACAAATAAAACCCTAAAAATGTGAAAGAATTAGTACTGCCCCTTCAATAGTATTATGCTACCAATAGAAATGGCAAATATAAACCTAAGGTAAAACTGTTTTGAGTGTATCAAGATGACCCATGTAGGCATCTAGGATCAAATAATCATCAAACTACAATCATTTCTTCACCAGTTATTATTTCTCATGAAAGAAATATAACACCACACAGCATACCAAGGGATCTAAGGTAACCCGGCATAAGCTGGCTAACCAGTACCTATACAGCCGCCATACATAGAGTTAGACACTACACTCAGGTTAAGGCCCTCTGCGTGCCCCTATAAGCAGCTACTAGGAGGCATGATCTTGATCTTCCTGCTCAGGCCCTCTGACAGGTGCTTCAGCTCACCTAGCAGCAAGTAAACTTAGTAAACTAAACAAAATAATAAGAAACTAGGTGAGAAGAGCCATGCTAGATAATGCGCAATGCAAATAAACCATCAACTTCTATCGTAGAAAACAGAATTATACAAGACAGCACCAAGGGGTGATGGCTTTTCTACTTCTAAGTATCACCATAACTAAATAAGGTAGACGAATGCACAATTCCTTAATGTCTTATTGCTTTTTTTTTTCATTTTTAACTGTAATTTCAGTAATACTAACCTCCACTACAGCATCGTTACTAGAATACTGAGCCAGGTCTCGAATCCCATTCATGAACTGTTTATTTGCAACACAAAAGGCTTTTCCAGTGTCAATCATTGCAATACAAAGCTTCACAAGCTGAAAAAGAAAAAAATATTCATCAGGTTGAAGATAATTTTACAAATTACTTAGCTGAACAAGTGCAGGCAGTAACTATATGAGGTGACCTAGTTAAGTTCAATTTGTTTCATCAATAAACTCAAAACAGACTAATTGAAAAGTATTCTTTTTTCCTTTGGCTTATAAAGTAAATCCATAGCAGAGTTGTACCAAAGAAGTTGACCTTTTAGGATCCAGAGGTTGTGTGATAACAATAACAAAAGTATGTTGGAGGAAAGGTAAGTAAACTAGTATGATAGCTTACTGATCATTTCAACGTTAGTCTATTAAAGCAGATGTCTAAAGTGATTGATCAACCATGTACTCAAAAAAAAAAATTTCTCTAATACCCATTGTTCCAGGCATCGTCTACGCCTTCGTACTGGGCTCTTCTCTTTCTTTCATCTTTCTCTTTCTCTCTCCCCTCCTTCTTTTCATTCCCTTTATCCCTCCATCTCCCTATTCTTCCATTCCTTCTTTCCTTCTTTCTCTTCTTTCTTTCAGGCACAGAACTTTTTTTTTTTTTTTACCAAAATCTTGGGTAAATGTCAAATATTAAAAAACAGATGAAAGTGAAACTGTTGTAGAGAAAGGAGAGAAAAGTACTGAGGGGATGGAGAGGGGGGTCACCAAGAAGAGGAAAAAGAGCCAAGAAAAACTTTAGAAAACCCCTGAAGGATCTCAAGAGTATAAATCAAAACTGCTGCCCTAAGACCTAGGGGAACAGAAATTGAAAGCATAATCTCTGCTCTCAAAAACTCTAATTCTATAATTCTAACAAGTAGATAAATTCTATAGAGCACAAACACAACTACTATGACAAAACTATGCATGAAAGAAAAAAGGAAGAACATCTAACCAGGGCTGTGGGGACCAGGGCAAGATTCCTAGAAAAGGCAACAGAAGATATTGCTATACTCTTACGGGCTTTTGATTTATCAGTGTGCATCCAAGAGGGGAGGTATAAAATATGTAGCATTTCCCAAAAAGAATTCGTGTGAGAGGAAGCATTATTATATGATCAACGTTCCACAAAACCCACTGTGAGAAATGCTGGCACAGATGTCTTTTAAATCGTTTGCTATTTACAATATAAAATAAAATGTCTTGCCAGAAAAACTGATTCTAAAGTTCATATGGAGTAACCGCTATGCAAGAAGAGCAAAAAAAAAATATTTGAAGAAGAGTAATAAGGTAGGAACATTAGTACAATATGATATTAAAATATATTATAAAAGGAAACTAAATAAAAGACTGGTAGTAAATGCAAATAGACAAACTGATAATGTAAGAGAATACACAGTCAAAAAAAACAGATACAAATATGCCATATTTGATTAAAGTAATATTCCAGCCAGTGGGGGAAAAGTTATCTGATAAATGATATTAGGGACACTGGATAGTCAACTGAAGGCAATAAAAAAAGAAATTAAATTGTATTACAGACCCCCAAGTTAATTACAGATAAAGATTTAAACATAAAAACAAAATCAGAAATCAAAGAGAAAACAGAAGCTTTTTCTTTTTTTTTCAATAATCTCAAAGTGGGAAGTCTGAGAAGGATGCAAAGCTCAAATACTATGGAAAAAAAAAACAAACTGATCGATCCAATTATATAAGACATTCCTATAAGGAAAAAACAAACACAGTCAAAAAAAATAACATAGGAAAACAATATTAAGATAAATCACAAAGGACAAATTTCCCTACCATAAGAAAGGGTATATAAATTATTTTGAAAATCCAACTATTCACTAGAAAAAATGGGTAACATACATGCAGAGATAATTATCCCCCCCAAAAAAAGAAACACATGTGTCTTAAACGCATGAAAAGATATTCATTCTCACTCATAATAAAAGAAAGAGAAATTACTTTTTTTTTTTTTTAACTAACGGCAAAGATCAAAAAGTTTGATAGCATGCTGTTTTAAAGAGGGTAGGTATGGGGAAATAGTCACTCTCACGCACCCTTGTTGGTAGGAGTGTAAATTGGTACAATATCTACAGAAGGCAGTTTAGCAAGAGCTATCAAAATTTAAAACACACATACCTTCTAACTTCGCAATTTCACTTTTTAAAATGTATTATACAACTATATTTTACAGATAGCCATATGACCCATGTAAAGTTATTCACTGCAGTCACAGTAAAATATTGGTAGCAAGCTAAGTGTCCGTCAGTGGACAGCTAAATAAATTAGGATATATCCATTCAAGGTAATACAATTCAACCATTTTTTTTTTTAATGAGACAGCTCTATAATAACAAATAACATCCATGATATATTAAGAGAAAAATCAAAATGTAGAACAGTGCTAAAATTTTTGTTGAAATGGGGACAGTCATTTGTACTGAAGAGTACAAATACTTTTATATGCGTAGAAAATTTTGTGAAAAGGCCAGGCACAGTGGTTCACACCTGTAATCCCAGAACTCTGGGAGGCCAAGGTGGGCAGATCACTCGAGGTCAGGAGTTCAAGACCAGCCTGGCCAACATGGCAAAACCCCATCTCTACTAAAAATACAAAAATTAGCCAGGCATGGTGGTGCGCACCTGTAGTCCCAGCTAGGCGGGAGGCTGAGGCAGGAGAATTGCCTGAACCCAGGAGGTGCAGTGAGCTGAGATCATGCCACTGTACTCCAGTCTCGGTGACAGAGCAAGGCTATCTCAAAAAAAAAAAAAAAGAGAATTGTGCAAGGGCACAAGAGAAACTAGTTCAGTGCATTCTTCTAGGAAAGAGATTAGAAAATGACTGATTTTCACTGGGTACGCACTTTTTTACCTTCAAATTGTGTACTACACAGGTCGTATTATGCAACAAATTAAATTAAAAAATAATCAAAAGTTTCCATAAAAACAAAGAGAGACAGGTTAATAGTAAAACATATGGTAAAAAACATAGGGTTCTCAGCTAAGTCTGCTTAGGTTCAACCTACTGTTAAACATCTAAGTGAGCCTGAATGACATTAACCTCAACAAACTTCCATTTCTTCTTCTGTATCATACGTAACAATGGTACCAAACCATATACGGTTACTAAAAAAAAAAGAGTAAGATAATGCACATAAAGATTCTTAGCACAGGCTCATGCCTGTTAAGCCTAACACTTTGGGAGGCCAAGATGGGAGGATCTCTCGAGGCCAGGCATTTGAGACCAGCCTGGTCAACATGGCAAGACCCTATCTCTGTCTTTAAGAGAAAAAAAAAAAGATTCTCAGCACAAACTGCTACTGGCACATGGTAATTATTCAATAGAGATTTGTGCTTCCTTGTCAGAGGGGGAGGTTTTCTTATTGTTGCTTGCTTTTGTTTTGTTTTACTAAGAAACAAGCTTATTTAAAAAATAAATAAATAAACTTTATCAATTTAAGGTAGAGGTGGCAGAGAAGGGAAAGGAGAGAGATGCTAAAGCGAAGTCCTGAGGAGGTAGGCAGCTTGCAAATGCATAGAAAAAGGGCTACTTTTATCATTCAAAGAAGCAGAAAAACTAAAATGGTAAGAACAGAGCCTGTTAAACTTCTAGATTAGGACCAAGAAATAGGCATTTCCCACCAAGCAGAAGAAGAGACAAGGTCATCTGCTAAGAATGAAGAACAATGTGGCAAATCTTGAGGTCTTGAAGAGCCACTAACAGTAACAAGAAAGGAACCTGACTGGGTTTGGGGGAAACTGCTTTATATCAAGAATTCCAGGAATGTGTAGCACCATCAGTTGGTTTCACCAAACAGTTGTGTAACTTCCCCTGTAGGGTTTTGTAGGCCAGATATGGGACAAATAATATAGATGGTTAGACTTAAAATAGTGGAGAATTCTGCAGAGTAGGTGTTACGGAAGGGACATGAAAGTCTCTGAAGAGAAATAATGATGTAATAAAATTAAGAGTACTCTGAAAGGGATCACAGCAGCATTATTCACAACAGCCAAAAAAAGAGAAACAACTCAAATGTCCATCAACTGATGAACAGAGAAACAAAATGAGGTACATCCATGCAATGATGCATTATCCGGCTATAACAACAAAGAACTGATGATATATGCTATAACACGGATGAATCTTAAAAACGTTATGCTAAGAGAAAGGAGCTAGTCACATAAGACCAAATATTGTATTATTCCATTTATTTGAAATGTTCAGAAAAGGCACCATGCCAGGGACAGAAAGTAGATTCTGTTGCCAGAAGATAGAGGGAGAGGAGAATTGGGAGTGAATGCTAATAGATATAGGGTTTCTTTCTGGGGTGAAAAATATTTTGGAATTAGATAGTGGTGATGGTTGTACAACACTGGGACTATACTAAAAACCATGAATCACACACTTTGAAACAGTGGATTTTATGTTAGGTTAATTTTATCTCAACTTTAATTACAAAAAAAGAGGAATACATTGAAGTGTATTTAAAAACTATCTGAGCAGCCATAAAAAAGAATGAGTTCATGTCCTTTGCAGACACATGGATGAAGCTGGAAACCATCATTCTCAGCAAACTAACACAGGAACAGAAAACCAAACACCGCATGTTCTCACTCATAAGTAGGAGTTGAACAATGAGAACACATGGACACAGGGAGGGGAACATCGCACAGCGGGGTCTTTCGGGGGTGCAGCAAGGGGAGGGAGAGCATTAGGACAAATGCATGCAGGACTTAAAACCTAGATGATGGGTTGATAGGTGCAGCAAACCACCATGGCACATATATACCTGTGTTACAAACCTGCACATTCTGCACATGTATCCCAGAACTTAAAGTAAAATTAAAAAAAAAAAAAGTGATCTGAAATATCACAAGTGGATAGTGACAGACCAGAGATAGGGCTGAAGAACAGAAGCAGTAATGAGGCTGAGAACTGGAAGGACTGGAGACTCAAGTCAGAAAGTAGGATACCAGTATTTCAGATTTCAAAGATTAGAACCCTAGGTGATGAGGCACAGAACATAGCCATGAAATAGGTATCAGAAGTAGAACAGTGGTCACTATCACAGCAGTTACAGAGGAAAGGAAATTGTCATACAGCAGAACAACATATACACTGCGGCTATCCAGGAGGAAGGATGGACTTGGCAATGAAGAGGGAGGGAGGCAGAAAGAGAGAAGACTGAGATTTTGCCAGCTGTCAAAATACTTGATAACGCTGATAAATGAGATAATAACTGAATAAACCTACAAAGAGTCTAAGATTTTTACCTACAACAAGATTAAATGTCAAGTCCATCTAAACTATCAAACTAATATCCCTAATTCATTCAACAACTTTTTACTAAGCAATTACTATGTCATAGACACTTTGCCAGATGATAGGAATACAAACAACTTATCTGCTGACTATCTTTGAGTAACATACTCTCCGATTCTTGTTTTTTCATGTGCAAATTAGGGTATCCACTTTGCAATATTGCTATAATGGTAAGAAATAATATAAGTAAAACATAGGACTACTTTGCATACACTAAGTATACAAAACAAATAAGGGTTTTTTCTTTTTCTTTGGAAACGGGGTCTTGCTCCGTCACCCAGGCTGGAGTGCAGTGGCACACGCACGCACGCACGCACGCACGCCACCACGCCAGGGGTACCATACCCAGCCGATTTTTGTATTTTTAGTAGAGTCAGGATTTCACCATATTAGCCAGGCTGATCTCGAACTCCTGACCTCAAGTACTTCGCCTGCCTCGGCCTCCCAAAGTGCTGGGATTCCAGGTGTGAGCCACCACTCCGGGCCAGTTTTTTTCCTTTCTAAGGACAGTCTGTCTTCAAGGAGCTAACAGTCTGTTGAAGAGACAGCATCATTGTTTACTTAGAATTTACCACATGCCAAGAACTGTGCTAAGTACTTTACATGTATTGTCTCACTTTAGTTGCATAGTAACCCCACGAAATAGACACTCTTATTTTCCCCATTTTGGAGAGAAGAAATGGAGGCACAGAAAGGTTGAAGAGCTTGTCCAAGGCCATACTGCTAGTAAATGAGAGAGCCAGACTCAAACCCAGCAGCAGCTCCAGGCTTTGTGTTCTTAATACCAGGCTATGCTGCCCCCCTAAATTACAATATTGTAACAGCTTAAATCAAAGTACATGCACGAAATAATGCAACAGAAGAAAAAGAGCCAACACTTGGTAGTACTTGGCTGAGATTTAAAGAGTATCTGCTCAACGGGGAACAAGCATGCCAGTGAGACAATGCAACACATGCAGAAATTAAGTCTAGATGGCAACGATGATGCACTATGATGCTGTCAATGACAGAACACCAGAAAGAATGGATCAATAATTGAACTCAGTAGAGCAATGCCACTCGTAAAGCATTATTCACCAGAAAGAATGGAACTACTGGTGGCGTACATTATACGCAAAGCCAACAAGCTAGTTTAACCTGTCCCTGGCATGATTTACAATGATACTATAGGTGGAACTTGCCCCACACGAAACTATGCAATCATTAACCTAGACTTGGAGCAACCCCTCCACCACCCCCATTAGTCCTTCAATGCCACTACCTTCAATAACAACCATTTCCTCCTCTCAGCCTCTCTTCTCTATGCTAACTCCCCATAGTTTCTAAAATAAAAATAATAGTTAATAGATTAACAATTTGAGCTAGGCATGGTGGCTTATGCCTGTAATCCCAGCCAAGGCAGGCAGATCACCTGAAGTTAGGAGTTCAAGGTCAGCCTGGCCAATATGGTGAAACCCTGTCTCTACTAAAAATACCAAAAAATTAGCCAGGCGTGGTAGCATGCTCCCGTAATCCCAGCTACTCAGGAGGCTAAGGCCGAAGAATTGCTTCAGCCTGGAAGGTGGAGGCTGCAGTGAGCCGAGATCACACCACTGCACTCCAGCCTGGGTGACACAGCAAGACTCCATTTCAAAAAAAAATTTTTTTTAATTTAAAAAAAAAAAGAATTTGGGAGAGGTACAGAAACCAGAGAAATATAAAAGTAACTATGGACCCTCAGTGGGAGGGAAAATAGGTGATATTTTTTAAGCTGTCAGGTTTCCATGTGTCCTTAGTAGCCCTTTGGGTAAGACAGACTCTAGAATGGGCTTATAGTTCTTAGTACTGAATGTCAATACTTCAATAACTTGTTTTAGATTTGAATCTTTTGGTTTGAAGATTCTAGCAGTGTGCCCTACCCCAAGTGAATAATACAAAGGAAAAAAGAATTCACTCATAACAGCAAAATAATCAGCAAAAACACTGTCAGTGGATTCTATCTGTTTAGGTATTTTAAACTCTGAGGTGTCCCACCACAGTGTTTCATATGATTTACATGCAGTTCTACCTTATTACATTACTCTTATTTCATGTATATTATATGTAACAATATATGTATTATTTTTGTATATATAAGTAATAAGATACCCTTCTTATACCACTCTGTGATTCTTCAAAAGGCCTTGCCCCTCTACATACTCTCTCATACATCTTCCATAACATCAAAACTATATTTTCTGTTTTCTACCTTAAGAGTTTAAAATTTTGTTTCAAAGAGTACTTGAAAATAAATGTAAAGCCTCAGGGTAAAAAAAAATAAAATAAAAGAGTAATAAAAAGCCAGACATGTAATTTTTAAGTGGAAAACGAAGGAAGGCATTTTCAAATATCCTTATCCAAAATTAAAACATTAATTTTTGCAAAGACTTGCCTGGAGGCTAGCTAGCATTCCTCAGAACATCTCCCAGTGGCGTGTGCTCCCCCGGCACAGACCCTGAGGTGCAGGGTGCACAAGAAGAGCACTGAACTGATCATACAGACAGAGGGGGCCGGGTGCGGTGGCTCATGCCCGTAATCCCAGAACTTTGGGAGGCCAAAGCGGGCAGATTGCCTGAGTGCAGGAGTTTGAGACCAGCCTGGGCAACACAGTGAAATCCCATCTCTACTAAAATACAAAAAATTAGCCGGGCATAGCAGAATGAGCCTATAGTCCCAGCTACTAGGGAGGCTGAGGCAGGAGAAGTGCTTGAACCTGGGAGGTGGAGGTTGCAGTGAGCTGAGATCGTGCCACTGCACTCCAGCCGGGGTGACAAAGCAAGATTCTGTCCCCAAAAAAAAAAGAAAAGGGGTTCTAACCCTGGTCGTGCCTCTTCTACTCTGTGATTTGAAGCAAGTCCCCGTCACTTCCTCGGGCTTTGCTATCCTCATCTATAAAATGGGAATAATAACACTTGTCCTACCTACACTACAAGATTATTGTAAAAATTAAAAAGATACTACATATTACAGGGCTTTAAAAATTATAGAGTACTATACAAAAATAACTTCTCTCTAAACATCTAAAATTCTGATGTAATTTGTTTACATATAGAACTAATGCTGTTTTATATAGTTTCTAGACTATTTATATGATATAAAGATGTGTGTTTCATGGTTTCAGAACATTTGAAAACCTTCAGCTTCATGTATTTAATATCCTTGCTACTCAAAGTGTGGCCCATGGGCCAGCAGTCTGGGCGTCACCTGGAGTCCGGTTACAAACACAGAATCTCAGGTATCTCCAGCTACTGAGGCAGAATCTGTTTTTTCACAAGATGAGATCCCCAAGGGATACCTATGCAAAGTTTAGGCTTGAGAAGCACTACGTTACACAGCAATGCCATTTATAATAATCATTAAACTAGAAAATTATTTCCAGAAAAGGTATTTCAAATATATACATCTGATTTATCTCCAGAAATTTAAAGAGAAACATTTTAATGAGCAGCGGCTTCAGAAGTACATCTAAACAAATGGATCAGAAGCTGTCTTCTCATTCTACTACTTCTGCCTACTATATAGCAAACAACGTTTCTTGGACAGACTCCAAAAAAATCATCAATAATATAGATGGAGGAAATCAATGTACATTTATCCTTCCACAAAATATGACCATACCGATTACTAAGTATATTTTAAGCATTTCTGGCATTAGCTTAAAAATTGAATTAATATTTTAAACTGTATTTATATTTGAACGTGGTCACACCCAAATTTATACAATGGTCAGGTTATATATGAAATCCATTCAGCAACAAAAAAGAAAGATGTTTTTGGTAGAAAATACAGAAAAGGCTTCCCCTTTTTTTTTTTTTTTTTTTTTTTTTGAGACGGAGTTTCACTCTTGTTGCCCAGGCTGGAGTGCAATGGCGCGATCTCAGCTCACAGCAACCTCCGCTTCCTCAGTTCAAGCGATTCTCCTGCCTCAGCCTCCCAAGTAGCTGGGATTACAGGCATGCACCACCATGCCCGGCTAATTTTGTATTTTTTTAGTAGAGACAGGGTTTCTCCATGTTGGTCAGGCTGGTCTCGAACTCCCAACCTCAGGTGATCCGCCCGCCTCGACCTCCCAAAGTGCTGGGATTACAGGCATGAGCCACCACGCCCGGCCCCAGAAAAAGCTTCTAACAACATAAAGGATGTTTAATGAGCTTTGAAGTCAGACATGGATTCAAATTCCTGCTCTGGCACTTAGATTAGACTTTATACACAAGCTACTTAGTGTCTCTAGTCTTAACTTTCCTCATGTGTAAATCTGGGATAATAATAGCATTTACCCTCATAGAGATAAAAAGCTACCAGGCCGGGTGTGACGGCTCACGCCTGTAATCCCAGCATTTTGGGGGGCCGAGGCGGGTGGATCACCTGAGGTAAGGAGTTTGAGACCAGCCTGGCCAACATGTTGAAACCCCGTCTCTACTAAAAACACAAAAAATTAGCTGGGCATGGTGGTGCACGCCTGTAATCCCAGCTACTTGGGAGGCTGAGGCAGGAGAATCGTTTGAACCCAGGAGACAGGTTACAGTGAGCTGAGACCATGCCACTGCACTCCAGCCTGAGCAAGAGTGAGACTCTGTCTCCAAAAAATAAAAAAGGTACCTACTATTGTAGGTACTAATAGTTATTTACGGCAAACAAGAATCGATGTTTTAAAAAGCTAACCATGTAAAATTTACCTTATCAAGTTTTAGTTCCAATTCTGCCACATCACCTTCTACTTCTTCCAAAGCTGCCCTAGAAAAATTAAATATAAAATAAGTTATTTCATTTGTTCAAATGTATACTTTACTCTTGAAAAGTAACTCTAAATGAAAAGATAGATATGAATGCTTAAAAATTACACTTCACATGAAGTAATAATTACCTTGGAATTTAGTATAAATACTTCATCATCATGCAATACAACAGATAACACAATTATTGTTTAGGACAACGACAGAACACATTACGCTAATTTATACTCAAAGCATTAGTATTATTCCAATTAATAACACTAGATACAGCTATTTAGCATGCACTTTTTAAATAAATGAGAAATTTTAAAAGTTGAAGCGTACAAAGAATCAGATTTCTTGATAACAAAACACATGCAACCAAACTGCAAGGCATTGTCAGCAACCAAAAAGAAGAGCTTTTACTTTTAGAAATAGCTCAGAAAAATATCACCCTGTTTTGTTCCCAAAGTATTTTTTTAATCAGCACCTAACACTAATTTTAGTCTCTCTTCTTCTCCTAGCAATATAATTTTAATACAGAAAAATTAGCGAAGGTTAGATTATGAAAAATGCAGAAACTAAATAAGCCAAACACTTTATTGACAAAAGAGAGTACAATTATAATGCCAGTTAGCACTTCATATCACACTACAAGACAACATTTCAAAACTGGAAATCTGTCTGAAACAAAATAGTAGCAACTAAGTTTTTAGGGATGAAAACATTTTACACTCAAGAGTATGTATAACAAAATGTAATTCATCTACTTTAAGTCATTTAGGCCATTTTCATATATCTACTTGATAAACTAGCAATTCTCAAAGAGGTATTTTAAGACTTAACTACATTTTTTTAAAGTTGGATAGTAATGGGGATTTACACTGAGTAAGATATTCTCAGGAGACAGAGATAGAATAAAAACTATTTCCGGAACAAGCGTGGTGGCTCACACCTGTAATCCCAGCACTTTGGGAGGCTGAGGGGAAGGACTGCTTGGGCCCAGGAGTTAGAGACCAGCCTGAGACACACAGGAAGACCCTGTCTCTACAAAAAATAAAAAGATCAGCCAACCGTGGTGGCTCATGCCTGTAGTCCCAGCTACTCAGGAGGCTGAGTGGGAGGATCATTTGAGCCTGGGAGGTTGAGGCTTCAGTGCACTCCAGCCTAGGTGCCCCTGTCTCAAAATAAAACAAAAAACTCTATTTCCAGAACTCCCACTTCACCTCTGTGACACCTCTGAAATTCACCTTATCAGGCTTGTGATTCTGCTTCCCCATCGGGTAACATTTATTTTTAAGAAGTTTTAAAATCTCTAAAATAAGAAAATAACCACGAATTATTCAGTAAAGAAATGCCTATGATAAAATGAGATGCGCTAGCATACGATTGGGGAGAATGAAAGGTGCCGCACTCTCTAGCACAGAAACAGAAATACTTCTTCCTGACTAAAAACTTCTCATTCGCTTCAGCAAAGTTTTTCAAACTATGCACTGTCCCCTGAACCTAGAAAACATTTTTCATCCACATCAGTCCTCAGTCCCTTTACCTACTCATCATCTAAAACTTAATTTACACAAGAGAACAAATGTATGTGTATGAGGATATTCACTGTAACGGGTTAGAAACCTAGATGTGCAGCAATAGGAAATAATGTAAATAAATTACGATATATCCATACCATTATGTGAGGCAGAAGATTTTAAATGAGGTTGATCTATACTAATATGGAAATATGCACAGGATAGAGTATTATATGGGGGGAAAAAAGCAAGCTACAAAATTATATGCATAGCATAAGCTCAATTTGGGAGCATATTTATCAGTCTGCAAACTACAACTCTGAAGAATGGGAATTCGACAGCAGAAAGGATAAATAAGGATTTGCACTTTTTACTAAATTCTGGATTGTTTATTTTCAAGAACTATGCATTTTTAAGGAACTTTTAAAGCTAATAAAGGGGAAAAAGAAGTCCAAACACCACCTCCCCAATACATGGTCCTTTTGCAACCCCTCAGCCACTCAAGCTGAATGCCATACCCTCCTGTACCCCTCCAGCACCTCACACACATTCCATCACTGTGCACCTCGCTCACCAGTCTCAGTTCCCCATATCAGTACAGACACACAAACAAAATGTTGAGCCAAGGGAGAAACTCACTAAGTACTCTAATTGTCAGATACCCTCTTCATTTACATTTTAATCTTTATTTATCTTTACTCAATCTTCCATTTCTTTCAAGCAAATTAGTTTTCTACTAAACAAATGGGTTGGTAGAAACTTTTTGTAACTTCTCCAATCTTATTTCACTGTGCAATTCTACTAATTCACTTTTGTGAAACAACACATTTAAAGAAAGGTAAGAGGCAAGGCAATGTGGCTCACGCCTGTAATCCCAGCACTTCGGGAGGCCCAGCCAGGCAGATCACTTGAGGTCAGGAGTTCTAGACCAGCCTGGCCAACAGAGTGAAACCCAGTCTCTACAAAAAATACAAAAAGTAGTGTCAGGCCAGGAGTTTGATACCAGCCTGGACAACAAAGCAAGATCCAGTCTCTCAAAAAATTAAAAATAAAAAATGTCAGCTAGGTTTGGTAGTGTGTGCCTGTAATCCCAGCTACTGGGGATTCTGAGGCAGGAGGATTGCTTGAGCCCAGGAGTTTCAAGTTACAGTGAGCTATGACTGCACCACTGCGTTCCTGCCTGGGCCACAGGGCAAGACCCCATCTCGTTTAAAAAACAAACAAACTAAAAAACAGGGAGTGTAAAGACTAAATGAGTACTATTCATATCATCAATCACAGTACATGACACAAGGAACAAAATCAATTCACAGATTCTTCCTCTCCTTTAGCTTACCACTGAGATGACTTCTATTCATTAATGAGATAGAACCATTCTGGGACATATGTTTAATAAACTAATAAGTGAAATAAAAGAATTTACACAACAATCTTTCAAATATTAAATGATAGATATTATTTCTCTGCAATCCTCCTAAATTCTTTTTTTTTTTTTTTTTTTTGAGACGGAGTCTCGCTCTGTGGCCCAGGCTGGAGTGCGGTGGCTGGATCTCGGCTCACTGCAAGCTCCGCCTCCCGGGTTCCCGCCATTCTCCTGCCTCAGCCTCCCGAGTAGCTGGGACTATAGGCGCCCGCCACCTCGCCTGGCTAGTTTTTTGTATTTTTTAGTAGAGACGGGGTTTCACCGGGTTAGCCAGGATGGTCTCGATCTCCTGACCTCGTGATCCACCCATCTCGGCCTCCCAAAGTGCTGGGATTACAGGCTTGAGCCACCGGGACCGGCCCCAAATTCTTACTAAGCATATAACTTTTATAAAAATGCAAGCTAATAAAGAGGCCAAAATTATAGACCCCTACCCTCCATAGCTTAAAATTTAATCTAAAAAAACCAAGTTATACACACATTAACAATGAAATAAAATATATGATTGAGCAGCAAAACAGAAAATAAGAAATAAAGGAGACAGATGTTAAGAGAAAGGGAAGAAAAGAGAAGACAATGAACAGTCACAAGGGTCAGCAAACAATTACCCAACAGCCAAGTTTGACCCATAACCTGTTTTTACAAAGTCCGTAAGCTAAAAATGGTTTTTACATTTTTAAGTGGCTGAACAATATTTTTAAAAAATAATATTTTGTGATGCATGAAAATTATATTAAACTCAAATTTCTGTTCCTCTAAAGTTTTAAGGAAGCAGAGATAAGTTAATTCACTTCCGTACTCTCTATGGCAGTTTTCACGCCATAATGGCATAGTTGAGTAGTTGCAAGAGAGACCATATGGCCTACAAAGCATAAAATAGTTACTATCTGGCCCTTTACAGAAAAAGTTTACTGACTATTATGAATGTCAAATATAAGAACATGAATGAAAATCTTTTCTCATATATGAAATACATAAAAGAAAATAAAATTTGGACTTAGCTTTAGCTGTCTGTACTCTAAGAAGCTGAATAAGCCCAGAATTCCGAAAAACAGATACCTTATTTGTAATAACAGTATCTTCATTCTTTTATCTATTCATGCATCATAGTTTGTTATTGTCAACTGAGAAAATAGTTACCTCAAAACATAAAACTAGAAAAGAAGCCGGGGGCGGTGGCTCATGCCGGTAATCCCAGCACTTTGGGAGGCTGAAGTAGGTGGATCACGTAAGGTCAGGAGTTCAAGACCAGCCCAGCCAACATGGTGAAACCCCGTCTCTAATGAAAACACGAAAATTAGCCAGGCGTGCTGGCGGGCACCTGTAATCCCAGCTACTAGGGAGGCTGAGGCAGGAGAATCGCTTGAACCCAGGAGGCAGAGGTTGCGGTAAGCTGAGATCACGCCATTGCACTCCAGCCTGGACCATAAGAGCAAAACTCCATCTCAAAAAAAAAAAAAAAAAACAAATAAGAAAACTAGAAGAGAAAAAAATCCAATAGCAAGTTTAACACCAAGACATGGCTATGAAATGAATGAGGCTCAAAAATAGAACTCTCTCCACTCAGATAACTGTATATCCTTGTTGTAGCAATAAACTTTTTAAGCTACTGTTTATAAAAGAGTATACATTAAAATAACTAAATAGTATGTGTAATATGAGCATTACATTTTCTTTATAAAATTATTTGAAAGAAAAAATAACTATGGGCAGAGCACAGTGGCTCACGCCTGTAATCCCATCACTTTGGGAGGCTGAGGCGGGCAGATCACCTGAGGTCAGGAGTTCAATACCAGCCTGGCCAACACAGCGAAACCCTGTCTCTACTAAAAATACAAAAATTAGGCAGGCATGGTGGCGCATGCCTGTGATCCCAACTACTTGGGAAGCTGAGGCAGGAGAACTGCTTGAACCCAGGAGGCAGAGGTTGCAGTGAGCCAAGATCGCGTCACTGCACTCCAGCCTGGGAGACAGAGTGAGATTGTGTCTCAAAAAAGAAAAAGAAAAGGAAGAAGTAGTATGCTAAAAAATTCTTTTTCCCATCCATTTAAAATCCTTAAAAACTAACAACAACCAAAGAAAAAAAAACCCTTCACTCCAACTTGGCAATAGCTTTAAAATGAAATTAATAATTTAAAATTAGGTCACATGGTGATGCAATCTAAATTGCCAATAGCAGGATATTCAGGATCATTAATAGGCACATAAATATCCTCAAACATTAAAGGTAGATTTCAGGCTCTAAGTCATAACTACCTAATAAAAAATCATCAAATAGAAATAGATATTCAAAACGTGCAGATTTTGAAACTGTTGTATTCCTTTGTTTTATATAACACATGTATTTCTAAAAGTTGCATGTGAATTGAATAACCGTTTAGAGACTCAGGAGAGGTGCCTGTATGTATGTGTCCATCACAGTACCTATCATCCCAAGCCAGCTTCGTCTTTCAGCTCAACAGCCTTACGCACCTTGGGCAATGCTGGACTATTCTTTGCAAGGAAAGGACAACAGCTGCACCAAGGAAGGCCCACTGGCCCAGGGGTAATCCTGGGATTTGGTAAGTGGTTAAAAAAAGAGTCACGAAAAGGCCCTATACCAATGAGATTACTCCCTCTGTTTTGGACCAAAACAACACAGCACACACTCTAGAAACCTGCTTTTTAATAGAAATCCCCCACTAAATACTTTTATAATGTGAATGGCCACCCCGTACTAGTTTGGTTAGGTTCTGGGTCCTTTATGCTGGGACTCTACAACATCTTTATGTTGAGAGGCAGTAGAATAAAGTTTTAAAAAAATAAAAAGAAAACTTCTGGTGTTTGAATCCCTACTCTACTTTGTACTAGCTGTGTAATGATGAACAAGTTCTTTGTGTTTCAATTTCTTCTTTAAAACACAGATAAACAACAGTCTCTCCCACAGAGACATATGACAAATGTTAATATACATGTGAAAACACTAAGTAGTCAGTGAATGTCCGCTATGGTTATTTATATAGTGTTAAAGAAAATATACAATCTCTTTTTGTTTTCATGTTACGGGGCCACATGAGAAGAAAGCAGTAATAAGATCATCACATACTTCCAAATTGAATTTGAAATAGTGTGAAAAAGGGGCAAAAGACAGTTAAAACAGGCCTAAGATCAGCAATTAAAACAGCAAATCTAATTTCCTTTAAGGGAAAACACTTCTAGGAGTGCAAAAGGCTTTTACTGGAAGAAAGATAAAAACACTTCAGTACTGCTGTCCCTTTCCAAAGATCACATGTCAAATACAGACTGGAGTCTTCTTCTAACTTCCTAACTTCAGTCTAGGCTAGAGGACTACATATGTATGATACATACGATGATGATATATTTTAAAATCCACTTGGTTTCTAGGGTTATCAAGGTAGATTCTATCCAGCTCCTTTAAGAGCCTAAAAAACAGGGGAGAACCAATACAGAATCAGTAAGAAGGAAGGTTATAGTTCTAAATTTATATTTATACTTAATCTTAGCCAAAGGGCCAAGAAGCAACTGTGTATTTGTTATATAATAATAACCTTTTATAAACGTCTCTGCTGGCCGGGTGTGGTGTGGTGGCTTACAGCTGAAATCCCAGCACTTTGGAAGGCCCAGGCAGGTAGATCACGGGAGGTCAGGAGTTTGAGGGCAGCCTGATCAACATGGTGAAACTCCCATCTCTACTAAAAATACAAAATTAGCCAGGCGTAGTGGCGTACGCCTGTAACCCCAGCTACTCGGGAGGCTGAGGCAAAAGAATCGCTTGAACCCGGGAGGCAGAGGTTGCAGTGAGCCAAAATCGTGCCATTGCACTCCAGCCTGGGCAACAAGAGTGAAACTCCATCTCTAAATAAATAAAGAAAATAGGCCGGGCGCGGTGGCTCAAGCCTGTAATCCCAGCACTTTGGGAGGCCGAGACGGGCGGATCACGAGGTCAGGAGATCGAGAGACGATCCCGGCTAACACGGTGAAACCCCGTCTCTACTAAAAAAAAAAATACAAAAAAATAGCCGGGCGAGGTGGCGGGCGCCTGTAGTCCCAGCTACTCGGGAGGCTGAGGCAGGAGAATGGCGTAAACCCGGGAGGCGGAGCTTGCAGTGAGCTGAGATCCGGCCACTGCACTCCAGCCTGGGTGACAGAGCAAGACTCCGTCTCAAAAAAAAAAAAAAAGAAAATAAATGTCTCTGCCTTCATTGTTTTCAGAAGTTTCAATGGATGAAATTAAAAGGCCTTTCTTCTCTATTTATTATCTTAGAAATGTTGTAACTGCTCCTATGTGCTCAAATTGGTCTACTAAGCAAACCTAGCAAAATCCATGAGAAATTCAATCCTGTAATAGGAAAGGGAGTAGTGGAAAAACAAACTAGAAACGAAAACCAACATTTTAGTCTGTCAACTAATATGAGTCCCTGAAAAAATCATTTAACCACACCAGACCTCAGTTCTCTCACTCTGGAACATCTTTAATATCACTTCAAGACCTAACATTCTATTATTCGGGATTAAGTATTCAAAGGAAAGCTATTGGGTTGGTGCAAAAGTAATTGCGGTTTTTGCCATTACTTTTGCACCAATCTAATAGAACCTGGATTTGTTTCTCTTCTAAGTAAGATTTCCTCCAGGTGGCCCTTGCTTGTGCTCTCAACAGAGTTAAGGGGGGAAGAAAATGTTTAAGCCATAAAAAAAAAAAGCCTCACCAGATTTTATATTAACAAGTTTCATCCATCTTCTCAAAAGTCTCCTCTGCATACTTCTTAAAAGACAAGGAGTACGAATATAGATGAAAATAGTGGGATTTTTCAAGTTTTTTGTTTGGCTTAACATTTTGGAGGAAAACAGATGTATTTTATTTTTTGTAGAGACAGGATCTCACTATGTCGACCAGTCTTGTTGAGCAGTCTGGTCTCAAACCTCCTGGCCTGCAGCAATCCTCCCGTCCCAGCCTCCCAAAGTACTAGGATTACAGGTGTGAGCCACCACACTTGGCCAGAAAAAAAATTTTGTTTTCCATCCACATTTGTATTTTTCTTAGCAAGCTCCATTATATTTCTGTTTTACGGATTGTAAACATTACTCTGCCACTTCCCAGTGATGGAGGGGGGAGGGGAAAAACTTTTTTTTAAAAAAGGAGCTTAAAAAAAAAAATCTATAACCCTTTTGCCCTCAAATTTTCCCCTGTCAATACATAGTATCCAAAATAAAACCATCAGGGAGCCAGGGAGGTGTATAATTGAAAAAGCAACCAAATCACAGCACAAGGTTGAGATGCAAATGGTATGGCCCTGGTGAATGAATATCACACTCTTAAGTCATAACTCAGATATCAATAACCCCTTTAAATCCCAGCTCATGATTAAAAAAAAAAAAAAGGCCGGGCGCGGTGGCTCACGCCTGTAATCCCAGCACTTTGGGAGGCCGAGGCGGGCGGATCACAAGGTCAGGAGATCGAGACCACGGTGAAACCCCGTCTCTACTAAAAATACAAAAAATTAGCCGGGCGCGGTGGCGGGCGCGCCTGTAGTCCCAGCTACTCAGGAGGCTGAGGCAGGAGAATGGCGTAAACCCAGGAGGCGGAGCTTGCAGTGAGCCGAGATCGCGCCACTGCACTCCAGCCTGGGCGACAGAGCGAGACTCCGTCTCAAAAAACAAAACAAAAAAAAAAAAAAAAAAAAAAAAAAAAAGGAAGAACTTAAAATATTATCCAGATAATAGCGCCGGGTGCAACGGCTCACGCCTGTAATCCCAGCACTTTGGGAGGCCGAGGTGGGAGGATCACCTGAGGTTGGGAGTTCAAGACAGCCTGACCAACATGATGAAACCCTGTGTCTACTAAAAATACAAAATTAGTCGGGTATGGTGGTGCATGCCTGTAATCCCAGCTACTTGGAGGGCTGAGGCAGGAGAATCGCTTGAACCTGGGAGTCGAAGGTTGCGGTGAGCTGAGATTGCACCATTGCACTCCAGCCTAGGCAACAAGAGTGAAACTCCATCTCAAAAAAAAAGAAAAAAAAAAAAAAAAAAAAAAAAATATATATATATATATATATATATGTGTGTTCCAGATAATCATCCTACATAGAGAATTTGAGGTGGCAGGAGAGGTCTATAGAATCTTCTGTTCCTGGGGCTTCAGCTTCTCATATTAACAGGTAGATGATTTCAATAGTCACTTCCAAATTTGCTCTGCATAAAGATAGTAGCTATATACAGTCATTTTTAACATGTGCAGTGGCAAATATTCATTATTTACAGAATACTAATCTAAGGAAATACTAGTAATGTTTTAAGTGTGATCAGATATTAAGTTATTCTTTTTCCCTGAAAAAAACAAAAAAATCCGTTCTAGTTTAGAAAGCTCTATTTCTATTTCACCCTCCCCCTTTAACAGCCTGCGTTTCTTGTTCAAGGAGTTAGCAGACCCAAGTAGGCGAAATGGCACTATAATTACAATGCCAGTTAACATCATTCTACTATGCCATAAGAAAAAGGTGGCAGAAGAAGGCCTGGCCATTTATCATGTTGGGATCAATAAATTATTGGTGACAAATGGCTAAGAGTCGCTTCCAGTTTTCACCACACAGGGTGTAAAACTAGAATGAAGGCACTGGTCATCTAAAGAGGGGTAAGGTTACGTTAATGAGAAAAATGAGCATTACGGGGAGAAAGTCTTAAAAAAAAAACTTTTTTTAAAGTTAACTTTCTACAAAATCATTCCATTTCCAAGAATTCTTACCATTGTAGTAGGCTTCAACATGACAGGAAAATTAGCTTATCATTGCTTAAAGGGTTAAAATCAGATTTTCAACCAAAGCAGTTAAAGTTTGGTGTTATTAGTAGAGTGCCACAGGCAATACATCTAAGGAGACAGCATTGTAAACTTCATGATTCACAGAAGGGGCAGAGGAGATTTCCATGAAGAAAGAACATGGTGGCTGATAATAATGAAAAGACGACCAAGTATTTCAAAGATGGAATATAAGCAGACCCTCAATGAGAGAAGGAAGCAAGATGGTAGGGTATTTAGGGACAGGCCCAGACAAAACTGTCAAAAATTAGAATCAGAGGCCAGGCGAGGTGGCTCATGCCTGTAATACTGCCAGCAGCTTGGGAAGGCCAAGGCAGGAGGACAGCGTGAGCCCAGGAGTTTCAGACCAGCCCCGGCAGCAGAGCCAGACTCTGGTCTCTATAATTAACTAATTAACTAACTACATTATAATCAGAAACCTGCCACATTCCTGCTTTTATGGCTGTTTCCCACTGCCCTTTTCAGGAATTGGAAGTAATACTGGAGGCACAAAATATTCTGCAAATCACAGCAGGTAGGGAACCAAATACTCAGCCTTGCAGGGTTCTCTCCACAACATATCATGGGCTGCTCAACAGTCACATTTATAACTTTCCCAGGCTCCTCCATAAACAACCAAGCATCTGTATTAATACATAAAAGTTAATCTGCATTACATCTCCCTATGTTTTATAATCTACATGCCACCTTCATGCAAGGTATCACATTTGTATGTTAAGAGAAGACTACTAGGCTGGGCACAGTGGCTCACGCCTGTAATCCCAGCATTTTGGGAGGCCGAGGTGGGTGGATCTCTTGAGGTCAGCAGTTTGAGACCAGCCTGGCCAACACAGTGAAACCCTGTCTGTACTAAAAATACAAAAAAATTAGCCGGGCGTGGGGGTGCACACCTGTAATCCCAGCTACTCCGGTGACTGAGGCAGGAGGATCACCTGAACCCAGGAGGCAGAGGTTGCAGTGAGTTGAGACTGTGCCACTGCGCTCCAGCTTGGAAGACAGAGTGAACTCTGTCTCCAAAACAAAGAGAGATGACTACAGAACAGTAATGCAAAACACAAAGAGAAAAGCATTGAGTACATGAGCGACAACCCCAGAATCACAGAATCTTGAATTGAGAGAAAACTTAGCTGCTAAATGACAGAACTATTAGATGAAAGTAAAGCAGCTGTGTTTAAAAAAATCATTTTACACAGTATTTCATCTCCATTAAGCCCCAGAAATTTTACAAGATCTGTAAAGAGGAAGCTGAATACAAATTTAAGAGCCTAATAAACAGGCTCAGGGTTTTAAAGACAATCTTCACACATAAACCACCTGGGATGGTAAACGTCTAACACCGAAGCACCTTCTACTCCTCAGCAGAATGAGCAACCCCCCACCACCATTTCCACAGAGCACTCGGCGCACTTCAAATAGAGCGCCTGACATTCAATTTACTAATGATAATTAAATTACTGGTCATTATGTCTAGACTGAGGGCCTCAAAAGCAGACACTATGATTCATTTAGCTATCTCTAGTTCAGTTAGTTACCAGGTAAAAACTTGTTGAATGGGTGGATGAATGGAGCATTTAAAACAACTGTTATTTGCGGCCTGGGGTCACTCAAAATGGTTACATACCTGTATCTCAGTATACATGTATTTATGTGCAACTTTCCAATTCCCTCTTGCTACATGCAGCCTTGTTATTCTAATCTGCTATGGCCTCTCCAGCCTTATATAAATGTTACTACGAAAGTCACCAGAAAAAAATAAAATAATAAAGAACTACAAATAATTGCATAAACCTTAAAACTAAAGTTACAACGAAAAAAGGAAAAAGTCTTCTTTTGGCATACAAGGTCGTACCTATTTACCTATGTGTAACCATTATTATAGGTATAATTTTTTAAGTTGACAGAAAAGGAAAATTTTTATAATATAATACTCTTCTAGAATAACACAGATTTGGACTTCTAAAACAGGCCTTGACAGAAATTTGACGGGAGCTAAGGAGGTATTTGCTCCACCAGGAGCACAAAATTACATGATCATGATTTCTTCAAGGCATTCAATTTACGATCAGACAGGATCCGTGGACACTTGAAGAAAAGAATCAAACAAGTCATACTAATCAGAAGCAGGGAAAAGTTTAAAACCAACAACTAAAAATTTATTTTTAAAAAAATACCATTCCTAGAAAAATTCTGGCAAATGAAGAAATTTCCCTTTTCTCTAACAACAAATGGCAGCAAATGTGTATTGTTTGGAATATAAGAACAAAATAAACAATGATCCTTGCCATCCTAGAGCTTACATTCTGAAGGGGAAGACAAGCTATGAACAGTAAACATCATCAAGACGTCAATTGGATGCTATGCGATAATGTGGTAAGTACTATGGGAAAAAAGGAAAGCGAAACAAGGGGAGAGAGGGACGGCTACAATTTTACTATTTAAAATTGATCAAAATAGTTCTCACTGAGAAAGTGACATTTGAGCAAAGACCTGAAGTAACACAGTGAGCCATGCAGACAAGGGTGTTACAGGCCGAAAAAGCCACCAATGCAACATTCCTGGAACGTTCAGTAGCAAGGAGGCCTGTATGGCCGAAACAGAACCAGAAAGGGGGAGAGCTGCAGAAAAAGTCAGAATACTAACGGAGCGCCCCATCACATTCAGAGCCTTGTAGGCCCACAGCAATGATAACAGCAGCTATACTGGGTAACCACTGAAAGGTCTGCACCAGAGAAGAAACAGGCTGTAACATACTTTGTCAAGACTCATTCTGGCTACTATGTGGAGAAGACTGCAAAGAAACAAAAGAGGAAGAAGCAAAGAGACTAGTAAGGAGGCTACAGCAGTCATCCAGATGAAAGATGAAGACGGCGCAAGGTAAGTAGCAATCAGTGGTGAGAAATGCTAAGATTCTGGATATATTTTGTATGTAGAGCCAAGAGGATTTCTTGATGAATTAGATGTGACATGCAAGCATATGCATGGGTACACCAGGTACAGGTAAATGTGTAATCAAGTATAATTTCAAAGTTTCAGGCTGGAGCAAAAAGAAAACTAGCTATGACCAACTGAGATGGGGAAGACTACAGGCATAACAGATTTAGGGAGAGAAGATCTAGAGCTCAGTTTTGGATTTGACTCCAAAATATTTATTAAGATATACAAGGGTTGACTTCAAATAGGTGGATGCACATGAGTCTCGAGTTTAGAAGTCTGAGTTGGAGGTTTAGGAATCAAGAGCACATAGATAGTACCGGCAGCTATAAGACTGGACATTATTAAAATAAAAAGTAAAGGCAGAGATGCCTTAAGCTTGGGGCATTTTGACAGTAAAGGTCAGGAAGAACAAAAGGAATGAGGAAAAGAATCTGAGAAGCAGCAACTGATGAAATAAGAAGAAAACCAGGCCCCACAAGGTGGCTCATTCCTACAATCCCGGCACTTTGGAAGGCTGAGGCACAAGATCACTTGAGCCCAGGAGTTCAAGACCAGCCTAGGCAACACACGTATATACACACATAAAGTAAGAAGAAAACCAAGAGAGTGCCACAGAGAAGGGAAGTGAAAAAAGTGTATCAAAGAAGGAGGAGTAATCAAGTATGTCAAAAGCTGCTGACAGGTCAAACAAGAGGACTGAGAATTAACATCAGGTTTAAGTCAAATTAAAATGGCTGAAAAACAATTTTAGAAACATTGAAAAACACTTCTGGCCTGATATTGTGATGAACCAAAAATGTGCTTCTAAGGAAGAGATTAATCAAATATTTTTAAATATCCCAGAAATATAAAATTATTGAATTATAGGCAGCACATGAGAATAAAAATGTTCCCAACTAGATACCCTGAAAATGTGTTGTAGCATTCAGGAAGAAAGGTAAGTAAGCAGATTCCCTGCCTCCCCTTTCCATTCTCAACCCATTCCCCGAAGTGAAAGGTAATTCATTGGATGAAAAAGAAATCTTCATTTTCTTTCTCAGAAGGCTGAGGCAAAAGTTCTACTGCCATATATATACACACATACATATATTTATATATATACACACACATCATATATTTATATACATATATATTTTATATACACACATATTTATATAATGCAAATATAATTTAACAATATAATTATAATATATAATTTTTTTTTTTTTTGAGACAGAGTCTTGCTCTGTCACCCAGGCTGGAGTGCAGTGGTGCGATCTCGGCTCACTGAAAGTGTGCTTCCCAGGTTCAAGCGATTCTCCTGCCTCTGCCTTATGAGTAGCTGGATTACAGGTGAGCACCACCGCGCCCAGCTCCTTTTCTGTGTACTTTTAGTAGAGACAGGTTTCACTATGTTGTCCAGACTAGTCTCAAACTCCTCATCTCAAGTGATCCACCCGCTCCAGCCTCCCAAAGTGCTGGGATTATAGGCATGAGCCACTGCAACCAACCTATTGCCACTTACATTAAACACGGTCTAACTCCTACAAATATAAGAACTCCTGATCTAGCTCTCACTCTCCACGAGACAAGGCACAGACAGACTGAGATCTGTGCTTTCTTGTCTTTCTATAAAATTAGGATTGATTGCATCCAACTCTATGTTTCATTTTGTATGGCTATGGTTACTGTTGCCCTTTGCTGATGAACTCTCAAAATTAAAGGAACACATATACAAGCCCAATCACTTCCAATTAATTTCATTAACTGTTAAGGATGATGTATTAGTCTATTCTTGCATTGCTATAAAGAAATACCTGAGGCCTGGTGCGGTGGCTGATGCCTGTAATCCCAGCATTTTGGGAGGCAAAGGTGGGCAGATCATGAGGTCGGAAGTTGGAGACCAGCTTGACCAACGTGTAAACTTCATTTCTACTAAAAATACAAAAATTAGCTGGGTGTGGTGGTGCACGCCTGTAATCCCAGCTACTCAGGAGGCTGAGGCAGAAGAATTGCTTGAACCCGGGAGGCAGAGGTCGCAGTGAGCCGAGATTGTGCCACTGCACTCAGCCTAGGCAACAGAGCGAGACTCCATCTCAAAAAAAAAAAAAAAAAAAGACAGTATCTCAGACTGGGTAATTAATAAAGAAAAGAGGTTTAATTGGCTCATGGTTCTGCAGGCTGTACAGGAAGTGTGATAGTGGCTTTGAGAAGGCCTCAGGAAACCAAATCATGGCAGAAGGCAAAGGGGAAGCAAACACGTCTTGCATGGCCAGAGCAGGAGCCAGGGTCACGGGGTGGAGTTACACACTTTCAAATGAACAGATCTTGTGAGAACTCTATCATAAGAACAGCACCAAGAGCATGACGCTAAACCATTCATGAGACACCATCCCCATGATCCAATCACCCCCACACCAGGCCCCACCTCCAGCAATGGGGATTACAGTTTAACATGAGATTTGGGTGGGGACACAGATCCAAACCACATCAGGTGGATTATACATTCTGTCCTACAAATTTAGCAATCTTGTTTTTCAGCAATAAACATAACTGGAAAACTGGGTTACCTTTGCTTGAATAATCAATCTAGCTACATTAACCTTAATGCAATCACATCAAGAATCAAGAGTCAAGAATCTTTATACTTCAAAATTTATTTTCTATCGATAAGTCCTCACCCTCTTATTTAAATATCTTCATATTCTAAAGGAGATTGTGTAATTTAAGTGATAGATTGTAAAATTTCAGTCATGTGTACTCAGGTTGGGCGTTTATTTATATTCCATAGTTTATCACTAGATATAATCCACTGATTTACCATGGCTAGGAAAGGACTACAGATACAGTGCATACTCATTAAAACAGCTGTTGATCTCTACAGTCTCATAGTTGCACATTCCTGGTGATACCTAATATTACCACCTAAATAACAGAAAACTATTCATCACAAGACACCAGATTGAGAGAACTAAAAATCCTGGCCTCAAGTGATCCTCCCACCCTGGCCTCCCAAAGTGTTGAGTTTACAAGGGTGAGCCTTCTTTTCTTTCTTCTAAGCTACAGGTTTGATCACTCAGTTCCCCTTTTGTTCCCAAGTATTCGTATTTTGAGTAAATATTTCATATGACTTTATTCTTGGCCCTAGATTTTACCACTTTACATTGATTGGATTTGAGTAAGTCTGTTGACAGCTTTCACAGTAAGTCATGTACTCAGCTTCACAAAACTCGTAAGTATGACACTTCCAAGGAAGTATAAACTAAGACACGCTACAAAAGTCCAAAATATGTTGTGTTTAACAGAATTCAAGGAGAAAGAAATATAAACTACTAAAATTTTTGCAGACTGATTGGCTTAAATGCTTAAATATTATTTGTCCTATAGCTTAAATCTTGTCATGCAACGTATTTAAATATGTCTTTAATGACCCACCTTATAAAAGGATCCTATGTGAGAGAGAGAGGAAGAAAGGAGAAGGAGAAGGAGGAGGAGGAGGAAGAAGAACAGGAAGAAGGAGGGAGGGAGGGAGGAAGGAAGTAAGGCAGACAGGCAAAAAATGACATTTTCACTTCATAAAAATTTAAATTTCTGTACATGCAATATAAAAAAATGCAGTTAAATAATTTTTAGTAGTGAATGGAAATAAAATTTGGAAACTAAACTTATGGAAGGAACATTTTGTTATTAAAAAACAAAACAAAACAAAAAAAACAAGCCAGGGGTGGTAGCTCCATGTCTGTAATCCCAGCATTTTGGAAAACTGAAGTGGGAGGATTGTTTGAGCCCAAGAGTTTGAGACCATCCTGGACAACATAGCAAGTCTCCATCTCCACAAAAAAAAGTGTGAGTTATTTTTTAAATTAAGAAAAGGAAAAAAAAACATTAAAATACAGTTATAAATGCTCATATTAAAAAACAAGAAAGGACTGGGCACAGTGGCTTACACCTGTAATCTCAACACTTTGAGAAGCCAAGGCAAGTGGATCACTTAAGCTCAGAAGTTTGAGACAAGCCTGGGCAACATGACACAACCCCATCTCTACAAAAAATACAAAAATTAGCCAGGCGTGGTGGTGCATGCCTGTAGCCCCAGCTACTTGGGAGGCTGGATCACCTGAGCCTGAAGGTAGACGTTGCAGTGAGATGAGATGATGCCACTGCACTCCTGCCTGGACAACAGAGTAAGGCTCTGTCTCAAAAGAAAAAAGAAAGATAGATCTCAGATCAAAAACCTAACTTTATGACTTAAGGAACTAGAAAAAGAAGACCAAACCAAACCCAAAGCCAGCAAGTGGAAATAAGGAAAGATTACAGCACAAATAAAAGAAACAGAAAATAGAAAAACAACAGAGAAAAGTCAATGAAACCAAAAACTGGTTCTTAGAAATATCAACAAAATGACAAACCTTTAGCTATACAGAATTTTTTTTAAAGAGAAGACTCAAATTACTAAAATCAGAAGTGAAAATGGGGACATTATTACCAATTCCAGAGAAATAAGATTATAAGAGAGTACTATGAGCAAGTACATGCCAACAAACTGGACTACCTAGGCGAAATGCAAAATTCCCTGAAACACAACTTATCAAGACTTTAATCTTTTCTCATAAAGAAAGAGAAAATCCGAATAGACCTATAACTAGTAAAGAGACTGAATTTGTAATCAAAAATCTCCAAAACAGGTCAGGGCATAATGGCTCATGCCTGTAATCCCAGCACGTTGGGAGCCCAAGGCAGGCGGATTGCTTTCAGCTCGGAAGTTCGAGACCAGTCTGGGCAACATGACGAAACCCTGTTTCTAGAAAAGATACAAAAATTAGCCGGGCATTGGTGGCTCGCAGCCTGCAGTCACAGCTACACAGGAGGCTGAGGCACAAAAATCACTTGAGCCCAAAAAGCAGAAGTTGCAGTGAGCGGAGATTATGCCACTGGACTCCAGCCTGGGTGACAGTGAGATCCTGTCTCAAAAAAAGAAAAAAAAATTAAGTCCTAGACCTAATGGCTTCACCGGCAAATTCTATCAAGCATTTAAAGATGAACTTACACCAATCCTTCTCAAACTTTTCCAAAAAAGTGAAGAGGAGGAAAACTTCCAAACTCATTTTATGCTGCCAGCATTACCCTGATACCAAAGCCAGACACAACTGAAAAACTATGGAACAATATCCCTTATGAACACTGAGGCAGAAATCTTCAACAAAGACTAGCAAACTGAATTCTACAGCATAGTAAAAGGATTATACACCATGACCTAGTAGAATTTATTCCTGGAATGCAAGGATAATTCAACATATGAAGAAAAAACAATGTACTATACCACATAAACAGAATGAAGGGAAAAAAATCCATGATCATCTCCATTGATGCAGAAAAATCATATTGACAAAATTCTTTTTTTCATGACAAAAAACACTTAACAAAAAGGAATAAAAGGAAACTGCTTCACCAAAATAAAAGCCATATACCAAAAAACCACAGTGAACATCATACTCTACTGAAAGCTTCCCCCATGAGATTAGAAACAAGGCAAGGATACTGCTTTCAACACTTCTATTCAACATAGCACTGGAAGTCTTAGAGTCACTAGGCAAGAAAAAGAAAAACAAAAAGCAATCAAATTGGAAAGGAAGAAGTAAAAGTATTTCTGTTTACAGACAATATGACCTTATTTTGTATGTAGAAAACCCTAAAGATTCCACAAAGGAACCTGTTAGAATAAATAAATTCATCAAAGTAGCAGGATATAGTCAACACACAAAAATTAGTTGCATTTCTATATACACTAAGAATGTACAATTTGAAAAGAAAGTTAAGAAAACAATGCCATTTATAATGGCATCAAAATAGTCAAAACACATAGAAAATCACTTAACCAACGAGCTGAAAGGCTTGTACAATAGAAACTATGAGCCGGGCGCGGTGGCTCAAGCCTGTAATCCCAGCACTTTGGGAGGCCAAGGCGGGTGGATCACGAGGTCAGGAGATCGAGACCATCCTGGCTGACACGGTGAAACCCCGTCTCTACTAAGAAATACAAAAAACTAGCCGGGCGAGGTGGCGGGCGCCTGTAGTCCCAGCTACTGGGGAGGCTGAGGCAGGAGAATGGCGTGAACCCGGGAGGCGGAGCTTGCAGTGAGCTGAGATCCGGCCACTGCACTCCAGCCTGGGCGGCAGAGCGAGACTCCGTCTCAAAAAAAAAAAAAAAAAAAAAAAAGAAACTATGAGACATACCTAAAAAAAAAAAAGAAAGTATAAAAGAAATAAACAAATGGAAACATATCCCACGTTAATGAAATGGAAGACTTAATATTGTTAAGATGTCAATTACCCAAAGCCTTCTACAGATTTAATGCAATTCTTGTCAAAATTACAAGGATGTTTTTTGTAGAAATAGAAAAACCTGGCTGGGCACAGTGGCTCACGCCTGTAATCTCAGCACTTTGGGAGGCTGAGGTGGGAGGATCACTTGAGGTCAGGAGTTTAAGACCAGCCTGGCCAACATGGTGAAACCCCATCTTTACTAAAAATACAAAAATTAGCTGGGTGTGGTGGCGGGCACCTGTAATCCCAGCTACTCAGGAGGCTAAGGCAAGAGAATTGCTTGAACCTGGGAGGCGGATGTTGCAGTGAACCAAGATTGCACCACTGCACTCCAGCCTGGGCGATAGAGCGAGGGAGACTCCATCTCAAAAAAAAAAAAAGAAACAGAAAAACCTATCCTAAAATTCATATGAAATTTCAAGGGACAATGGATAGCCAAAACAATCCTGAAAAAGAAAAGTAAAACTGGAGGATTCACACTTTCTGATTTCAAAACTTACCACAAAGTCACAGTAATCAAACAGATTAATACTGTCATAAAGACAGCCATGTTGACCTCCAGAATAGAACACAGTCCATAATTAACCCTCATATATATAGTCAAATGATTTTTGTCAAGAGTGTTACTATAATTCAATGGGGAAAAGACAGTCCTTTCAACAAATGGTGCTTGTAAAACTGGATATCCACATGCAAAAGAATGAAGACCCTTACCTAACACCACATACAAAAATTAACTCAAAAGAGATCCACGACTGAAATGTTAAGATCTAAAACTATAAAACTCTTAGAAGAAAACATAGGTTAAAAGCTTTATGACACTAAATTTGGTAACGATTTCTTGGATATGATACCAAAAGCACAGGCAACAAAAGACAACAGACAAACTGCACTTTATGAAACTGAAAAATTCTGTGTATCAAAAGACACAGAGTAAAAAATCCATCCACAGAATGGGAGAAAATATTTGCAAACCATCTGGTATGGGATTAATATTCAGACTACACAGAGAACTCCTAAAACTCAACAAGAAAGACACAAACAACATGATACAAGAATGGGCAAAGGATCTGAATCGACGTTTCTCCAAAGACGATATACAAATGGCCAATCAGCACATGAAAAGAAGGTCAACATAATAATCATTAGGGAAATACAAATCAAAACTACAAGATACTACCTGCTATGGTTTGAATGTTTGTGTCTCTCCAAAATTCATGTTGAAACTTGATCTCCATTGTCACAGTGTGAAGAGGTGGGGCCTTTGGGGAAGTGATGAAGATATGAGGGCTCCGCCTTCATGAATGGATTAGGGCTCTTATAAAAGAGGTTGAAGAAAGGGTCCTAATGCTCCCTTTTTTGCCCTTCCACCTTCTGCCATATGAGGACACATCAACAAGGTGCCATCTTGAAAGCAGAGAGAGCTGGCCCTCACCAGACACTAATCTGCTGGCATCTTTATCTTGGACTTCCCAGCTCCAGAACTGTGAGAAATAAATGTACATTATTTATAAATTATCTAGTCAATGCTATTCTGTCATCGATGCAGGAACAGACTAAGAAGCCATCTCACACCCATTAGGATGGCTACTAAAAAAAGCATAACAAGTATCAATGAGGATGTGGAGTCACTGGATCGCTTGTGCACTGCTGGTGGGAATGTAAAACGGTACCACTGTTGTTGAAAGCACTACGGCAACACTTCAAAAAATTAAAAAAGAATTACCATGCGATGTAGCTATTTCACTTCTGAGTATATACTCAAAAAACCCGAAAGCTGGGTATCAAAGAGATACTTGTATACCCATGTTCACAGACGCATTATTCACAATAGATGAAACGTGGAAGCAATTCAAGTGTCTACCAACAAAAAAATGGATAAGCACAACATGACATATGCATATAATAGAATATGCATCCTTTACACAATATGAATGTACTTAATATCACTGAGTTGTATACTTAAAAAATGGTCAAGACGGTAAGTTTTATGTTATTTGTATTTAAACACAATTTTTTAAATTGGAAGAAAAAACACATTAAAACAATTTTTCACATCAAAAGGCACACATTTATTTAGCTATTTCCTTGGTAATCTACAGTATTTTTCCTCTAACTGACATATTCCTAGAACATGCCAATTTCAGACAAACAAATTTCTAGATCAAACCATGGAGAGACTTACAGATAATTAACAAAATAAAATAAATATGCAGGATTAAAACACACTGTAAGCCCAGGAGTAGTGGCTCATGCCTATAATCCCAGCACTTTGGGAGGTCGAGGCAGGAAGATCTCTTGAAGCCAGGAGTTTGAGACTAGCCTGGGCAACAAGCAAGACATTGTCTCTATTTAGTACTTAGGGGAAAAAAAAAAAACTCACAATGAATGTCAAAAACAAATTGTTCTTAAGCTGGGTCTTGATGATGGTAAAGGATTGTATCATCACTTACCACACAGACCTGCCAGCAAAATGCTTAAGAATCTACACTTGGCTAAAAATAAGAACTGGGGGCTGGGTGCAGTGGCTCATGCCTATAATGCCAGCACTTTGGGAAGCCAAGAAAGGAGGATTGCTTGAAGCCAGGAGTTCAAATTCAAGACCAGCCTGGGTCACAGAGTGAGACCCTGTCTCAAAAAGAATTGGCCTGTTACATGAGTAAATTGCAAAAATAAATAAATAAGAAAAATTGGCTCATACTATACTCTATTAGGTAGCCTAATTTGTTGCTCAGATTATGAAATGTGAGCCAGGCATGATGACTCACACCTGTAATCCCAGCACTTTCAGAGGCCGAGGTGGGCAGATCACAAGGTCAGGAGTTTGAGACCAGCCTGGCCAACATGGTGAAACCCCATCTCTAATAAAAATACAAAAATTAGCTGGGCATGGTAGCAGGCACCTGTAGTCCCAGCTACTCAGGAGGTTGAGGCAGGAAAATTGCTTGAACCCGGGAGGTGGAGGTTGCAGTGAGCCGAGATGGTGCCACTGTACTCCAGCCCGGGCGACAGAGCAAGACTCTACCTCAAAAAACAAAATAAAAAATAAGATTATGAAATGTGAAATTTGAAGCAGTAGTTAGTAATAAGCAGAGATTTTAAGCCCTTTTGAGCTATAAGAAGTCTTTGTAACGTCCATCTTGAAGATAACAAATTAAAACCATAACAATTACCTTTGAAATAAGCAGTAATTTAAAAAATAACTTAAATAGTAAAGTAATGTTTTTTGTTTCCTCGGAAAAAAACCCTTGAGCATTTACTGGATGTCACACACTGTACTAGAGACTTAGGAAACAGCGAGCGGTAAAACAAGCCCCTGATCTCATGGCGTCTAAGTGAAGGAAACACAATTAGTAAACAGATATGAAATACGTATACATGTAAGGGGTTATAAATGCTTTTAAGAAAAGCAGGATAAGAGGACACAGAGTAACAGAAGATTCAATTTTAAATATTTAAGAAAAATTAAAATATTCATGGCTGAAATATACTGAGGAATGAAAAGAAACTACTTCAACAACATAAAGATACAGTGATGAAAACAGTTAATTTAATGTGATTTTTGTTATATTAAAATAGTTAAATTTAGACCTTAAGGCATTTAAACTTTGTTCCTTTTGTAAGTAGTTTTGGTTGAAAGTCTTTGCTTATTTAAAATTGTATTGCTATTGCCGTATTTTCTTTGGTTGAGGGACACCACAGTCTTAACTTCTTATGTCACGACATTCATCAGTTCATTAGAAAATTATAGTCCACAGACTAAACTGCCTGACATTTATTTTAAAGTAAATATTGCTTAAGACAATGAGAAGCCACAGACTGAAAGTATTTACCAAAAAAAAATTATATGTATATTTCTGATAAAAGAACTGTTACCCAAAATATACAAAAAACTCTTAAAATTCAACAATAAGAAAACATACAACCCAAATAACAACTGGGAAAAAGGGGACCAGACACGATGGCTTATGACTATAATATCAGCACTTTGAGAGACTGAGGCGGGCGTATCACTCGACGTCAGGAGTTTGAGACCAGCCTGTCCAACACTGTAAAACCCTGTCTCTATGAAAAATACAAAAAATTAGGCAGGTGTGGTGGTGCACCTGCAATCCCAGGTACTCAGGAGGCTGAGGAACGGAGAATCGCTTGAACCCAGGAGGCGGAGGCTGCAGTGAGCCAAGATCATGCCACTGCACTCCAGTTGGGGCAATAGAGTGAGGATCTCTGTCTCTCAAAACAAAAACAAAAAAAAACCCACTGGCCAAAAGACCTGAGCAGACACCTTACTAAAGAAAATCCACAGACAAGTCAGGCATAATGGTGCACACCTGTAGTCCCAGCTACTCTGGAAGCTGAGGCAAGAAGATAATTTGAGGCCAGGAGTTTGAGGCCGCAATGAGCTATGACTGTATCACCGCACTGCAGCCTGGGCAAGAGAATGAGATCCTGCCAAAAGGAAGGAAGGAAGGAAGGACGGAAGGAAGGACGGACAGAAGGAAGGACGGACGGACGGACGGACGGAAGGAAGGAAGGAAGGAAGGAAGGAAGGAAGGAAGGAAGGAAGGAAGGAAGGAAGGAAGGGGAAGAAAGGAAGAAAGAGGAAGAAAGGAAGAAGGAAAGAAGGAAAAAAGAAAGAAAGAGAGGGAGGGAGGGAGGGAGGGAAGGAAGGAAGGAAGGAAGGAAGGAAGGAAGGAAGGAAGGAAAGGAGGAGAAACACAGATGGCAAATAAGTAGGTGAAAAGATACTCCACATAATATGTCATCAGAGAATTAGAGATTAAACAAGGAAAAACCACTACACACCTACTAGAATGATCAAAATCTAGAACACGGACAATACCAAATGCTGGTGAGGATGTTCAGCAAAAGGAACTCTCTCATTTTTTGCTGATGGAAAAAAAAATGGTACAGCCATTTTGGAAGACTTAAGCAGTTTCCTAAAAAATGAAATACATTCTTTTTTTTATTTATTTATTTTATTTATTTTTTTGAGACAGAGTCTCGCCCTGTCGCCCAGGCTGGAGTGCAGTGGTGCAATCTTGTCTCACTGTAACCTCCGCCTCCCTGGTTCACGCCATTCTCCTGCCTCAGCCTCCCGAGTAGCTGGGATTACAGGCGCCGCCACCACGCCCAGCTAATTTTTTGTATTTTTAGTAGAGACAGGGTTTCACTGCGTTAGCCAGGATGGTCTTGATCTGACCTCGTGATCTGCCCGCCTCAGCCTCCCAAAGTGCTGGGATTACAGGCGTGAGCCATCGCGCCCGGCCCTTTTTTTTTACTTTCTATAGAGACGGGATTTCACTATGTTGTGCAGGCTGGTCTCGAACTCCTGAGTTGACGTGATCCTCCCACCTCAGCCTCCCGAAGTGCTGGGATTATAGGTATGAGCCGCCACACCCAGCCTACAAAATACATTCCTGCCATACATTCCAGCAATCACTCTCCTTGGTATTCACCCAAATGAGTTGAAAACATATCCACACAAAAACCTGTACAAGGATGTTACACCAGCTTTGGAAGCAACCCAGATGTCTTTCACTAGGTGAATGGATAAAGTGTGTACATCTAGACAACAGTATCATTCAGCACTAAAAAGAAATGAAGAAACCTTAAATGCATAGGGTTGAGCATCCCTAAATTAAAAATAGAAAATACAAAATGCTACAAAATCTGAGGCTTTTTGAGAAACCACATGACACTCAAAGAAAATAATCACTGGAGTATTTCAGATTTCGAATTCATGGATTAGAGATGCTGAACCAGTATAATCCAAATATTCCAGAATCAAAAAAATCTGAAACCCAAAACACCTGTGGTCCCAAGCATTTCAGATAAAGGATACTTAACCTGTACTAAGTGAAAGAAGCCAATCTTTAAAAGCTATACACTATATTATTTCAACAACATGACATTCTAAAAACAGACAAAACTATGGAGACAGTAAAATGTCAGTAGTTGCTGGGAGTTGGGGTAAAGGGAGGGATGAATCAGTAAAGCCCAGAGAATTTTAAGGCAGTGAAACTATTCTGCATGATCCTATAACAGTAGCTACACGTCATTATACATTTGTCTAAACATCAAGAATGAATGTTAATGGAAACCACGGACTTTGGGTGATGATAATGTGTCAAAGCAGACTCACTGCTTGTAACAAATGTACCATTCTGGCACCGGATGTTGATAGTGGGGAAGGTTCTATGTGTCAGAGCAGAGAATATAATAATTCTCTGTACTTTCTGCTCAATTTTGTTGTGAAACTAAAACAGCTCTAAAACATAGTCTTTTTTTTTTTTGAGATGGAGTCTCGCTCTGTCGCCAGGCTGGAGTGCAGTGGTGCAGTGGCTCACTGCAACCTCTGCCTCTGGGGTTCAAGCGATTTTCCTGCCTTAGCCTCCCAAGTAGCTGGGACTACAGGCGTGCGCCACAATGCCCAGCTAATTTTTGTGTTTTTAGTAGAGATGGGGTTTCACCATGTTGGCCAGGCTGGTCATGATCTCCTGACCTCGTCCATTTTTTTAAAAAGTAAATATTGCCTTCAGCCAAAAAAGATAAGTTCTTTTTATTAAAGAGAAACCAGATAAACCACTTACTGACATTTGTATCATTTATTTTTAAATATTTTCAGATATATGATTTTATTGCATACCATTGACTGGATAAATTTTTGCATGTGCAAAAGATAAAAACTTTATTTAGAAAAAATAAAACATACATGCAAAATGATAAATGTATTTTCATGAGTCAGTAAATTTTTTAAAATTTCAAGTCATAGAAGGTGAAATTTTAGGATGGGGGAAAAAAGAATGCTAATAAGGTGAATACAATCCACAAACTGGGAGGTGTGATTTTTATTAACAAAGGATTAGACTGTCTACAAATTCTACAAATCAAAAAGAAATGGACAAACAGGCCAACAGAAAAATAAGAAAATATAAATAGGCAACTTATAGAAGAGGAAATATGAATGAACAATTAACATGAAAAGATGCTCAACGTCAGCTGAGCACGGTGGCTCACGCCTGTAATCCCAGCACTTTGGGAGGCCAAGGCAGGCAGATCATGAGGTCAGGAGTTCGAGATCACCCTGGCTAACACAGTGAAACCCTGTCTCTACTAAAAATACAAAAAATTAGCCGGGCGTGGTGGCACACACCTGTAGTCCCAGCTACTTGGGAGGCTGAGGCAGGAGAATAGCTTGAACCCGGGAGGTGGAGGCTGCAGTGACCCGAGATCATGCCATTGCACTCTGGCCTGGTAACCGAGCGAGACGCCATCCAAAAAAAAAAAGATGCTCAACATCACCAGTGGTTAAGAAACACAAATTTAAAATCACGAAATACCATTTCACACCCATCAGATTAGCAAAAGTTTTAAAGTCTGGCCATACAAAACATAGGAGAGGATATGAAACATATGCCATCTCCATCTCCTATACAGCTTGTAGGAGTGTACACTAATATAACGCCTTTAGAAAGCATTTGACGCATACCCTTCAACGTGTTAGTTCCACTCCCTAGCTCTCACATGTGCACAAACTTACATGTAAATGTCATAGTAACACTATGAACACAAGTGTTCATTTTTCACAAAGAAAAATAGGAAATAAATATCCAGAAGAGAATGGATAATTGCAATGAAGTATTTTCTTATAATGAATTTCCAAGTGGCACAAAAACTGTGAAAAAAAACTAAAGGAATGTGTCAATTTGGTTGAATCTCACAACACTAGAACACGTCCAACAAAAGAGCAGCTCTTTCAACTTGTTTAATATGCATCTATCTTAAAATGTAAAAGAAATTATCCTCACTTGTAAAGCCCATTTACCTTCAAGATCATAAATATCAAGATCTCAAGTCTTTTTTTTTAAGAGACAGGGTCTCTGTCACCCATGCTGAGGTACAGTGACACAATAATGACTCACTGCAGCCTCAAACCCTTGTGCTCAAACAATCCTGCCTCAGCCGCCTGAGCAGCTGGGACTACAGCTGGGCATTGCTATGCCTGGAATTATTATTATTGTTATTTATTTTTTATTTTTTAATTTTTTTACTGTGACTGGGTCTCCCATTGTTGCCCTAGCTGGTTGTGAACTCCTGGCCTCGAGCAATCCTCCCGCCTTAGCCTCCCAAAGTGTTGACATGACAGGCGTGAGCCACCACACCTGGCCTCAAATCTTTATCTCCAACCTAGATCTCTCTCAGAGCTTTCAGACTGCCTAATGACCATCTCTACCTGAATGTGCCATGCATAACTCAAAAACGGGCATCAAATTCTCCAAAAATATGTTGTTCTCTCTCTGTGAGCAGCAACACCATTCACAGGTGCTCAAGACATAAATCTAGACATCATCCTGAAATCCTCCTTCCTCGTGCCCCATGTCCAAGCAATCACAATGTCCTATTATCAGTCTACCTCCTAAATACCTTGAGGCTATCTCACTCTTACCTCCACTAACTACCAAAAGCAGACCATCATTTCTTCTCACCTGGATTACAGCGACCACCTTCTAAAGGACTCTCCTGCCCCAGTGAAGTTAATTACATTGACACGCTACAAGCATCATGTTCTTTAACAAGCATAAATATGATCAAGAAACTGTCAACAGCTGGGTACAGTTGCTCACACCTGTAATCCTAGCACTTTGGGAGGCCAAGGTCAGAGGATCACTTGAGCCCAGGATTTCAAGGCCAGCCTGGGCAACATACAGAAACTCCATCTCTACAAAAAAATTAAAAAACTAGGCCGGGCACGGTGGCTCAAGCCTGTAATCCCAGCACTTTGGGAGGCCGAGACGGGTGGATCACGAGATCAGGAGATCGAGACCATCCTGGCTAACACGGTGAAACCCCGTCTCTACTAAGAAATACAAAAAACTAGCCGGGCGAGGTGGCGGCACCTGTAGTCCCAGCTACTTGGGAGGCTGAGGCCGGAGAATGGCATGAACCCGGGAGGCGGAGCTTGCAGTGAGCTGAGATCCGGCCACTGCACTCCAGCCTGGGCTACAGAGTGAGACTCCGTCTCAAAAAAAAAAAAAAAAAAACTGGTCAGGCGTGGTGGTATGCACCTGTAGTCCCAGCTACTGAGGAGGCTGAGGTGGGAGGATCGCTTGAGCCTTGGAGTTTAAGGTTGCTGTGAGCCACAGTCGCACTCCAGCCTGGGTGACAGAGTTATATCCTATCTCAAAAAAAAAGATACTGTCACCTACTACTTAATATTTTTCTATGGCACTCCCACTATCCTCAAGTTACAGTCCTTAATGTGACTCAAAAGGCCCATGACCTGACCCTTATTTAAAATGCCTCCATCCTCCACATTCTACACTCTTTTCCTACATTTGGGCCTTTGAACTTACAGTTCTCTCTGCCAGAAGGCCTCTTCTCCTCTTAAACTGTACTTCACCTTGGTAATTCTCAATTTGTCTTTCACCTGTCAATTTAAATACTCCTTACCTTAAGAAGCTTTCCTTTCCTATGCAAGACAGAGGTCTTTCTTCTCCTCTCCCACAGTTCCCAGGATTCACTTAAATTATATCACTCACACTGTAACTTAAGTGTCCATTTGCTTTTCAATAATCCAGATATGACAAGCTACATGAGGGCAGAGACGGGAGTCTTGCTCACCAGTAAAGCTGCAAAACCTAGCTCAAAGGATTAAAAGGTAGACTTTCCTTCAAAAAGGAAGAAACTGCTGTTTTGTTGTTCTTGCTAGCGCAGGGGTGCAGTGGTACCATCACAGCTCACTGCAGCCTCAAACTCCAAGGCTCAAGTGATTCTCCAACCTCATGCTTCAGCCTCTCAAGTGGCTGGGACTACAGGCACACGCCTCCACACCCAGCTAACTTTTTAATTTTTGTAGAAACAGGTCTGGTCTCAAACACCTGGCCTCAAGCAATCCTCCCACCATGGCGTCCCCAAGTGCTGGGATTACAGGCAGGAGCCACCGCGCCCAGGCCAAGTCACTGCTCTATCAATTTGCCATTAACTTGTTTCAGGTCCTTGCTCAGTCTGCCTTAAAACGCATCTTCAAGATTGTTTCTAATAGTCGCTTAACTATTAAAGAGATAAACAATAAGCCCAGATAAAAACACTGTCCTGTAGAAGTGTTTTGTAGTGAGTACAACCTCCTAAATATTATATATGGGGCTATTCAAAAATATTGAGACACTATATAATAACATGGAGATGCTTGCAATAGACTGTATTGTTTTCTATTCTATTTCTCTTTGCTTCAATTTCCTTTTTTATGATATTAGCCCATTTTCTACAGAGGTAGTATCAGCATAAAAAAATGTTTAGCTGCCTTGTTGAGACAAAATTCAAATACCATACCCATTTGAAGTGTACAATTCGTTTTTAACATACTCAGAGTTGTGCACCCATCACCCCAATCTAATTTTAGAACATTTCATCATCCCAGAAAGAAATCCCATACCCATTAGCAGTCACTTCCCATTACCTCTTTCCCTGCACCCAGCCCTAGGCAACCATTAATCGACTTTCTGTCTGGGTAGATCAGCCTATACGCAACATTGCATTCAACTGGAATTGCAGGACATTTTTCTGTGCTCTCCAAATATACAGGATTTGAAACTACTTTCACATTTTTTCAAATATTTTCCTATCTTTCACTTGCTGGGGAAGAAGAAACTTTTTTTAAGACTAGTTAAACGCAGTAGTGAGAAGAGGGGAAAGAGCAGAACCAGATCAATCTGTAACTGACTGAACAATCAACTGAGATCACTGACTACCTTCAGACCGGCTGGGGGAGGGGTAATATTTTTATATAATAAAATCTATTTCAAGGCCTTTGTCTTTGCTGTCATGCTTAGAAAGACTGTCCTGGTCCCAAGCTAGCATACATTTTCACGTATATTTTCCAATACTACATTCACAGCTTCAATTTTAACATCTAAAGCATTACACCATCTAAAATTTATTCTAAGGAAATGTATGTATCCTACCCAAACAGCCAGTTGTCTCTCATTATTATCTAGTAACGATACTTTTCCCCTTGATTTTAAATAGTACTTTCACCATTCTCTAAAGTCTTATATGCACTGGGGTCTGTCTTTGGATTTTTAAAAATTCTGTTCATCTGTCTGTTCTAGGATCAATCTCTATATTTCAACAATACATTTTAAAGTTTGATATGGGACATTGTCCTTACTGCTTTAATTTTTCAAAATCTTCTTGGCTAGTCTCACATGTTTGTTCTTTTATACAAACTTTAAAATGCTGATTGACATTGCATTTATATTTATAAATTAGGAGGAATGGATATTTTTGCAATGTTAAGTCTTCATGTAACAGATGATTCCTTACTCATATTTCCCCCTTTCTGTCAAGTTTTATAGTTGTTTTATAAATTATAAAGGCCTGGCCGGGCGCGGTGGCTCAAGCCTGTAATCCCAGCACTTTGGGAGGCCGAGACGGGCGGATCACGAGGTCAGGAGATCAAGACCATCCTGGCTAACACGGTGAAACCCCGTCTCTACCAAAAATACAAAAAAAATTAGCCGGGCGAGATGGCGGGCGCCTGTAATCCCAGCTACTCGGGAGGCTGAGGCAGGAGAATGGTGTGAACCCGGGAGGCGGAGCTTGCCGTAAGCTGAGATCCGGCTAGTGCACTCCAGCCTGGGCGGCAGAGCGAGACACCGTCTCAAAAATAAATAAATAAATAAATAGATAGATTATAAAGTCCCATACATTTTATGTTAATTTCATTTCTATTTATAGTTTTTGTTATTAATATAAATGGAATTTCACCTCTACTTATTTCCTATTTGCTTACTGGTATACAGTAAAGTTCCTTACTTTATTTAATGTATACACCCTCTTGGAGGTCTTTTTGAATTATTTTATTAATTTTCATTATATCTTTTTTTTTTTTTGAGATGGAGTCTCATTCTGTCTTCCAGGCTAGAGTGCAGTGACACGATCTCGGCTCACTGCAATCTCTGCCTCCCGGGTTCACACCATTCTCCTGCCTCAGCCTCCCGAGTAGCTGGGACTACAGGCACCCGCCACCACACCTGGCTAATTTTTTGTATTTTTAGTAGAGACAGGGTTTCACCATGTTAGCCAGGATGGTCTCGATCTCCTGACCTCGTGATCCACCCGCCTCAGCCTCCCAAAGTGATGGGATTACAGGCGTGAGCCACTGTGCCTGACCAATTTTTATTATATCTACTTCATAATGAGATCGAAACATTCTAAGCTGAAAAAGGCATACAGGGATAAGATCAGAAAATACACCCACTTGTAACCATACTCAACAAGCTAAATCTCCCAAGGAAGACAGGAGATATTTCCAAATAAACAGCAGAATGAATTACACAGCCATGAACATCTGCCATAAAAAAGTGACTGACAGCCAGGCGCTATGACTCACCCCTGTAATCCCAGCACTTTGGGAGGCCAAGACGGGCAAACAGCTTGAGGTCAGGAGTTCGAGATTACTCTGGACAACACAGTGAAACCCCATCTCTACTAAAACTAGCCAGGTGTGCGAGACTCTCTCTCTCAAAAGAAAAAAAAAAGCAACTTACTACTTAACTTTGAAATACTGAATCTGTCTAACAAACTGACATATATTTATTTTCCTGGGGGAAAAAACTGACATGCCACAAAAACATTATCTTTAAGAGGAATCTCACTAAATCTGGAACAAATTATGATAGAAAGATAATGAAAATTTATTCAGTGGTGAACTATTTGGAATGATTTTTGTGTTGATTTTGGGGTGAGGGGGATAGCTGTGTTGCTTTTCCTTCTTTTGGGCATTTGGATATCCTTTCAGAGACTCACGATCAAAATTAATGACTTGACTATGCTAATCATAATAAATGTCGTTTTTTGTTTTTTTGAGACAGGGTCTCTCTCTCTGCTGCCCAGACCACTGTAGTGGCATGATCACACCTCAATGAAACTTCAAATTCCTGGGCTCAAACCAAAGAATCACTTTTTCACTTCTTCGCTTCCTTTCTTCTTTTCCTTCTTCTTTACATGGTCTTGCTCTATCACCCAGGCTGGAATGCAGTGATGCAATCATAACTCACTGAAGCACAAACTCCTAGGCTCAAGGGATCCTCATACCTCAGCCCCCCAAGTAGCTGAGACTACAGGAGAGTACCACCATGCTCAGCTAATTCTTTTTTTTTTTTTTGAAATAGTCTCGTTCTGTCGCCCAGGCTGGAGTGCAGTGGCACAATACAGGCTCACTGCAAGCTCCGCCTCCCAGGTTCACGCCATTCTCCCGCCTCAGCCTCCCTAGTAGCTGGGATTACAGGCACCCGCAACCATACCCAGCCAATTTTTACATTTTCAGTAGAGACAAGGTTTCACCATGTTGGCCAGGCTGGTCTCGAACTCCTGACCTCAGATTATCCATCCGCCTCGGCCTCCCAAACTGCTGGGATTGCAGGCGTGAGCCACTGCGCCTGGTCTAATTCTTTATTTTGGGTGTTTTCTTCTTTTGTATTTATCTAATTCCTTTCAAGCACTTCAGTGGAACTGATTTGTTTTCTCTATTTTTAAAATAAAGAGTTAAAATGGGTTATTATTTCTCTGATGTCTCCCAGCTCAGATTTTAGGATTCTCAAAACTTTGAGGCCAGAATGACTCGCATCTGTAATCCCAGCACTTCGGGAGGCCATGGTGAGAGGATTGTTTGAGGTCAGGAGTTCAAGACCAGCCTGGGCAACACACTGAAACCTCATCTCTACAAAAAAAAATAAAATCAGCCAGGCGTGGTGGCACATGCCTATAGTCCCAGTTATTCGGGAGGCTGGGGTGGGAGTATCGATTGAGCCTGAGAGGTTGAGGCTACAGTGAGCCATGATCATGCCACTGCACTACAGCCTGGGTGACAGAGTGAGACCTTGTCTCAAAAAACAGTAAACAAGAAAGAAAACTTCTTTGAGAGAAGTAGGGTAATTTTTTTCTTTTCTTGTTTTTTTAATAGAGATGGGGTCTTGCTTTGTAGCCCAGGTTGGTCTTAAGCCCCTGGCTTCAAGTGATCCTCCCACCTCATCCTCCCAAAATGCTGGTATGAGATACCACACCCAGCCAATGATATTAACTGGATGTTTATAGATAATAAACAAGTCAGATGTAAAGTACATAGACCAATATGACAGCAAATTAATAACAGTAAGGATTAGAACACAGAACATACTCCATTGTCCAGGTGCTAGAAATGTTGAGATTTGCTTTCTACTAAGGAATGTTCACACACACTCCCCACTTCATCCCCAATAATTAGTTTATTATTACTAGAATGGAAAAAGCAGGAATGAGAATTACATTAATTAAGTCTGGCTGGGTGAAATGGCTCATGCCTGTAATCCCAGCTCTTTGGGAGGCTGAGGTGGGCAAATCATTTGAGCCCAGGTGTTTGAAACCAGGCTAAACAACATGGTGAAACCCAGACTCTACCAAAAAGACAAAAAATTGGCCAGGCGTGGTGGTGCCCAGCTATTCAGGAGGCTGAGGCAGGAGGATCGCTTGAGCTCAGGAGGTGAAGGTTGTAGTGAGCTGAGATCATGCCACCACACTCCAGCCATGGGCAACACAGTGAGAACCTATCTCAAAAAAAAAAAACCTTTATTAAGTCTCATTTATTAAGATATTTTACAGTCTTTGCTTTACATTATGCAATGCGGAGTTATCAAAGTAATATATTGATCAGAAACCACCATAGTAGGCCAGGCAAAGTGGCTCATGCCTATAATCCCAGCAATTGGGGAGGCCAAGGCAGATGATCACCTGAGGTCAGGAGTTCCGAGACTAGCCTGGCCAACATGGTGAAACCCGGCCCCTACTAAAATACAAAAAGAAAAATTAGCCAGGCTTGGTGGCATGTGCCTGTAATTCCAGCTACTAGGGAGGTTGAGGCACAAGAATGGCTTGAACGCGGGAGGCAGAAGTTGCAGTAAGCCAAGATTGCACCACTGCACCGCAGCCTGGGTGACCGAGTGAGATTGTCTTGGGTTTTAAAAAAAAAAAAAAAAAAAAAGCATTTGACAAAATTAGCCATTCCTGACTTAAAATTCTATTTTAAAAATAAAAGAGACAGCCAGGCACAGTTGTTCATGCCTGTAATCCTAGCACTTTGGGAGGCTCAGGCAGGAGGATTAGTACTTGAATCCAGGAGTTTGAGACCAGCTTGGGCAACATAGCAAGGCCCATCTCTACAAGAAAATTTTTTAAAAATTGGGCACAGTGGCACAAGCCAATAGACCTAGTTACTCAGGAAGCTGAGGTGGGAGGATCGCTTGAGCTCAAGAGTTCAAGGCTACAGTGAGCTATGATCTCACCACTGCACTCCAGCCTAGGTGACAATGCAAGACCCTGCCTCTAAAATAAAATAAAAATAATTTTTAAAATAACTATGATAATGCACACTCACAAAAGAAAGATAGTATATGTAGTTGAACTTGATCTCCCTCATTTTCTTTTTTTAATGGAGCAAAATTTATGAACATCTTCTAGAATTTTAAGTAAATACCCTCTTTGAACCAAATTATTATGACTCTTTTAGGTATTTATGCTACAGATATGTCAAGGCAAATACAACAGAAGTGCAGAGGGAAGTTTATAGAAAAAAGTAAATAAACCAAAAATGAAAACCCCATCAAGGGACTGGTTAATCAAATTACAATACAGCCACTGAATTAGTGTGCAGCCATTTAAAAGAATAAGGTGGATCTATATACACTGATAACAAAGAAAAATGAACACTGTATTGGTAAGTGAAAAAAAAGCCAAGTGCAGAAGACCAAATAAAACCTGATCTCATTCATGACAGAAAAATATGTTAGCATAGTTACACCCCAAATCAAATGCTAAGTTAATACTACTTAGAATTTATTTTAAATGTTTGTATTTTATTTTTCCAACTAACAAATTGTTTTTTTAAACTTTTACAAGAAAAAAGAAAGCTTCACAATTTTTTTTTAAAGACAAGAGAAAAAGCAGGGGCTTGCCAACTGAAGTTACAATACCTACGAATGTTTGAAGTGGTCACTATGGCAATGTTTAGGTGACATGAAAGACGAGTTTATTGGAGAGTAGAAGACACACCGGAAGGCGTAAATTAGAAGGCTTTAGCAAAGGTTAAATGAAATGTAAACTGAGAAATTTTGTGCGTAAAAGTAAAAATGATGAAATGAGTATCACAGGGAGACTATCATTAATACAATGTAACAGTAGGTAGCAGTGGGGTGGACAGATTATCTCAAAACAAGCTATGATGAGGCTGTCTATAGAGGGTTTGTTACTGACATCAGTTTGGGGTGTGATACAATAATTTTGTTTGATTTTTTTTTTTTTAGACAGAGTCTCGGTCTATCACCCAGGCTGGAGTGCAGTTGTTCAATGTGGGCTCACTGCGACCTCTGCCTTCTGGGCTCAAGCAATCCTTCTGCCTCAGTCTCCTGAGTAGCTGAGACTGCAGGTGCATGCCACCACACCCAGTTAACTTTTGTATTTTATGTTGAGATGGGGTTTTGCCATGTTGCCTAGGCCGCTCTTGAACTCATGGACTCAAGTGATTGGCCCACCTCGACCTCCCAAAGTGCTAGGATTACAGGCTTGAGCCAACGGGCATGCTCATTTTTGTTACTAATTGCTACTAATAATTTGTTACTGAAATACAAATGTTAACATATCACTTGCCTGCTAGAAACATTTTAATGGCTATCCATTGCAATTCTGTTTTTGTTTTTGAGACAGTCGTGCTCTGTCTGGGCTGGAGTGCAGTGGTGCCATCTCAGTTCACTGCTACCTCCAGCTCCCGGGTTCAAGTGATTCTCCTGCCTCAGCCTCCCAAGTAGAATGGATTACGGGCACGAGCCACCATGCCCAGCTAATTTTTTGTATTTTTAGTAGAGACAGGGTTTCACCATATTAGCCAGGCTGGTCTCCAACTCCTGACCTCAAGTGATCCACCTGCCTCAGCCTTCCAAAGTGCTGGGATTACAGGCGTGAGTCACTGCACCCGGCCCTATTGCAATTTTGAATGACTTACTTGTTCTATAGTGATAGAATAAGAAACAGGGCTATAGACAGCCAATGGAAAACTATGCCTTACCTTTTTAACCATTAGGTTAAAGAGAAGAAAGGACTAAAAGTCATTGCGCTTTATTATTATCTGTTTATATATAATGAATAGTATGTAATTCATTCTGAGAATTCTGAGACCTTTAGAACAGGGGTCCTGAAAGGTTCACATCAGAATCACCTACAAGGCATTTTGAAAGTATCTATGCCTGAGTCCTGTTCACCTCCAGAAGTTCTCATTCGGTAGGTCTGAGGCAGAGTCCAAACAAAGGCATTTTGGAAAAAGCTCCTCGGGTCATTCTGATGTGCATCGCCTATCTGACTTCTCAAATGATGAAATAAACATTAAAATAAGCCAAATGAAAACATTAATAATATAGAAGGCAAAGGTCTTAACACGAAGTCATCTGCTATCTTTCTTAGGATCAAACTCTACCGTCATAACTTTTACTTCAATGATCGCTACTAGCACCTGTCGCCAGGATACAGCTGCTGAGTTCAAACCAAAAGAGATGCCATTGTTTGTATCTGTTGGAATCATAGGAAAGCAGTACTAGTAATGCATTAGTGCTGTAGTCATAGGAAAGATTACATACTACTTACACAATAGCTGATTGATGAGCAAGAAATCTCTACAATAGTTGCTGTACAATTGTGAGTGGTGGTTTGAATTAAACAGTTTTGTAATTTGTACAGAAGTTTTCTATTGTCATAGTTAGCTTTCTTCCATACCTAAAAGATTTGAGTTTTTAAATGAATACTGTAAAAGCAAGATTTTTTAAAAAATTTTCTTGCACACTTCACCTGGAAAGATTATTTCTTAATATCTTAAAATATGCTCAAGAGATTCAGAAATACGTAAGTTATTCTGGCTCTGAATTCTTTTCCTAACCAAATATTTAGAAATAAGTTCCTTTGTTATACACATCTTGACACTATTATATAAAGAACATTTCTGCTATTCTGTTATATCCAAAACAGAAGTTTTGGATAAGAGACAACTTTCACATACAAGCTAACCTTCCAGTTCATTTTTTGTGTAGCAAAAAAAAAAAAAATGAGGTATCAGAGGTTATGTCTTTTTCTAACCTCTTATGAAATGAATCAGGCACAACAATAGAGAAGTGTATAATGTACTCCTTTGTACCCATTACCTAGTTTCAATTATCATAACTTTGTCATTCCTGCTTCATACGGTCCTGTCCCTTTTTAACTGATGTATTTTAAAGCAAATCCTAGATGCTGTATTATTTTATTGATCCTTCACAGATAACATTTTTTAACAGAACTTTGTCATTCCTGCTTCATATGGTCCTGTCCCTTTTTAACTGATGCATTTTAAAGCAAATCCTAGATGCTGTATTATTTTATTGATCCTTAACAGATAAGATTTTTTAACAGAGCCTCTTTATCATTATCACACATAATAATAACAAAAAATCCTTAATGCCTCACGCTCATTTCATAATTCACTTTCCCGTATTGTCTCTGAATGTATTTTTACACTTAGTTTTCTCTCAAGGTTGTATCTTTTTGTTCCATATTGTGAAACGCTAAAATATTTTTGCCTGGAAAGTCCATTCTGTGTTCTTTTTTATTTAGAGATGGAGTCTTGCTCTGTTGCCCAGACTGGAGTGCAGTGTGAGTTGATCACAGTTCACTGCAGCCTCAAAAGTGATTCTCTTGCCTCAGCCTCCCCAGTAGCTATAGAACTATAGGCATGCACTACCACACCTGGATAATTTTTTTTTTTTTTAATTTTTTGTAGAGACAAAGTCTTGCCATGTTGCCCAGGCTAAAAGTCAATGTCATATGTACTATGCAAATCTGAACATGTCACATTTCTTTAAAAGATTCTCACTATATTTTCTATGATGATCCCCCAAAATTCTTAACATGACATAAAATATCTTGCATGATTTGGCCCTTATTCAAATCCAAGGCCTCAGATATGACTGAGACTTCTCCTAGGCTCCACCATAATCCAAATTTTTCATAGTTTTTAAATCATTCCAATGAGATATGAAGGATTAAAAGATCAGGAACGTGCCACTGGCTAAATGTAATGAAAAAGCAACCCACTGCATGAACCTTGATGGAATATCCTGATTCAAAGGAATAAAACTAGTCAAATTAGTTACAACAGGTATAACAGGCACAACTGGGAACATTTCAACATGAAATTACTTTTAGTGTTATAAATGTGGTTATGTAGGAGAATGTCCTTATTTTTAGGAGATGCAGGTCAAACTTTCAAATGATTCAGAAAAAAAAAGTACATGTGGGATGTATTTTATATACCTATGTATACATGTGTGTAAGATAGAGATACAGAGACACACATAAAGCAAATGTGCCAAAGTATTAACAACTGGTAACTCCAGATGAAGGTTAGACAGGTGTTCATTGCACAATCCTTTCTTGGATTTGTTCACTGTACAAATATTTCAGCCGGGCGTAGTGGCTCACGCCTGTAATCCCAGCACTTTGGGAAGCCGAGGCAGGCGGATCACCTGAGGTCAGGAGTTTGAGACCAGCCTGACCAACATGGTGAAACCCCATCTCTACTAAAAATACAAAAATTAGCCAGGCATGGTGGCAGGCACCTGTAATCCCAGCTACTTGGGAGGCTGAGGCACGAAAATCGCTTGAACCTGGGAGACAGAGGTTGCAGTGAGCCGCAATCACACCACTGCACTCCAGCCCAAACAACAAAGTGAGACACCGTCTAAAAAAAAAAAAAAAGTAAATATTTTAAGTTTTGCAGGTCATACAGTTCCTGTTGCAACTACTCAACTCTGCCGTTGTAGCAAAAAAAAAAAAAGCAACCACAGACAATATGTAAATAAATATGCATGGCTATATTCCAATAAAACCATATTTACAAAAAAATGTAATTTCTTAAGTCATGAAATTTTTTTAACTTTTAAAACGTAAAACCTTAGCTCACATGTAGAAATGATGATATAATTTGCAGGGACTATTGAAAAGAAAAAACAATGCAGTCTCTTGTTTAAAAGTTATTAAGAATTTCAAAATAGTAACAGCAGAGCATTAAACCAAGCACAGGGCCTTTCTCAGGGAGGGTCCCTATATGACTACAAAGCATGTACATCCACAAATCATGCAGGCCATAGTTTACCAATTCATGGCTTAGATTCTACTGAAGATGGTTCAAGATTCAGAGCAGAAATGACAGAGTTCAAATCTTCCTCCTACCACTTAATAGTTGTGTTCTCTGTCCCCTAGTATAAATAGTATGTATCTCACAGAGTTGTGAATAAATGATTTAATATATATAAAATACTTAGAATGGTCGTGTGTGTGTGTATGCGTGTGTGTGTGTGTGTATCTTTTTTTTTTTTTTTTTTTTTGAGACAGAGTCTCATTCTGTCACCCAGGTTACAGTGCAGTGGCGCGATCTCAGCTCACTGCAACCTCCACCTCCCTGGTTCCAGCAATTCCCCTGCCTCAGCCTCCCAAGTACCTGGGATTACAGTCGCCTGCCCACCATGCCCAGCTAATTTTTTTTGTATTTTCAGTAGAGATGGGGGTTCACCATGTTGGCCAGACTGGTCTTGAACTCCTGACCTCAGACAATCTGCCTGCCTTGGCCCCCCAAAGTGCTGAGATTACAGGCGTGAGCCACCACGCCTGACCAGTCCTCGTATATATTTTTTATACATGCTAGCTATTATTATATTTTAGTAAGAGTATTGACCAGGAAGCACCATGCCTCACACCTGTAATCCCAGCACCTTGGGAGACCACAGTGGGTGAACAGCTTGAGCTCAGGAGTTCAAGACCAGCCTGTGCAACAAGGTAAAACCTCACCTCTACCAAAAAACAAAAACAAAAACAGTATTTTACGTAGCCAACATACTACATACATTATTTTTCACTTTTCCTATGTTCTGATAAACAACCCAGGAAACAAAATCCTTGTTCACGTAACATTGCATGCTTATCCTGTAATTCCTTAAAGATATTCCTAGATGTAAAAATGCTAAATCAAAATATACGTATTTTTTAAATTCTGAAATACCTTACTACTTTGTCCTTCAAAAAAGCTCTATCAGGCCGAGCACGGTGGCTCACACCTGTACTCCCAGCACTTTGGGAGGCCAAGGCAGGTGGATCACTTGAGGTCAGGAATTCAAGATCAGCCTGGCCAACATGGGAACATAAAAATTAGCCAGGCGTGGTGGCACATGCCTGTAGTCCCAACTACTCAGGAGGCTAAGGCAGTAGACTGCTTGAACCCAGAAGGTAGAGGACACAGAGCCGAGGTCAAGCCTCTGCACTCCAGCCTGGGCGAGAGAACAAAACTCTGTCTCTAAATAAATAAATAAATGTTACTAAATATTAGGTCGGTTTGTTACACAGCAATAGATAACCAGAATATGATTTAAAAGTAAACATTGATTTTTAGGATTATAGATCTCCGAATGGATCTGTGCTTTCAAAGATTACCTTAGAAAAACATGTTTATTCCAATGATTTGGGGACTGCCCAAAAGCGTCTTTTAAAATCACTCAAGGAGACTGCGCACGGTGGCTCATGCCTGTAATCCCAGCACTCTGGGGAGGCCAAGGCAGGCAGATCACTTGAGCTCAGGTTTCGAGACCAGCCTGGGCAACATGGTGAAACCCCGTCACTACCAAAAAAAAAAAAAAAAAAAAAAAAAAAAAGTTAGCCAGGCATGGTGGCAGGTGCCTGCAGTCCCAGCTACTAGGGAGGCTAAGGTGGGAGAATTGCTTGAGCCCAGGAGGTGGAGGTTGTAGTGAGTGAAGATCGTGCCACTACACTCCAGCCTGGGTGACAGAGTAAGCCTCTGCCTCAAATAAATAAACAAACAAACAAATAATAACTCAAGGAACCTTAGTTGCATTTTTTTCAAATATCTCATTCTGATTCAGGTGGTCCAGGGACAATAGAAAAAGACTGTCTTATATTTTTCAAGTTGTCTTATATTTTTAGTTTTGACTACTTATAGTCAACTAAAAAAATGTTAAGACCAGGTGCGGTGGTTCACGCCTATAATCCCACTTGGGGAGGCCAAGATGGGAGGATAGCGTCAGCCCAGGATTTCAAGACCAGCCTGGGCAACATAGTGAGATTTCGTCTCTACAAAAAAATTTAAAAATTAGCTAGGCACAATGACACACACCTGCAGTCCCAGCTATTCAAGAGGCTGTGGTGAGAGGATCGTTTGAGCCAAGAGGTCGAAGCTGCAGTAAGCTATGATTGTGCCACTGCATTCTAGCCCGAGTGATAGAGTGAGACCCTGTCTAAAAAAATAGTTTTTAAGAGTTGATCAAGGTAGCAGGATATCAAACACATTTTTTAAATTTGCTATACAACTACAAGTATTATCTGAATAGTTGTTTGTCAAAATGTTTATGAAATTAAATATAATATTTCCTTAGAGTCCTCATATAAAAATACCCTGGTAGCTTAGACTAGTCAGTTTCTCAAGAATTATGACAACTACACATCAAGACTTAAAGATTTTGGACTGACTTAATTACTACATTGTAAAAGGAAATTTAAATAAGCCCTAGCAGCTGTCATAAGTTACTTACAGTTTTGCAATTCATCAATTGTACAATAACAGAAAAATTCCTAAAATAAAAATTATAGTATGTTATGTGAAAATGGAGAATGTATAACTATTTTAAGAAAGTACTTATTGGCAGTAAAAGCCTGCTGCCTATCTACTGTTTGCAAGAAATCGTGCTCAAGAACAAAGGAATAAAAAGATACTGGTGGTCTCTGTCCCAAAGAGTTTACTATCTAAAAGGGAATATAGGATGGAATCACATCAGTTTTTAAAGTAAATTACACAAGGCTGCACAGCAATGCCAGCCCTACTTAACAACTCTACCTCGGTGTCTACTAGGTATCTCAAACTTAACATGTAAAAAATATAACTCTTGATTTTTTTTTCCAAAAAAAAACCTATTCTTCCCTTGCCTTCCTCTTTATCAATAAACAGAACCTCCATCCACCCAGTTGCTAAAGCCAAAAATGCTATTTTTTTATTCTTCTAATTCCCTATAAAAAATTCAACAGCAACTCTTCTTGATTGTACCAAAAAATGTTCTCAGCTATCTCCCAAGTTGTCTCTCACATGGCCCAGCCTGATAACTAGTTTCCTACAATGGCTTCCTATGTAGTCTCTCTCCATTCACTCTTTCCCCATACAATCCATTATCCAACAGTAGTCAAAATATTTTTAAAACATAAACCTTATCTCCCACCACTGCTAAAAGCTTTCTAATTGCTTCCCATTGCACTAACCACAACATTCAAACTCATTACTACAGATGAATTATAATGCCTAACATGATCTCATCCTTGCCTACCTCTGATCTTAATTCTTAACTATCCCTTCCTTTTGCGCACCCTGCTCCAACTACATTGGCCTTCCTTCTGTTCCTTAAAGATCAAGCTCCTTTCTCCCTGAGCCTTTAATCTACAAGCTACTCCCCACAACCACCACCACCTGCTAGCCACCCTTTCCTACCCATAACTCCAGGGATCAAACCTTGCATTCCCAACAGGAAGACAGGCAACCATCATGGGTTTCCAGGTGGAGATGACACAATGCATCATCACCAATGAGTATTCGTGCCAAAAAAGTTTAAACTGTCTCCGCCCCAAGGAAACAATCTGAAAAATTCAGAAAGGGGGTCATTCTAAAAGATGATTAGTCTAAACTCTTCAGAAAAGCAAGTAACATAAATTGTTAGTTATCAAATTATCAATAATCTAGAGCAGTATTATGTCACAACAACTTCATAGAATATATGATGCAGTCTTTAACCATAGAACTTTCCTAGCTAGTTCTACTCTTTTCCCCTTTCTCACTACAGCCATTGAGTAGTCCAAAAAAGAAAAGCCTTCCTAACAATATTAAAATTTTATAATATATTCTTAAATTAAAAATAGCAAAGCCACCAAAATTTTCACTATGATTATAAGGTCATATGTAAACTAATGAACACAGATTAGATCTTTGGCAAAATTACAAATAAGTGTTGAGTTGAGACTTTTGAGGATATTGGGATGGGGTGAATATGTTTTATGTTTTGCATGTGGAATAGAGGTGAATTTTGGGGAGCCAGGGGGTGGACTGTCGTAGACAAAATAACGCGCCCCCCCCCGCCCCCGGCAAGGATGTCAACATCCGAATCCTCAGAACCTGCAAATACGTTAGGTTACACGGCAAAAGGAAATTAAGGTTGCTATCATCTGACCTTGAGATTGGGAGATTATTCTGGAACATCAGTCCAACGTTATCACCAGGGTCCTTATCAGTAAAAGAAGAGGACAGAAGAGGGAGTATCACAACCACTGCGGGCTTTGGAGATGGAAAGGGGCCATGAGCCAAGGAATATGGGCAGCCCTTTGAAATTGGAGAAGGCAAGGTATAAAAAACTAAAATAAAGGATTCTTCCCCAGACCTTCCAGAAAAGAATGCAGCCCTGCCAACTGACCTTTTATTTTAGCCCAGTGAGATCTGTATCAAAACTGTGATCTCCAGAACTGTAAGATCATTTTGTGTTGTTTTAGGTCACTAAGTTTGGGGTAATTTGCTATAACAGCAATAAAAAGCTAGAGTCATCCATCATTTAACAAAGGCAATACCTTCTCGGAGGTGCACTGTTAGGGGATTTCTTCACTGTGCAAGCATCACAGACTGTAAGCCACCTCGACGGTATAGCCTATTACACACCTAGGGTACAAGGTATAGCCTATATGGTTCCTAGAATACAAACCTGTACAGTATGTTACTTTACTGAATACTGTAGGCAATTGTAACACAATGGTATTTGTGTTATTTAAACATATCTAGGCCGGACGCAGTGTCTCACTCCTGTAATCCTAGCACTTTGAGAGGCTGAGGTAGGTGGATAGCCTGAGCTCAGGAGTTCGAGACCAGCCTGGGCAACATGGCAAAACCTCATCTCTCCCAAAAATACAAGAAGTTAGCCAGACATAGTGGTGTGCACCTGTGTTCCCTGATACTCAGGAGAATGAGGTGGAAGGATCACTTGAGCCTGGGAGGTGGAGGTTGCAGTGAGACAAGATAACACCATTACACTCCAACTTGGGTGACAGAGTGAGACCCCATCTCAAAAAAAAGAAAAAACAATGCATTCAATTTTATGTGCGTCTGTATGTATATATACACACAGAGATGCATATATATATATACACACACATGTCTAAAAGATTAGTCTAAACTCCAGGAAAGTAATATAAAATTATTAAATTACCAATAATCCAGAAAAGCAGGGTATCAACATGTCCAAAACAGGACTAAGTAGTATTACATCATAACAACTTAACAGAATATATGATGCAATCTGTTGTTGACTGGAATATGACTGTATATATACACATACATGTATACATATATGTATATAGTCATAATTATATATACGTATATATACAGTCATATAGGTATATATACGTGTGTGTATATATACACGTATATACGTGTGTGTATATATACGTGTGTGTGTATGTATACACACACACAGTCATAATTATATTCCAATCAACAACAGACAACAAATACAACAGTGGTCCCATGGAATTATATATTTTTACTGTACTTTTTCTATGTTTAGGTATGTTTAGATACACAAATACCACTGTGCTAAAATTGCCTACACTATTCAGTACAATAACATGCCATACAGGTTTGTATCCTAGGACCCAGAGGCTATACCATATACCCTAGATGTGTAGTAGGCTATATCATCTAAGTTGTATAAATATACCCTATGATGTTTACACGACAAAATCATGATGCATTTCTCAGAAGGTATCCTGGTCATTAAGTAACATATAACTGCAATTAAACACACACACACACAAGAATACATTATACACTCACACAATGGGTAATATCTAAAAGTGATATTACCAAATGCTAGCAAGAATGTGGAGGAACAGGAACCATCAAACATTGTTGGCAGATTTATAAACAGTATAATCACTTTGGAATAATGCTTTGCAATTTCTTATAAACACATTTATCCCTTGACACAGCAATTCAACTCCTAGGTATTTATCTTAAGAGAAATGAAAACCTGCCATAAGAAAAGTTGTATAAGAATGTTCGTAACAACTTTATTCACAACGGTCAAACAATGGAAGCAATTTATCCATCATCAGGAGAATGAATACATTATGGTACATTCACAAAGAAATACTACATAGCAGTAAGAAAGAACTAGTGACACTGGCCAGGTGCAGTGGCTCACAACTGTAATCCCAGCACTTTGGGAGGCTGAGGTGGGTGAATCACTTGAGGTCAGGAGCTCGAGACCAGCCTGGCCAACATGATAAAACCCCATCTCCACTAAAAATACAAAAATTAGTTGGGTGTGGTGGGGTATGCCTGTAATCCCAGCTATCCAGAAGGCTGAGGCAAGAGAATAGCTTGAACCCAGGAGGCAGTGAGCCGAGATCGCACCACTGCACTCCAGCCTGGGTGAAAGAGCAACACTCCATCTCAAAAAAAAAATGAACTAGTGACACACAGAAAAACATGGATGAATCTCATAGTCAAAATGCTAAGCAAAAGTACCAAACTGCTGAGAATAATAATTGACATATAAACGGTAAGAATCTATTTATAATGTTTAACAACAGGCAAAATGAATCTAAAGTTTAAAAAAAGCAGAACAGTGGTTGTCTTTGGGAGGTGGGGGAAGCATTCCGGGAAGATGGAAAACAGGCTGTATTGTGACAGAGGTGCCGGTGATGGGTAGTGTACAATTGTGCATTTCAATGTATGCAAGTTTTTATCATGAAAAAAACTCTGAATACAAATTAATACTTTTTAATTTCTTTTCTTTGGGTGCTTGTACTTTAGGTTTCATATCTAAGAAACCATTGCCTAATTCAAGGTCACAAAGATTTAATCTTATGTTTTCTCCTAAGAGCTTTATAGTTTTAGGTCTTCCATTTAGAACTATGATCCATTTTGGGTTAACTTTTGCCTATGGCATAAGAGAGAGTAAGTATAATAGAAACATAGATGAAACAAGAATGACACAACATTGGTATTTGCTTAAACTGGATAATGAGGGGTCACTAATATTATTCTGTTTAATTTGTATATATTTCAAATTTTCTATAATCAAAAAATTAAGGGCAAAATACCAGGACAGCAACAAATTCAGGTTAGAAAGGAAGATGAACAAGTATGAAAAGTATAGGTCCAAAACGGTCCATGGATGACTGCCAAATGTTCTCTAATGATTTGTTTCTGCCAAGATGATCTACCGGGATTTCTTATCTACAGATTATAGGGGAGGGAATGAGGGAATTTACTTGATAAAGAAGGGACACAATCTTCTAACATGATAAAGGACACAAAATAAATCCTACATAAGCTATGAAGCTTATTTGATGGATGTTTGATGCTATTAATTATTGTCACTTTTTTCTGATGTGATAATGGTGTGTAGTTATATAATTTTTTTAAAGTGTATATATTTTCAGAGACATACACATATATACTGATGGAATTCTATACTCTGAGATTTGCTTCAAAAATCATATGGGGAGGTCAGGAGCAGTGGCTCACACCTGTAATCCCAGAACTTTGGGAGACCGAGGTAGGCAGATCACTTGAGGTCAGAAGTTCGAGACCATCCTGGCCAACATGGCGAAACCTCGTCTGTACTAAAAATACAAAAATTAGCTGGGCATGGTGGTGCGTGCCTGTAATCTCAGCTACTCGGGAGGCTGAGGCAGGAGAATCGTTTGAACCTGGGAGGCAGAGCTTGCAGTGAGCCGAGATTGCACCACTGCACTCCAGACTGGGTGACAGAGTGTGACCATGTCTCACTTAAAAAAAATAAAATAAAAAAAATATATATATATGCGCGCACACACACACACACACATATGGGGAAACAAGGGGGTGGGGTTTAAAGATCATCATGCATTGATAACTGTTAAGTCAGGGTGAAAGGAATATGGAGGCTCAACATGTATTTTCTATTCTACCTATGCATTTGATTATAAATGTTCTATGCTTCAAACCTTTTTCAGTAACAGCTATATTGAGATTTAATTCACAACATAAATTCACCATTTAAAAATACACTTTAGTGGGTTTTAGTATATTTAGTAGTTCTACAACCATTACCACTATCTAACTCCAGAAAATCTTCATCACTCCCAAAAGAAACCCCATATCCATTAGCAATCACTAATTGCATTTCCCTCACCCTCCAACCCCTAGAAATCACTAATCTATTTTGACACTACGAATTTGCCTATTCTGGACATTTCATATAAAATTATATAATATGTGGCTTTTGTGTTTGACTTACTTCATTTAGTAAAATGTTTCCAAGGTTCATCCATACCTCATTCCATTTGACAGCTGAATACCTTCATTCCATTTGTATACTCCATATTTTATTTATCCATGTACGGACACAGATTGTTTCACTTTTTGGCTGTGAATAATGCTCCTATGAACATTCCTGTACAAAGTTTTGTGGGTATATACCTTCATTTCTCTTGGGTATACACCTAGAAGTGGAATGGCTGGCTAGAACTCATATGGTAACTCTATGTTTAACCTTTTTTTTCCCCGCCGAGACGGAGTCTCACTCTGTCACCCAGGCTGGAGTGCAGTGGCACGATCTCGGCTCACTGCAAGCTCTGCCTCCCGGGTTCATGCCATTCTCCTGCCTCAGCCTACTCCCAAGTAGCTGGGACTACAGGTGCGAGTCACCATGCCTAATTTTTTTTTTTTTTTTTTTGTATTTTTTGTAGAGATGGGGTTTCACTATGTTTGCCAGGATGGTCTCGATCTCCTAACCTCATGATCCACCCGCCTCGGCCTCCCAAAGTGCTGAGATTACAGGCGTGAGCCACCGCGCCCGGCCTCTATGTTTAACTTCTTATCTTAGGAGCCACCAAACTCTTCCAAAGTGGCTCACCATTTTACATTCCCACTGGCAATGTGTAAGGCTTCTAACAGCTCCACATTCTTCCCAACACTGGTTATTATCTGTCTTTTCCAGTATAGCCATCCTAGTGGGTATGAAGTGGTATCTCATCATGGTTTCATTTGTATTTATATGCATTGCTGGTTAATGATATTGAGCATATTTTCATGTGCTTATTGACCATCTGGGCATGTTCTTTGAAGAAATACTTACTCAAATCCTTTGCCCATTCTTTAATTGGATTATTTGCCCTTCGAGTTGCAGAGCTTTATATTCTCTAATACAAATCCCTTAACAGGTATAATTTGCAAATATTTTCTCCCACTTTGTGCATGACTTTTAACGTTCTTACTGTGTCCTTTGAAGCATGGAAGTTTTTAATTTAATGAAATCCAATTTATCAATCTTTTCTTGGGTTGCTTGTACTTCAGATTTCATATCTAAGAAACCATTGCCTAATTCAAGGTCACAAAGATTTAATTCTATGTTTTCTCCTAAGAGCTTTATAGTTTTAGGTCTTCCATGTAGGCCTGTGATCCATTTTGAGTTAATTTTTGCCTATGGCATAAGATAGGGCTCCAGCTTCATACTTTTACGTGTAGATATTCAGTTGTCTTTGCACCATTTGTTGAAAAGACTGTTCTTTCACACATTGAATTGTCTGGGTACCTCTGTTAAAGCTGGCTCACCATAAATGTAAGGATTTGTTTCTAGACTCTCAATTCTATTTCACTGACCTATATGTCTATCCTTATGCCAGTACCACACGGTCTTCATTACAATCACTTTGTAGTAACTTTTGAAATTGGAAACTGAATCCTCCAACTTTGTTCTTTTTCAAGATTGTTTTGGCTGTTCTGGGTTACTTATACTTCCACATGAATTTTAGGATCGGCTTGACAATTTCTTCAAAGAAACCAGTTGGAATTTTAATAGATTGTGGTTAGTTTGAATATCAATTTGGGGAGTATTGCCATCTTAACAATATTCAGCCTTCTGATCCATGAACATGGGATGTATTTCCATTTACTCAGGTCTTTAAGGTCTTTCGCTGGTGTTTTCAGTGTACTGTCTTCTAAGTACTTTCCTCTTTTTGATGCCACTGTAGACAGATTGGTTTTCTTTGCTAGTATACAGAAATACAAATAGTTTTTGTACATTGACCTTCTACACTACATCCTAGATGAACTTACTAGTTATAACTGATCCTTGTGGATTCCTTAGCATTTTCTATATACCTTCATCCCTTGGTATCCAAAGGACATTGGTTCCAGGACTCCCCCTGCCCACCCCCTGCACTACCCACTAACACCAAAATCCACAGATGCTCAAGTCTGTGTATAAAATGGCATTGTATTTGCAAATAACCTTCATATATGGTCTTACATACTTTAAATCGTCTCTAGATTATTTCTAATACCTAATGCAATGTAAATGTTATATGTAAATAACTGTTATATGATTTTTTATTTGTACTTTGTTATAGTTATTTCTTATTGTTTTTTCCCAAAATATTTTCAATCCATGATTGACTGACTCACAAAAGTGGAACCCATAGATACAAAGGCTGATTGTATAAGACATATTATCTAAAAATATAGTTTTACTATTTCTTTTCCTATATGGATGCCTTTAATTTGTCTTTCCAGCCTAACTGCTCTGGCTCTATCCTCTCCAACATTGTTGAACAGAAGGGGTGACAGGCTTCTTGCTCCTTATGTTAGGGGAAAGCTTTTTAGTCTTTCACCACTAAATATGATGTTAGCTGAGGGTGTTTTAAAGATGGCCGTTATCAAATTAGGATCAAGTTAGGAAATTTTCTATTCTTCGTTTTTTGAATAGTTTTATCATGAGAGTGGATTTTGTCAAATGCTTTTTCTGCATCTATTGAGATGACTGTGTTGTTTTAAATCTTTACCCTATTATTATAGTATATTACATTAATTGATTTTTTGTATATTAAATCAACTTTGCATGCCTGGGATAAATATGACTTGGTCATGGTATACAATCCTTTTTATATGGTGCTATATTCAGTTTGCTAGTACTTTTGTCAAAGATTTTTATATCTGCATTCGTAAGGAATACTGGTCTATAGGGTTTGTTTGTTTGCTTTGTTTTTGGTGGATTTGTTTCATTTTTGTTTTGAGATGAGGTCTCACTCTGTCACACAGGCTGAGTGTAGTGGCACGATCACAGCTCACCACAGCCTCAACTACCCAGGCTCAAGTGGTCCTCAGCCTCCTGAGGAGCTGGGACTATAGGCATGCACCATCACACACAATTAATTTTTAATTTTTTTATAGAAACAAGGTCTCACTATGTTGCCCAGACTGGTCTTGAACTCCTGGATGCAAGCAATCCTCCCACCATGGCCTCCCAAAGTACTGGCATTACAGGCATGAGCCGCCACGCTTGGCCTGGTTTTGTTTGTTTCTTTTTTGAGACAGGATCTTGCTCTGTCACCCAGGCTGTAGTGCGGTGGTGCAAATATAGCTCACTGTAGCCTTGACATTCTGGGCTCAAGCAAACCTCCCATCTCAGCCTCTCAAGTAGCTGGGATCACGGGCACATGCTATCACACTCAGCTAATTTTATTATTTATTTATTTATTATTGTTATTATTATTTTGGTAGAGACAAGGTCTCCCTATTATGTTGCCCAGACTGAACCCCTGGGCTCAGGCAATCCTCGCGGCCTCCCGAAGTGCTGGGAATACAGGCATAAGCCACTGTGCCCAGCTGGTCGGTAGGGTTTTTTGTGATATATCACCTGGCTTTGGTAGCAGGGTAACAATGCACTAATGATGAGGAAGGTGGATGCCTTGGAAAGTGATGTCTCCTCTTCTATTTCTTAAAGGAGTGTGAAGGAATGTCATTAGTGCATCTTTAAACACTTGGTAGAACTCACCAGTGAAGTCATCTTGGCTTGGACTTCTCTTTTTGGGAAACTTTCTGAATATCAATTCAATCTCTATTTTTTATAGTTCTGTTCAGATCTTCTATTTCTTGAGTCGGTTTCAGCAGTTTGTGTCTTTCTTGAAATATATTCATTTCTTCTAAGTTACTGTCATACAATTATCTGTAGTATTTCCTCATAATCCTTTTTATTTCTTCAAATGAGTAGAGAAGTGCCCTCTTTCACTCCTGAATGTAGTAATCTGAATCACTGCTCTTTTTGTCTTGGTCACTCTAAGGATTTGTCAATTTTGCTAGGCTTTTCAAAGAACCAACTTTTGGTTTCAATTATTTTTCTCGATTTGTCTCTTCTCTGTTTTCTCTTATTTCTGCTCTACCTTTTTTAGTTTCTTCCCTTTTGCTGCTTTGAGATTTGCTTACTCTTCTTTTTCTAGTTTGTTGGGGTAAAGATTAGGTTACTATTTTGAGATCTCTCTTTTTTTTTTTTTAGACTGAGTCTCACTCTGTTGCCCAGGCTGAAGTGGGTGGCGCACTCTTTGCTTACTGCAACCTCTGCCTCCCCGGTTCAAGTGATTCTCCCGCCTCAACCTCCCGAGTAGCTGGGAATAGAGGTGTGCACCACCATGCCGATAATTTTTGTATTTTTAGTAGAGATGGGGTTTCACCATGTTGGTCAGGCTGGTCTCGATCTCCTGACCTCGTGATCCGCCTGCCTCGGCCTCCTAAAGTGCTGGGATTACAGGCATGAGCCATCGCACCCAGCCTCTTTTTTTCATTTTTTTAATATTGGCGTTTGGAGGTATAAATTTCTCTGTAAGCAGTGCTTGAGCTGTACCCCATAAGTTTGGCACGTTCTATTTTTGTTTTCATTCATCTGAAAGCATTTCTTCATTTTGCTTGTGACTTCTTTGATCCACTGTTTACTCAGGAGTGTATTGCTAATTTCTACATATTTGTGAATTTTTCAGATTTCCTTGCTATTGATTTCAAATTTTATCCCCTTGTGGTCAGAAAACATTTTGTATGATTTCAATACTTTAAAATTTATTGAGGTTTGTTTAATGGCCTAACATCATAGTCTATGCTGAAGGAAACTTCATGTAAACTCAAAAAGAATGTGAATTCTGCTGCTGCTGTATGAAGTGTCCTATAGATAACTATTAAGTCTTCTTGGTCTATAGTGCTGTTCACATTTTCTATTTCCTTATTAATCATCTGCCTAGTTGTTCCACTCATTATTGGAAGTATTTATATCTCAAACTATGATTGCTGAATTGTCTATTTCTGCCTGCAATGCTGTCAGTTTTTGTTTCGTGTATTTTGGAGCTCAACTAAGCGAATATATATTTATAGTCATTATGTCTTTGTTATGGATTGACCCTTTTATTTATACACACACACACACACACACACACACACACTTTTTTCTTTTTTTTTTTTTTTTTTTGAGACAGTCTCACTGTCACCCAGGCTGGAGTGCAGTGGCACGATCTCAGTTCACTGCAACCTCCACCTCTCCCAGGCTCAAGTGATCCTCCCACCTCAGCCTCCTGAGTAGCTGGGACCACAGACATGTGCCACCACGCACACCTAACTTTTTTTGTATTTTGGGTAGAGACAGGGTTTCATCATGTTGCCCAGGCTGGTCTCGAACTCCTGAGCTCAAGCCATCTGCCCACCTCAGCCTCCCAAAGTGCTGGGATTACAGAAGTGAGCCACCACGCCCAGCCCTCTTACTATACTTGTCTGTAGTAATTTTTGTCTTAAAGTCTATTTTCTCTGCTATTAGCACAGCCACTCCACCTCTCTTCTGGGCACTGTTTGCATGGTTTGTCTTCTACTTTCAAACTATTTATGTCTTTAAATCTAAAGTATGTCTCTTCCTAAATACCATATAGTTGAATCATCCCTGAAATTTTACATAATAAAAGTTTTAAATAAGTAAGGCCAAAATACATAGAAAGACATAACCTCTTCTGAAATTGAAGAAAAAAGTACTGTAAAGACTAAATTTGTAAAACATGTAACAAGGGGAAATTTGTTCTCCCACACATCACAAAAGGGGTGTGCAATTCATTTTAAATTAATGAAGAATGAATTTTTTCAAAGGTGTTAGAACAAGTGGTTTTCTTTTTTTTTTTTTTTTGAGACGGAGTCTCGCTGTGTCTCCCAGGCTGGAGTGCAGTGGCGTGATCTCGGCTCACTGCAAGCTCCGCCTCCCGGGTTCACGCCATTCTCCCGCCTCAGCCTCCCAAGTAGCTGAGACTACAGGTGCCCGCCACCACGCCCGGCTAGTTTTCTGTATTTTTAGTAGAGACAGGGTTTCACCATGTTAGCCAGGATAGTCTCGATCTCCTGACCTCGTGATCCACCCGCCTCAGCCTCCCAAAGTGCTGGGATTACAGGCTTGAGCCACCGTGCCCGGCCAACAAGTGGTTTTCACTAGGAAGAAAACAGATTATCTTCTACAATCAAAACTAAGACTCAGCTGCATTATATGAAACTTAAAATCACTATAAAATGACAAAAAACTATAATGGGATAGGGAAGACTTTTCTAGGCAATAAACAAAAGCCAGCTTTTAAATTTCTATATGATAAAAGATACCATAAACAATGCAAATTTAACTGACACAATTTCTTAAATAATTTTTTTAAAGAGACAGGGTCTTGCTCTGTTTTCCAGAGTGGAGTACAGTGGCATGATCATAGCTCACTGTAACCTCAAACTCCAGGGCATCGCAATCCTACTGCCTCAACCTCCTGGGTAGCTGGGACTACAGGTGTGGGCCACCACATTCACCATATTTGGCTACTTTTTGTTGCTGTTCTAATTTTTGTAAAGACAGGGTCTCACTCTGTTGCCTAGGTTGACTTCAAACTCCTGGCCTTGAGTGATCCTCCCTCCTCAGCCTCCCAAACTGTTGAGATTATACCCAGCCTAACAAATGAAATTGAAGCCTTTGGCTTAACATATAAAGTAAACGAGTGAATTCCCTTCCAGGTCCACCATGTGAAAGTCCACCATTAAGAAAGTCAATTACTAGCAAAAGAAGTAAAAAGTCAACTCATCTATCAAAATGTCCAGTTGTGGATTTTTTAAAACATTTTTTAGGCTGGTCGAGGTGATTCACGCCTGTAATCCCAGCACTATGGGAGGCCAAGGCTGGCGGATCACAAGGTCAGGAGTTCAAGACCAGCCTGGCCAACATGGTGAAACCCCATCTCTAGTAAAAAATTAGCCAGGCGTGGTGGCGGGCACCTGTAATCCCAGCTACTTGGGAGGCTGAGGCAGGAGAATCGCCTGAACCCGGCAGGTGGAGGTTGCAGTGAGCAGAGATCACACCACTGCACTCCAGCCTGGGCGACAGTGTGAGACTCGTCTCAAAAAAAACAAAACAAAACACACACACACACATTTTTAAAATGAGGATAAGTCCTACTTTACAAGCTTTTTTTTTTTAAATTAAAATTAGAGACAAGGTCTCTATGTTGCCCAGGCTGGTCTCGAACTCCTGGGCTCAAGTGAGCCTTCCACCTTGGCCTCCCAAAGTGCTAGGATTACAAATGTAAGCCATTGCACCCCACCTACAAGACTTTTTTTTTTTTTTTTTTTTTTTTTGAGATGGAGACTCACTCTGTCCCCCAGGCTGGAGTACAGTGATGCCATCTCGGCTCAATGCAACCTTCGCCTCCCAGGTTCAAGCAATTCTCCTGCCTCAGCCTCCCAAGTAGCTGGGATTACAGGTGCCCGCCACTACACTCCACTAATTTTTTTGTATTTTTTAGTAGAGATGGTTTTTCACCATGTTGGCCAGGCTGGTTTCGAACTCCTGACCTCAAGTGATCCACCCACCTCAGCCTCCCAAAGTGCTAGGATTACAGGTGTAAGCCACCACACCCAGTCAGGATTTCTGTATTTTGGTTCACAATAAAATTACTTTATAATTCCATTCTATTGCTTCTGAGATTAAAAAACACACACACACATTTCCCCTTAGCCCTTGCCCACTGTATTAACTGCCAGTTGCTAAAAGTTTATTCTAAAGATGGAAGGCAAAGGAAGGAGACAGGATTGGCACCAATCCAGACTTAATAGCAACACATAACTGAGGTGTATTTAGTAGTCACATTTTATTCCAATGTCTTTCACCCATTAAAACCTTTCACCTGGCTGGGCATGGTGACTCATACCTGTAATCCCAGCTACTCAGGAGGCTGAGGCAGGGGAACCTGAGTCCAGGAGTTGGAGACCAGCCTGGATAACAAAGTAAGACTCACTCTGTCAAACAAAATTCACCCACAAACACCTTTTCTTCAAAAAAAAAAAAAAAAGTTATTCTAAGTTACTGAACAAGAATCATATCTGAAATAGAATCTAGAAATGAAAAACCTTCAGGATGGTATATGATAGACACTGTTAAACGATAAAAATAAATTATCAGATAAAAACTAAAGCATACTAAGGCTAAGGCCAATTTTTTTTCTTTTCTTTTCTTTTTTTTTTTTTTTTTGAGAGAGAGAGAGAGAGAGTCCAGCTCTGTCACCGAGGCTGGAGTGCAGAGGTGTGAACATAGCTCACTGCAGCCTTGACCTCCTGCCTCAACAAATTCTTCTGCCTCAGCTTCCTGTGTAGCTGGAATCACAGGTGCACACCACCATGTCCAACTAATTGTTTTATTTTTGTAGAGACGGGGTCTCACTTTGTTGCCCAGGTTGGTCTCAAACTCCTGGCCTCAAGCGATCCTCTTGTCTCAAGCCTCCCAAACTGCTGCGATTACAGGCATGAACCACTGTACCAGCCATAATGTTTTTATACTTGAACATTGCTCAGGACAAAAATCTCACATAATTCAGAAAGATTTTTATTTATTCAATTTATTTATTTTACGTTTTATTTCAAACAGATATTCACTTCCTAAATAAAACAGAACACGTTTTGGGTTTTTGTTTGTTTGTTTGTTTTGAGAGAGTCTCTGTTGCCCAGGCTGGAGTGCAGTGGCGCGACCTCAGCTCACTGAAGCCTCTGCCTCCCGGGTTCAAGCAGTTCTCTTGCCTCATTCTCCCAAGTAGCTGGGATTACAGGTGCACACTTGTACCCAGCTAATATTTGTATTTTCAGTAGAGATGGGGTTTTACGATGTTGGCCAGGCTGGTGTCAAACTCCTGACCTTAAGTGATCGGCCGGCCTCGGCCTCCCAAAGTGCTGGAATTACAGATGTGAGCCACAGTGTTCAGTCCAAGAGTATGTTTAAATAAAAGAAATGCAGTATTTTTATGGAGGTTTTGTAAAGTTTTAAAGACCTACTACATGCAACTACATACAATGTAGAGCCCAAACAAATTCAAACTTCAACGTATTTTGGCCAAAATGCAAAATTTCCACTCAAAAAAAAAGTATACTTACGCACTTTACATTCCTGTAGATTTTTAGATGAACAAGGTTTTTAGATTTTAGATGAACAAGATTTTGACCTTTAAGCTGATTTGAAACTGGTATTTAAAAAACCAAAAAGGGAACCCAAAATTACACAACGAAATGTACCCTCCAATCCAAAACAAAAAAATATTCACTGGGATGTAAAAGTAACCATTGACTATTCAAATTACAAAAGACAATGTTGCAACTGCAACATCCTTCTCCCTGTTTCAACCAGTCCCCTTGTATTCTCCTCATTGATTTAACAGGAAAATGTATTTTTTTTTTTTTTTTTTTTTTTTTGAGACGGAGTCTCTCTCTGTCTCCCGGGCTGGAGTTGCAGTGGCCGGATCTCAGCTCACTGCAAGCTCCACCTCCCGGGTTCACGCCATTCTCCTGCCTCAGCCTCCCGAGTAGCTGGGAGTACAGGCGCCCGCCACCTCGCCCGGCTAATTTTTTGTATTTTTTAGTAGAGACGGGGTTTCACCACGTTCACCAGGTTGGTCTCGATCTCCTTAAAGCTCCAACAGTGGTGAAATTTTCATCAGCAAGATGCGCCTTTTGCATTAATTCTACAGCACCAAGGCAGTTATGTGCACACACTAGACTTAAAAGCCATAAGATTCATTTATGAATAAAAAATAGGTATTAGTTTAAAGACAGCACAATAGATCAGGAGACAAGTGCAGCTGCCTTACTATCAAAAAACAAGCCCAGGCCTCACAAGTTTCTTTATTTTGATACAAGTTTCACTATCACTCAACAGACACAATACTCTCAAAAGTAAAGCTCTTCTTATACACACAACATGTGAATGAAGACTTCTGAAATATTCTTTTCAAATGCTACACAAATCCTCATAGTAACAGGATTATGGAAAAAAACCATAAAAAATTAAGAATATGAATAATGAAACTTCTATTTCTTGGCAGTCTTCCCTCTACTGCAAATCTAATTTGTCCCTAAAATGTATATAAGATGTTGAATTTACTGAAATTTTGATATCTCTTCCCAATTTGCAGCTAACAATAATTGGAATATGGGAAACAACTCTTGAAAACCTCTAATATTTTAATTAACATAGAATTTATGTTACAATCGAGCTTAATAAAAGTTCACTATAATATTCCCTACAACTTTAATCAGTATCTTGCCGTCTCATTTTATATTCAATGATTCCTTTATTTCAAAAACAAAGACATCACATGGTTTGTGACCAACCCCAGTAGCTAGAAGTATTTCCAAATCACTTCTCTCAACTTAAAAAAAAAAAATTAATGTGAAACAAAGGGAGCTCAGAGCTACACCTTCTAAGAGAAAAATGCTGTGATTATTTCACTTAAAAATAAATAGCTGAGTCATAGTAACAAAATTTCACAAAAAGCTTTCTAAGGTGCACTTTAAAAATTACTCCACTTGCCACACTGTTCTGGAAATCAACCTGCACGCCTGTCCTAGGCAATCTATTTGTGTCTCTTGAGTCCTTCAATTATGCAGAACATCAAAGTTTCAAAAACGAATCGCAACAACAGCTATCAAAGGAAGTGGGTTTTGTTAAATAAGCAACAGCCCTAAGCTCCAATAAAATTAACACCCCAAAATCATCAAAGGGCAAAGGCAAAAAGCGTTCTTAAATCTTCTCTAAGTAGCAGTGCCTTAGTTTTACAATTCTTTTCCTTGCTTTTCACTGAAAGGAGAATAAGAAATTCAATTAACAGTGTTAAGGATGAGAACAGTTAGTTCCCAGGCAGAAGATGCAATTTACAATCCAGGTTTGGCCCAGACATCAGCGGGCACACACACGCCAATGTTCAGAGGAAGCTTTCAAGAAATGTCACTATCTAACGGAAGTGTTAAGGCCTTATATGTGTAAGGACTATGGCCAGCCCTGTAAAATGCAACCTAGAAAAACTCCATTGTCCAAAACAACTGAGAGTTTCCTACCATACTCAAAACAGAAAGAACCTGTGTCCTGGACGGCCACTCACATGGAAAGAAGGGCAGCCCATGTGAGTCGTAGTGCCCCCCTGTCAGCTCTGTGACAGATCCACTGGGAGCATCCGACTGTGATCCGGGCCCTCCAAGGCAGAGGCTGCTGGAAGAGGAACACACAGGCAATCTTCACGGCCCTCCTACTTCCGTTCTCAAAACAGAAATGCACTTTTCTCCTAGTCCTCCGCCCTCAGCCCAGTACCCCTCGACAGCTGCGCCCCCTTCAACGAGCTTAAGTGGAAAGAAAAGCAGGTAGTCACCAACTAGGGTCCATGGACCGCGGTTGGTCACAGCGCTTCCCCCCGCGATTCCCCCACGCACCCACCGCCGGCGCCCTCCGGAGAGTCGCTCTGGCCGGGGGCACCGCGAAGCAGAAGCCGGCGTCCCAGTTCGCCCCTCCTCCCCGGGGAAGCGGGGCAGAAAAGCGCAAAGAGGAACTAAGTGAACTGCAAGAGGATGCCCTGAAAGCTCCCTCAAAGAGGGGGTGGGGAGGGGGTGGAAACCAAGAAGGGGCGGAAGGAAGGGGGAAGGAAGAGCAGCCAGAGGAGGAAGGGGGCGAGAGCGAGCGCCCGAGAAGGGGACGAGACTTCGGGAGCGCGGCTGCACCCCATTTGCCCCAGCGGGAGCGGGTGCGCCGGCCTTCGGGGCGCTCCGGCCCAGCAGAGGGCGAGGAAAGAAATGAGGAGGCGACGTCCCCGTCCCCGTCCCCGCCACTTCCTCGCCCCTCGGGAAGGCTCGGTGGGGACTGCAGTGCCCTCGCAGGCTGGAAGCGGCGGCAACGGCCGCTCGCCCCGTCGGAAGGCGCGGACGGCGGGGCCTCCTCCCGGTGCGCGGGCCCGGCTTTCACGCCCCCAGCGCCGGGAAGGCAGCTCCGCGGTGACGCCGGGCGGCCGTGCCGGTTACCTGAAGCGGGGCGAGTCCTTCAGACACTCCTCGAAATCCACCGTCATCTTCATCCTGCCTCCGCGTTGCCTCGCCTCGCCTCGCAGGCGGCGCTGGCAGAGCCGAGGGGGCCGCGGGAGCGGCCGCGCTGGGGACGCAGACGGCTACGGCGGGCGCACGGCCGCGACTAGCGTTGCGCGGAGCTGCGGAGGGCGCCTAGCCCGCTGGTCATAGCAGCCGCGAAGACGGCGACGGCTCGTCAGGCCCCAGTCCGGCCCCTCTTCCTCCCGCCCCAAGTAGAGCGCTGGCCGCAGGGAAACGGCCGGGGAGTGACAGCAGCGGCCAGCCAGCCACGAACCTGGCGGCCAAGGGGCGGGGCATCCGACAGCACCGCCTGCGGGCGCCCGGGCAACGGGTCTGATCGACGGCAGTGCGAGCCAATGAGCAGCGCGACCGTGGGCACCGCCTTGCCACCGCCGCCCCCGAGGGCCAACCGGGATACGCAGGCGTCGCTAGGCGGGACGCACCGGTTGCTGGGAGGCCGGCAGCTGAGGCTCCTTGGGAAGGAAGTCACGTGGCTGCGGCCGCGCTTCCCTCCGAGCCCCCGCCTCTTCTCCTGCTCCCCGAGCCCCGCCCTGCTGAGCTGCCAGCCCGGAGGAGCCGCCTCCTGCAGGTCTGAGGAAGGAAATTTGCTTTTCAAAGCAGATTGGCAGAAATCTGAAGAGGTTAGAGGCAGAAATTATAAAAGGAAGAGATAGGCTAAGCCACCTCTTCCTTTCAGTTTAGAGAAACTGAGGCCAGGAGAGGAGCGAGGATAACTTTAGTGATAAAATCCCATCTTTCACGTATTGGTTCCATCCCTTCATAATTTGAAAATTGCTCCCATGTGCATCTTCTCATATAGCCACAGACCACTTCCTGAAGGAGCTGCCGTTTGGGTTGGACATAGATTTAGGCGGGTATGGGAGGTAGGGTGCTTCGTGTGGAGGAACTCCTCTCAAAACTGCAGAAAGCACTCCGGCTGACTGACACTACTCCCGGTGGTTTTCACCTGTTCTGCAATGGTGGGGTTCTGAAGACCAGGCTCAGCATACTCACCTTGTAACACCTGCCCCTCTAATCCACTTTTTCTAGAAGCACTTTAAGATACTTATCATCTGATCCTACGGCAGGTATTTACCATACTCCTTGATTTTAAGATGCCATTGATTGTAAAAAGTACAAGGATGTCTTATATGTAATGAATAATTTTTAAGGCAACCTAAAAAGCATGGGCGTATCTATAAAAATGCATACGTAGGGTGTTCTAACAGCATAGTGGCTCTGAGTGAGACTCTGGAGGCAAACCTCCTGGATTTAGGTCCCAGCTTTCTCACTTTAAAATGAACATAACACCACAGATGTGATAAAGCTGTACGGTTAACACAGTGCCACATATCAATCATTCAGTAAATGTTGGCTATTGTAATTGTACCATTTGCCTCTTCAGTACTATAATCAAAGGGCTTAAGTCTAAGCTCTCTCACTTTCACTGTCTGAGGTTTTTGTTTGTCTCAGAAATAATTTCGTTCCGTTCCCCAGGCTGGTCTCAAACTCGTGGCCTCAAGTGATCCTCCTGTCTCAGCCTCCCAAAATGCTGGGATTACAGGTGTGAGCCACGCACCTAGCCTTCTAAAGTCTTAATATAACTTTCTGACCATCTGGCTAAGTATGGCATGATGACATACTGTTTTTTATAACCCATCAAGAGATATCTTGATCTCTTTAGCATCTTTAGAAATTAACAGTATAGACAGGGCATGGTGGCTCACGCCTGTAATCCCAGCACTTTGAAAGGCCGAGGTGAGCAGATCCCTTGCTCCAGGAGTTCCAGACCAGGCTGGGCAACATGGTGAAATCCTGTCTCTACAACTCTACAAAAAAATACAAAAATTAGCCAGGCACATGCCTATAGTCCCAGTTATAGTCCCAGTTACTCAAGAGGCTGAGGTGGGAGGGTCACTTAAGCCTAGGAAGTCAAGACCGCAGTGAGCCATGATTGTGCCACTGCACTCCAGCCTGGGTAGACAAAGCAAAACACTGTATCAAACAAAAAAAAAAAAAGAAAGAAAGAAAAAAAAGAAAGGAAAGAAGGACAAAGAAAAATTAACAGTGTAATTTTGAGGCATTTCAAAGAATATAGAAGCATTATATACATTTATTCTTTGCTTATATACTTGATTTCTTTTTTTAATTGTATATCCCTGGAATCTATACAGCTTTTCTTGTTAGCTAAAAACAGACTATTGACTGTTAAATATTCAGGGTCCTCAAGCACATTAGTGGTCAGGCCTCGCTTCCCCAACATTGTAACTTCAATGTCAGATTTGCCAAGAGCGTTGGCAATCTCTACTACATTTGGTTGCATTCCTGATGTGTGACAGCTAATCTGCATATACAATAACTTATTATTTTAATACTCCACCACAGTGTAGCCTTTTAGAAGATACCTAAAGTGACACTTTGGGGTTCAAATTAAAATTCAACTGCATGGCACCACAAAGGCAAATAACTAAGCTAATTATCCAGTGAACATCTTTCTGTGGATGGCTAAATTTGCATATACCCAGTTAGTGATAACACTGTCACAATTTTTCTTCCTTGCCCTGTGGTAAAGCAAGCATTTTGGGGTGTCATTTGTAAGATAAGTCCTAAAGAAACATTAAAGTGGGATGGGGTGGGAGCAGTGGGTCTTAGAATAAAAGAAATACAATATTATTATCCTCATTTTTTTTTTTTTTTTTTTTTTTTTTGTGAGACAAAGTTTTGCTCTACTGCCCAGGCTGGAGTGCAGTGGCACAATCTCGGCCCACTGCAACCTCCTCCTCCCAGGTTCAAGTGATTCCTCTGTCTCAGCCTCCTGAGTAGCTGGGATTATAGGCATGTGCCACCACATCTGGCTAGTTTTTGTATTTTTAGTATAATAATGGAAACCAAGGTCCCAAGATATGAAAATAAATTGCCAGGTGACTCAGGCCATGCACAGGCTGCATGACGCCAGATCCTAACTGCTAACTGCCCTGCCTCCCCTTAAGAATTCTGCCTTTGCAGTTGTAACTCTGTCTGCCCGTGTAGCAATCTCCCTTTCATCTTCTCTGTAAAACACTGCTCTTATGCCACCCCCTCGGGAAGCTTTCTTGGCTGAAATACAAACCTCTCTATTCAACACACAGTAAAAGCTCCTTACTAGGCCCAGTCTGCACTCTAAAAGAATATAAAGTATCAAACCTTAAAAGTCTTCCAAATTTCTTCTCCCCAGACTTCTCAGTCCCTCTCTACGAACCCTCCGGAACCCTGGACAGCCATAGTTCTTCCTGAAAGCTGCTGATTTCCTCTGAGAACACTGTTGGCCATACATCCTCTTGAGCAGAGGTTGTTCAATCTCTCCTCCCTGGTACTCCTTGGTCAGGATACACGGTCAGCAAGAGCCTTACACTGTCTTACTTTCCTTGTTGCTGTTATCCAACAATTTCTAGTAACTCCCTGACTTAGTCTGGCTAATTGCGTTGCAGATTATCTCAAGAAAAGGAAATTGCAATGAGGCTGACTGTGGGCACTACTGGAACTCACAAGGGCAGAAACTCAGGCAACTCTTAGAACTGGTTTTGTCTCTTGTCATCTGCATCCTCTTTCTTTCCTACTTGCCCAACCCCATCAATTTTCCTTTCTGCTTTCTTCTAGGTTCTGCTCCCCTGTGAACCTGGTTTGCATAGAATCTATCATTGCTGCTGATTCCTCTAGAGATGCCCAGCAGGTAGTATAAAACAATGAAACTTTCCAGGTGTGAGCAGCATGGGGTGGTGGAGGCTATGACAAACAGAAAGCATGTGCCCTGTATCCTCAGTTCCAGTCAGTTCCTGCCATACCAGACCTCAAATTTAATAAGAGAAGCCAAACAGCCAGATTTTCATGTGAAATCTCCCAGTTTTCAAATATTGACAACCCTTTCAAAATATTACAAAACATTGCACAGGTTATACAAATAAGTTTCAGGGCCACTCTGCAACTTCTGCTAGATATTTCTTGACAATTATTATTATTTTTTTTTTCCTTTTTCTGAGACGCAGTTTCACTCTTGTTGCCCAGGGTGGAGTTCAATGGCACAATCTCGGCTCACTGCAACCTCTGCCTCCTGGATTCAAGAGATTCTCCTGTCTCAGCCTCCTGAGTAGCTGGGATTACAGGCGCATGCCACCATGCCCAATTAATTTTTGTATTTTTAGTAGAAACGGGGTTTCACCATGTTGGCCAGGCTGGTCTCGAACTCCTGACCTCAAGTGATCTGCCCGCCTCGGCCTCCCAAAGTGCTGGGGTTACAGGCGTGAGCCACAGTGCTCAGCTGACAATTCTTTATACAGCCTTTCAACTTAGGCTCCTGGTGTTAATTGCTTCAATCTGTTTCCCAACTCCCAGATCCCAGGACACAATTGCATTAGCCCAGCTCATCTTTTCATATCAGGCCACACAGGTAGTGGGTCCCTGGCAAGCCAGTAGAGGGATGGAAACATTCAACCTAATCATTTCTACAAGGATGGGGGCTGCAGGACGGCTGACTAGCAGTCAAGGCAATTTCCCCGTAAGAAGATGCTGATGGCTCAGCCCCACAAAAGACAGCTATTTAATACTCACATTCATCCAGGACTTCGGCCCCTGACTCACAGTCCTGTACCCCAGCTTCTACCATCAACTAAGGTAACATCAACATTCACTCATTTTTCTTTCATTCAATAATATTCATTGAGCATTTATTCTGGCCAGACCTTATAATAGGCTCTGGGAGGCTGGGCACGGTGGCTCACACCTGTAATCCTAGCATTTTGGGAGGCCAAGGCGGGCAGATCACTTGTGGTCAGGAGTTCAAAACCAGTCTGGCCAACATGGTGAAACCCCGTCTCTACTAAAAATACAAAAATTAGCCAGGCATGGTGGCACGTGCCTGTAATCCCAGCTACTTGGGAGGCTGAGGCAGGAGAATTGCTTGAACCAGGGAGGCGGAGGTTGCAGTGAGCTGAGACCATGCCATTGCACTCTAGCCTGGGTGACAGAGCGAGACTCCGTCAAAAAAAAAAAAAAAAAAAAAAAGTGACCAGGCGCGGTGGCTCACGCCTGTAGTCTCAGCACTTTGGCAGGCTGAGGCAGGCGGATCACCCCTGAGGCCAGAAGTTTAAGACCAGCCTCGCCAACATGGTGAAACCCTGTCTCTATTAAAAATACAAAATTAGCCAGGCGTGGTTGTGCATGCCTATAATCCCAGGTACTTGGGAGACTGAGGCAGGAGAATCGCTTGAACCCAGGAAGTGGGGGTTGCAGTGAGCTGAGATTGCACCATTGCACTCCAGCCTGGGCAACAAGAGCGAGACTCTGTCTCTAAATAAATAAATAAATAAATAGGCTGTGAGACTTATAGGTGAAAAAATAATCTTTCCCCCTACAACTCTCAGACTATGGTAAGTTCTGTGCCAGGAGTCTTTGAGTATTTACAGGGGCGTACCATAATCTGATAGTCATTTCTACTAAGGAAGGAAATTAGGGTTCTCATATCTCTGTAGATATGAAGAGTCTTGAAAAAGTAAGATCTAAGAAAAGGCGAGTAATGTCTTTCAAAGGATCAAAGGACTTAGTCACAAGGAACTATTTTGACTGAAGCACAGAAGCAAAAGAAACACATGGTCTTCAAGCATTGTAAATTGAGAATATGGCTTTAGAAAAGAAGTAAGAAATGAATTTCTGATACCTACACCATCTGTATCGGAAAGGATCGTACACCATCAATACAGACATTACAAAGAACCTTGTACGCCATGCTAAGGACTGTGTATATTAAAGCGAAGGAAAGCCATTGGAAGAATTTAAGCATGGGAGTGACATAATCTTATTTGCCTTTTAATGGAGAGTGGGACATTTTCAACTGATGCAATTGCAAGCAAGAGATCTTTAAGAAATAAAATTGAGGGCTGGCACGGTGGCTCACGCCTGTAATCCCAGCACTTTGGGATGTCGAGGCAGGCAGATCACAAGCTCAGGAGATAGAAACAATCCTGGCTAACACAGTGAAACCCCATCTCTACTAAAAATACAAAAAATTAGCCAGGCGTGGTGGTGGGCACCTGTAGTCCCAGCTACTCGGGAGGCTGAGGCAGGAGAATGGTGTGAACCCGGGAGGCGGAGCTTGCAGTGAGCCGAGACCGCGCCACTGCACTCCAGCCTGGGCGACAGAGTGAGACTCTGTCTCAAAAAGCTAAATAAAAATAAATAAATAACATTGAAAGAATCTGATGGCCAACCAAATGTGAGGAGGAGGAAAAAGTAAAGACAACTCGTCAGATGACTCCAGGTTGCAGATCTGGGTGACTGGGTAATAGCTAGTGCTATTCATAGAAAGGGGAGAAAGTTTATCTCAAAATATGTCACTTCAGAAAGTCCTTAAATGTTCCCACCTTGTACCATTGTCTCACCCAGAACATCCCATGCACAAGCTCAGCACAGATGTCTCTAGTTGTCTCATTCCCGTATATTCACTTCATGCTCACATTCCCACTCCCACTGCCACCCCAGTTTTCCTTTTTTCTCCCAGGCTGTTGGTATCCACCCTGTCTCACCCTCCACCTCAGGGCAGTTTCATACCCACAGCTCGGGATCGATCCATACATTTTCCTTCTGCTTTCCCCTCTCCTAGTTACTGAGCAAGATTAGAAATAATTTCTATTTTAAAGCAGTAGGAAGCCATTTGAAAAATCTAAACAGAGGAATGGTATCATCTAATTTGTGCTGGAGTGCAGTGGTGTGATCATAACTCACTGCAGCCTCAACCTCCCAGGCTCAAGTGATCCTCCGTCCTCAGCCTCCCGAGTAGTTGGAACTACAGGTGCATGCCACACACCTGGCTAATATTTGTACGTTTTGTAGAGATGGGTCTCACTATTATTGCCAGGGCTGGTCTGGAACTCCGGAGCTCAAGGGATCCTCCCTGCCTCAGCCTCCCAAAGTACTGGGATAACAGGATCCTCCCTGCCTCAGCCTCCCAAAGTACTGGGATAACAGGTATGAGCTGCTGTCCGTGGCCTGATTTGTATTTTAAGGGGGAATAGGTAGGCAAATGAGTGAAGGCTTTTAGGGAGACTCTATCACTGCATTCACCAGCACATGCTTAGGATTCTCAACTGTCTTTTTTTTTTTTTTTTTTTTTTTTTGAGATGGAGTTTTGCTCTTGTCGCCCAGGCTGGAGTCCAGTGACGCAATCTTGCCTCACTGTAACCTCCGCCTCCCGAGTTCAAGTGATTCTTGTGTCTCAGCCTTCTGAGTAGCTAGGATTACAGGCGCCCACCACCACACCCAGCTAATTTTTGTATTTTAAGTAGAGATGGGGTTTCACCATGTTGGCCAGGCTGGTCTCAAATGCCTGACCTCAGGTGATCCACCCGCCTAGGCCTCCCAAAGCGCTGGGATTACAGGCATGAGCCACCGCACCCGGCCTCAACTGTCTTTGTATTATTTATCTGTGACCAGATCCCTGGCCCGCTGGCACAACGGCTGTTCTCAAACCTTGCCACTCTCCTCAAGTCTCCCAGCAAATGTGCCCCACCCCACTCATGATTTGTAGATCCCATTGAGTCTTCAAAAAGAAAATAAGAGTCATTAGGAACACTCTTCTACCCCCAGCCCACATACTCATCTATGTTCGCACTTTTCTCACTTCTTACCCACCTGTCTCAGAGGAAGGTGGCATCTCTTTCTGCCACCCCTGATCCGTGCTCTAGGGACTCCATCCCTTCTGTTCTTTTTGGAGAATGGCTCTATCAATTATCCACTCTTTCTCTGTATCTTCAAACTCTCTACTGACCATTCTTCTCTCTTTGGAAAAAAGGGAAAGAAAATCATACACCATCTGTAACAGAAAGGATTATTTTTGTTGTAAGAGAAACGATGTGAGTTAATGAAAACAAAGGGTTCCTGTTGGGCTAGTTTCACCCAGAACCCAAATGGCTGGCTTTCCTTGAACCTTGAGAAGAATTTAGAACGGGGGCCTGTAAAGCCAGCAGCTCCTTCCTGTCTGTCCTGTCTGTCCATCTGCACATCTGCAGCTTACTTCATCTGACTCTCCAGGCAGCAGCTCCCAACACTACCCAACTAACCAGAGAGGATGGGCTTCCTCTCTAGGCCCCAAATCTGAATTTCTTGGGGAAAGTATTGGCCCAGCTTGGATGCTGTACCCCCACCAAAGGCCAATCAACCATAGTCAAGGAGGCAGCTGTGTACAAACATGGCTCCTGAGAGTCTGCCCCTGTGACCTTGTAGTCGGGAAATCACTTAGCTAAGAAGGGGGACTTGTGAGTTAGAGAAATTCCCCCTGGCTATTGCCAAATTTCCTTCTGTTGCTTTATATCTAAGACTAAGAGCACAGTCTCCACTCCCTAGCTCCACAGTTTCTCCTCCCATTCATTCCAATATCCTCTGCCTTCTGTTCTCCGCTCTCTCCAACACCCCTACTCCCTACCAACTGTTTCAGGAAGGTCACTTTCCAATAGCCAAACCCAAAGCACAATTTCAGCACTTGTTTTCCTGACATCTCCTCAGCATTTGCCACTGTTTCCAAGTCTTTCCACCTTGGAAACTCATGCCACTTTCCTGCTTAAAATTCTTCAAGGGTTGGTCATTGCCTAAGCTATGATTTTTCAACTTTCCCCAATTGTGAAACCCTTTATTTAAAAGAAAAAGCATTTCACTGATGCCAACCATAAAGTAAGTAAAAGCAAAGTTGGTGAGGTTGAAACAGGAATGGGAGACCCAGAGCCTTGCCCACTTGGCCCCACTGCCCACCTCCAGATGACCCCTGTGTGGACTCCAAGGAGCACTCACAGCTCCACTGAGTATAGTTTGAAAACCGCAGGTCTGTAGGACAAACACTGAATTTCGAATTTCATAAATAAGGTCCCTTCAGTATCCGGCACCTGCCAACCTTTCCTGCCTTCTTTGCTGCCGGTCTCTCTACTCCAAATAGGTTCATCCTTCCATGAAGGAGCTGAATTCTCTCGCTTGTTTCAGCGTGCCTCTCTCTCACGCCCATCTGGGTACACGAGGTTTCCTCAGCCTGAACCGGCCTTCTCCCTTTTGTGGACCTGGTGAACTCCTCTTTGTTATTTAAAATTTGGCTTAAATGGAATCTCCTCAGGTACTTTCCCATCACAGTGATGTGACTTTGGGACTCTGGCTGTTCCGTCACCTGTTGTACATAACTGTTGGAACAGGGTTCAGTTCCGTATTACGATCTGAGATTTTTATGCCTGTATACTTGCCAGACCTTCTGCGCGGTGATGTTGTATTTGTTTCATCTTTGTAGCTCTAGAACCTAGCCCAGCACCTGATACTCTTAGCGTCTTAGTCGGTTTTATGTTGCTTATAACAAAATCCCTGAATCTGGGTAATTTGTAAAGGAAAGGATTTATTTCTTACAGTTATGGAGACTGAGAAGTCCAAGGTCTTCTCGGCGGGGGGGACCTTCATGCTGATGGGGACTCTGTGGCGTCCCCAAGGTAGGGCAAGGGGTCACATGGTGAGAGGCTGAGCGTGCTAATGCTTGCTCAGGTTTTTCTCTTCTTCTTTTTTTTTTCATTTTCAAAGTGTATTTACTACTAATCATTTTTTGAGACAGGGTCTCACTCTGTCACCCAGGCTGGAGTACAGCGGTGTGATCACAGCCCACTGCAGCCTCGACCTCCAGGGCTCAAGCTGTCATTCCACCTAGGCCTCCAGAGTAGCTAGGACTATAGGTACGCACCACCACACTCAGCTAATTTATTTATTTATTTATTTATTTATTTATTTATTTATTTATTTTTGAGATGGAGTCTCACTCTGTTGCCCAGGATGGAGGGCAGTGGTACAATCTCAGCTCACAGCAACTTCCACTTCCTGGGTTCAGGCGATTCTCTTGCGGCAGCCTCCCAAGTAGCTGGGACCACAGGTGTGCACCACCACGCCAGGCTAATTTTGTACTTTTAGTGGAGATGAGGTTTCACACTGTTAACCAGGCTGGTCTCAAATTCCTGACCTCAAGTGATCCATCACCTTGGCCTCCCAAAATGTTGGGATTACAGGCGTGAGCCACCACGCCTAGCTTCTGATTTTTTTGTAGAGACATGGTCTCCTTGTGTCGCCCAGGCTGGTTTTTAACTACTGCCCTCAAACAGTCTCCCATCTTGACCTCCCAAAGTGTTGGGAACACAGGCATGAGCCACTGGGCTCAGCCTCTTTTCTTCCCCTTCTTAGAAAACCACCAGTTCTACTCTCTTGATGACCCATTAATCCATTAGCCCATTAGTCCATTAACCCATGAATTCATTCATGAGGGCAGAGCTCTCACAATCCAACCACCTCTTAAATGCCCTGCCTTTCAATACTGCCACACTGGGATTAAGTTTCCAACCCATGAGATTTGGGGGACACAGTCAAACCATAGCACTAGGTGCCTAATAAATATTGAATAAATAGATATATTCTTCTCCCAGTATGACTCTGCTTCTATAATTACTTATGCACATGCATATATTTACCTAACAGATGATACCTACCTGTTAGGGTGGCTGTTAGGGTAAGATACAGATAACAGGGCCTGATTCATCAGTGGTTTACAACCATATAACAGAACTGTCTATATCATTTTCTGTGGTTATTGTTTGTTTGATTTAATATAGATGAGTGGGTCCTACCTCCTGAATCCGGTTTTCCAGGGGTGGGGCCTGGACGTGAGTCTCACAGATGACTCTGATGCCCAGCCTTCACAATGGAAACTCAGGCGCTTAGGCTCATTTTGTAACTCTAGGACCTAGCACAGAGACCAGGAACATAGTAGGTGTTCACTAAATATAGGTGGAGTTAAATTGAAAGACGTTTTCCACTTTCAAAACGTGACTATTTTTATAATCTAACAAGCCAAGAGGTTGAGGTAAGAAGGTAGGTTGAGGCTAATGGGACCCAGACCACAATTTAATTGGGTTCCTTATTGCTGGATCTGTGTGCGAGTGAACTCTGCTGCTCCTGCTTCCTTCTACCCCTGCCCCTCTTCCTGCTTTTATTACATAGTAAGGAAAAAATGTACTCCACCCAGCTACAACCCCCAAAACCCAAAACACCCAGGTTTCTAAGAATTTGCTTCCTAATGTCTTGATTTGGCTGCAGCCTACCCTCTGGGAGCCCTTCTAAAAGTTTTCCTGTCTCGTAACCATGACATTTAATTGACCCGCAAATCCTGTGAACTCTTTTCATGTGACAACTCTTCCATTTGTGTCCTCCTTCCAAACCCCAGGGACATTTCCTTGATTCAGGCCTTTATTCTTCCTTGCCTGGATTACTCCAAATGGCATCCAACTGGTCTCCCTGCCATAGTCTCACTCTCTCCAACTTAGCCCCTCTCTGCTACTAAAAACTATCTTAGGGCTGGGCGTGGTGGCTCACACCTGTCATCCCAGCACTGCGGGAGGCTGAGGCGGGTGGATCACTTGAGGTCAGGAGTTTGAGACCAGCCTGGCCAATGTGGTGAAATCCTATCTGTACTAAAAATACAAAAATTAGCCAGGCGTGATGGTGGGTGCCTGTTATCCTAGCTACCTGGGCAGCTGAGGCAGGAGACTCACTTGAACCCAGGAGGCGGAGGTTGCAGTGAATGAGATCACACCACTGCACTCCAGCCTGGGTGACAGAGTAAGACTCTGTCTCAAAAAAAAAAAACAAAAAAAAAACTTAAAAGCCATTCTGGTCACTCATTTCCAGACTCAAAATACTGTAGTGTCTGTAGTGTCTTCCCATTGCTACCAGCTCACAAGAGCAGTCACTGGCCTTTCTCACCAACCCCATCTTTAATCCTCTCACTGCCACCTCTAAAACTCCAATCATACAAACCATTTCAGCCATGGCCTTTAACAAGCACCAGAAACCAACTCTGGCTAGTCTAAGCAGGAAAAGTATTCCTTAAAATGCTGTTAGGTGTCCCTAGAAGCTTTATTAATGGTAGCCCCAAACTGGAAACAATCCACATGTCCATCAGCAGGTAGAAGGATAAACAAATTGCAGAACAATACTCAGCAATTAAAAAGGTAACATGGGCAAATTCTAAAAATGTTACACCGAATGAAAGAAGCCAGACACAAGAGTATATACTGTATGATTCCATTTCTATAAAATACTGGAAAACACAAAACTCATCTATAGTGACAGTAAACATACCAGCGATTGTCTAGACAGGGGGTGGGGAAGGACTAACTACAGTGGGGTACAAGGGAACTTTTTGGGATGATGGGATTGATCTACATCTTGATTGTAGTGATAATTATACAGGTATAGACATTCATCAAAACCTGTCAACTTACACATTTAAAATAGGTGTATTTTAATTTGTAAACCATACCAGAGTAAATTTGATTATTTGTTTACTTATTTATTTATATGTTTCGGAGACAAGGTCTCCCAATGTTGCCCAGGCTGGTCTGGAACTCCTGGGCTCAAGTGGTCCTTCCACTTCATCTTCCCAAAGTGCTGGGATTACAGGTGTGAGCCACCACACCCGGCCTCTACTCTATTTTCTTACCAGTACACAGCATTCCCTGTTTTGGGATCAGTGTTCCTCGGGTCTTCAGCAGGATCACTGCCACCGATTCTTCAAAATCCATTGCAATGTCTTCTTCTCCAGAAAACCTTCCTCTGGATTTGGGCTCCTTATTTGTTCTCTCCATACACTTTCTGTACCCTCCCCACCATAGCACTTACTAGTCTGTCCATCCATAGAGTGTGAGCTCAAGGGCGGGAACCGACCCTTTTACTTGCATGTGCCAGAGTGTAGCACAGCGCCCGGCTCTTAGTGCACGTTCTACAATTGTACGTCGAAGGAGTTTCTCGCCATTCCTCTTCGCACACTTTATGTTCAAGTAGTGACAAACTGCCTATAGTTTCCCAGGTGTACCATGTCATTTCAAGGCTTTGGGGTCCCTTCATCCAAGAAATGACCTTTTCCCCCTTTGCCACCCCCAAAAGCCTCTGTAAGTGCCTGTGTGTGTGCATATGTGTATGCCTCATACCCACAACCAGTGTTATGAATGGAACATTACCTGCTCTGTTGAACCCCACTGTGAATTCCTCCTTGACTGCCTGTCCTTACCAACTCTTCAGAAATATCCACTATCTTGAATTTGGTGTTTACTACTCCCTTCTTTTCTTTCTACTTTTATATGTATCCCTAAACACTATATTATTTAGTTTTATTTTGGATCTTTATATAAGTGATATAATACTATATATATTACCTGTAACTTTTTTTTAACGAAAAAATCGTGTGAGATTCACCCACTTTGTTTTTTGTTTGTTTTTGTTTTTGTTTTGTTTTGTTTTGTTTGACACGGAGTCTCGCTCTGTCACCCAGGCTAGAGTGCAGTGGCGCAATCTCAGCTCACTGCAAGCTCCGCCTCCTGGGTTCACGCCATTCTCCTGCCTCAGCCTACTCCCAAGTAGCTGGGACTACAGGCGCCCGCCACCATGCCTGACTAATTTTTTGTATTTTTAGTAGAGATAGGGTTTCACCGTGTTAGCCAGGATGGTCTCGATCTCCTGACCTCGTGATCTGGCCATCTCAGCCTCCCAAAGTGCTAGGATTATAGGCGTGAGCCATCCCACCCGGCCTGTTTTTTTTTTTTTTTTTTTTTGAGATGGCGTCTCACTCTGTCACCCAGACTGGAGTGCAGTGGCACGATCTCAACTCACTGCAACCTCCGCCTCCTGGGTTCGAGCAATTTTCCTGCCTCAGCCTCCCGAGTAGCTGGGATTACAGGCACACACCACCACCCCCAGCTAATTTTTGTATTTTTAGTAGAGATGGGGTTTCACCACGTTGGCCAGGCTGGTCTTGAACTCTTGACCTCAAGTGATCCGCCCTCCTCAGCCTCCCGAAGTGCTGGGATTACAGGCGTGAGCCACCACACCCGGCCTACCTATGTTGATCCTATAGTTCTACATCATTCATGTTCACTGCTCTATGAGTGTAATTTATTGATCCATTCTCCTCTGGACATTTGAATTGTTTACAGTTCTTTGTTCTCAGAAACAATGCTGCTGTGAACATTCTTGTCCATACCCCCTAGCGCACATTTACCCGATATCTTCAGGGCCTGCGCCCAGGAGTAGAATTGCTGAGCCATGGAAGGATGCATGTCTTCAACTTTATAACAGGCAGCTTGTTTGCCAAGTGTTTTTGTTTTGATTTGGTTTGGGGTTTTTTGTTTGTTTGTTTTGTTTTTGTTTTGTTTTGTTTTGTTTTGTTTTGAGACAGAGTCTCACTCTGTTGCCAGGCTGGAGTGCAGTGGTGCCATCTCAGCTTGCTGCAACCTCCGCCTCCCGGGTTCAAGCAATTCTCCTGCCTCAGCCTCCTGACTAACTGGGACTACAGGCACATGCCACCATGCTATCGGGGGAACCCGCCCCCAATAATTCAATGGGGGTCCCTGACTTCCCGCAACACATGCCCAGCTAATTTTTGTGTTTTTAGTAGAGACGGGGTTTCACCATGTTAGCCACGATGGTCTCGATCTCTTGACCTTGTGATCCACCTGCCTCGGCCTCCCAAAGTGCTGGGATTACAGGCATGAGCCACCACGCCTGGCCTGTTGGTTGATTTTCAAGACAGAGTCTTGCTTTGTCACCCAGGATAGAATATAATGGCTATCATAGCTCACTGCAACCTTGAACTCTGGGCTCAAGGAATCCTTCTGCATCAGCCTCCTGAGGAGCTGGGAGTGCAGATGCTCCAGCATGCCTGGCTAATTTTTTATTTTTTGTCGAGACACGGTCTTGCCATGTTGCCCAGACTGGTTTCAAACTCCAGGGCTCCATCCTCCAGCCTTGGTGTTAGGACTACAACAATCCTCCCAAAATGTTAGGATTACAGGCATGAGCCACTGCACCTAGTCAGAATACTCTTCTTTTTTATGGTGTCTTTTGATAAACAGAAGTAATTAATTTTAATGTAGTCAAATCTATCTTTTTCTTTAGGATTTGTGCTTCTTGTGCCTGAAGGAATTCTTTCATACCCTGAAGTTCTGAGGACTTTCTTTTATATGTTCTTTAAAAGTTTTGTTTTACTCATGTAAGTCTTCAATCCCACATGTTATCAATTTCTGTCAATGGTATAAGAAAGATAACATTTTTTCTTTTCATTGTCAATATTCAATATAAAAAGATAACTTATTTTGTTTTTGAAACAAAGTCTCGCTGTGTCATCCAGGCTGGAGTGCAGTGATGCAATCACTGCCCACTGCAGCCTCTGCCTCATGGGTTCAAGCGATTCTCCTGCCTCAGCCTCCCGAGTAGCTGGGACTACAGGCGCCGCCACCATGCCTGGCTAATTTTGTATTTTTAGTAGAGACGGAGTTTCACCATGTTGGCCAGATTGGTCTCTCACTCCTGGCCTCAAGTGATCCACCTGCCATGGCCTCCCAAAGTGCTGAGATTACAGGTGTGAGTAACCACACCTGGCCAAAAGATAACACTTAAAAAAAATTGATAATTAATTTTTTCTAATTCTGTGCATTGGAAAATCCATTCATGTCTATAGCTCTATTTCCTCTACAAGCTCATGAATTCTTTTTTGTGTTGGTTTGGTCTTTTTTGAGACAGGGCCTCACTCTATCACCTGGGCTGAGTGCAGTGACACAATTGTGGCTCACTGCAGCCTCGGGCTTCTGGGCTCAGGCAATGCTGCTTCAGCCTCCTGAGTAGCTGGGTCTATAGGGATGCACCACCATGCCTGGCTAATTTTTTATTTTCTCTAGAGACAGGGTTTCACTATGTTGCACACTCTGTCTCCAGCTCCTGGATGCAAGCAATCCTCCCACCTTGGCCTCCCCAAGTGCTGGGATTACAGACATGAGCCACTGTGCCCGGCCATCATGAATTATTATTATTATTATTTTTTGAGATGGAGTCTTGCTCTGTTGCCCAGGCTGGAGTGCAGGCTGGAGCCGCCATCTCGGCTCACTGCAAGCTCCATCTCCCGGGTTCACGCCATTCTCCTGCCTCAGCCTCCCAAGTAGCTGGGACTACAGGCGCCCACCACCACGCCTGGCTAATTTTTTTTTAATTTTTAGTAGAGACGGGGTTTCACTGTGTTAGCCGGGATGGTCTCGATCTCCTGACCTTGTGATCTGCCGGCCTCGGCCTCCCAAAGTGCTGGGATTACAGGCGTGAGCCACCGCGCCCGGCCCATGAATTCTTTAAAAGTAGGGACAGTGTGTTAGTTTTCAGTGTTTTCTCAATGCCTAGAATAGTTTCTTGCACTGCAAACGTTCTATAAATGTTGTTAAATTTGTTTCTGTACTCTTAAGTTCCTAAATACCATAGACCACCTGAGCTAGAAGGAACCCAAAAGCATTATCTTGGTTTAGTGCCTTTATTCTACCGGTGAGGAAATGGAGGCCCTGTAAGAGTAAACGGTGCATTTGTGAGCTCACATGATTCGGTGCTGGGGCCAGGGCTCAGTGCATCACTTCCTGTTTCTCCTCAAACTCCAGGCACTGAGTCCAGCTCCACTTACCCCGGTCACACAGTCCCAAAACAAAATCAGAGCTCCGTTACCAAGGACAAAGACAGGGGCTGGTGTCTGTTACAATGGCAATGGATTAATGCATTTAACTCTTACAAATCCAAAAGGGAAAGAAGGAAAAGCCCAAAAAGTAGTTATGTTAAAAAGTGGAAGAAATACAAATGGACAAAAAAAAATTGAATTCAAAAATCAAACACATGCAAGTTAGAAAGGTGCACCTCTTCGTCCCCTATCACATGGTCAAGATAGAAGATAATGCCTTAGAAAATACTGCATGAGAATGTGTACTTCCTGAGAGCAGAGACCAGCTGCTTTTTTCACCATCATATCCCTATCATGTGGCATCGGGCCTGGCCAATAGTTAGGCTCAATTCATATTTAATATTTAATATACAACTAGCACACCTGCCAGATATGAGCTTTCCTTATTGCTGAGAGGTGAGCAAATCCAAATCCTCCAGCCCTCCTTCTCACACACACAGTCCATTAGGAAATGCCTGTTCTGAAAAAAAAGCCTGGCTTGCTGTGCTGCGCAGTTCTGAAAGTGCTGGTTCAGGAGAAGATAAGTTACCTTCAAAAACGAAACAGGAAACATGTAAGAGGAAACATTATGTAAGTATTGGTGAGACTCTGTGGATAAAGATTCTCATACATCCTATTGGTGGGATCATAGAACTTTTCTAGTTTGGCAATATATATCCAAATTTTAAATATGTTTATCTTTTGAATTTATCCTCAGAAAAGGACAGGACAAATAATAAGTATACACACACACACACACACACACACACACACAAATATGGCTGTTTGCTGCAATGTTGTTTCTAGAGAAAAAAAAGGATACATCCTTAATTTTCACTAATAGATGGGTTAAATGAATTGCAGTATATCCATACAGTAGAATACCATGTAGAGCATGTTTAGTCCTAAAAAAAAAAAGAAGTATTCGTTTTTAAAATGTTCTAATGTTGACATTACTAATAGCCCTTTGCACCAAAACAAATGCTTGCTAAAATGCTACAAGTCCAAAACTACACATTCAAAATACAAGATGTGTCCAGGCGCAGTGGCTCACGCCTATAATCCCAGCACTTTGGGAGGCTGAGGCAGGCGGATCACTTGAGGTCAGGAGTTCGAGACCAGCCTGACCAACATGGTGAAACCCTTCTCTACTGAAGATACAAAAATTAGCCAGCATGGTGGCGGGCACCTGTAATCCCAGCTACTCAGGAGGCTGAGGCAGGAGAATCACTTGAACCCGGGAGGTGGAGGTTGCAGTGAGCTGAGATTGCGCCATTGCACTCCAGCCTGGGCGACAGAGCAAGACTCTGTCTCAAAAAAAAAAAAAAAAAAAATGTGTGTGCTCTGGGAATGCAATAGGAAGAATGATGTTTTGAGTTAGTAAAAATAGCCAGAGTGAGGAATAAACTGTTAGAGAAATGGCGGAGTCCAGAGGTGCCAGGAGTGATCCACCCCCACCCTTGAGCCTCCGTGCCCCCAAGTGCACTGCTGTTCAGTGGACTGCGATTTCTACATGATTGGTCACAACATAGTTAATTCAAAGAACAGAAACTGTCCAACTCCCCTGGTCCCAGCTCCCACTGCTCTGGATCCTCATGGTTCCGTCTCCTGGCTTTCTTAACTGCTCTCAGATAATTAGATTTGTTAGAGCAAAACTAATTGGTAGGCTAGTGCCAAGGGCGTGCTGCCACTGACAAAGCGGGTGTAGCACTACTGCATTGGCTAAATTGCTACATACATGCAATTAGTCAGAGTCAACCCTTCCCTCCACCCATGGAACAGCTGACCTGCCAGGCAACTATCTGGCAAAGGAGTTCGGCAGAGATGACCAGTGGGCCTGTGGGCCTCCAATCTTCTGGTGATCATACCAGCCCTACTTTCCTCCTCAGCGGACTCCATAATTGGCAACTAAAAGGGGAGCCTGGGTAGGCAGGGGCATTGCCCACTGAGCTGTCGGCAGCTTGTCGATGTGACTCTCGAACACAGCAGAGGTGGGTGGCACTATGGAGATAAGCAATTCACACCTCCCCATATTTCCTCCCACTCCCTAACTTGGAAACACAAGGTGCTCTGGGCTCTGGAATCAGCCTCCCTCAGCTGTTGTGCTATGACTTATGCTTTGCCAAATGCTTCCTTAGGGCTGTCCCTTGAGGAGTGGTTAGGTTTTGCCTTGTAACTCACTGTACATCACAGCAAGACATTTAGCCACACTCCCAAACAGGGAGGATTTCCTACATCTAGAGTCATCGTCTTACAGAGCTATAAGAACTTCAAAGATCCTGGAAAGGACTCACCCAGGTTGGCACAGCTAGCTTGCAGAACAAGAATTAGAGCAGGTCCCATGAAGCAGCATTTCTTAAACTTGGGAAACTGGGATCCATAGGCAGGTATACATTTTACCTGATGAGCAATGAGTATAAAATATACATAAGTGTGAGGATAAACATATGTGTGTGTATATATATGTATATCCTCAATTATATCTATAATATATCCTTCAATTATGTGTGTGTGTATATATACACACACACACACACACATATATATATAATTGAAACAGAGATGTCACACACATTACTTACCCTTTCTAAATCCTAATCCTATGTTCCACTTTCTATTCTTGAGTAGGGGATTTTTTTTTTTTTTTTTTTTTTGAGACAGAGTTTCACTCTCGTTGCCGAGGGGAGTGCAATGACGTGGTCTCAGCTCACTGCAACCTCAGCCTCCTGGGTTCAAGCAATTCTCCTGCCTCAGTCTCCCAAGTAGCTGGGATTACAGGCATGCGCCACCACACCTGGCTAATTTTGTATTTTTAGTAGAGACAGGGTTTCTCCATGTTGGTCAGGCTGGTCTTGAACTCCTGACCTCAGGTGATCCACCTGCCTCAGCCTCCCAAAGTGCTGGGATTACAGGTGTGAGCTACCACGCCCAGCCTCTTGTTGGGGATCTTTTAGCTGCTTTTGATCCACTAAATTGGTTTATGACCCATTAATGAGTCACAACCTTAAGTTTAAAAAACGCTGTACAGGGCTGGGCACAATGGCTCTTGTTTGTAATACGGCACTTTGGGAGGCCAAGGCGGGAGGATTGCTTGAGCACAGGAGTTGGAGACCAGTCTGGGAAACATAGTAAGACCTCATCTCTTAAAAAAAAAATAAAATTAAGGCCAGGCGCTCAAGCCTGTAATCCCAGGACTTTGGGAGGTCGAGGTGGGCAGATCACGAGGTCAGGAGATCGAGACCATCCTGGATAACATGGTGTAACCCCGTCTCTACTAAAAAAATACAAAAAATTAGCTGGGCGTGGTGGCAGGCGCCTGTAATCCCAGCTACTCGGGAGGCTGAAGCAGGAGAATGGCGTGAACCCGGGAGGTGGAGCTTGCAGTGAGCTGAGATCGCGCCACTGCACTCCAGCCTGGGAGACAGCGAGACTCTGTCTCAAAAAATAAATAAATAAATAAATAAATAAATAAATAAATAAATAAAATAAAATTGAATTAAAAAAAAAAAGTACCATACAGGGCTGGGGACAGCGGCTCATGCTTGTAATCCCAATGCTTTGGACGACCAAGGTGGGAGGATCACTTGAGCCCAGGAGTCCAAGACCAGCCTGGGCAACATAGGGAAACCCTGTCTCTACAAAAAAAAAATTAAAGAAAAGTAGCCAGGGCATGGTGGTGCTGGCCTGTGGTTCCAGCTACTCAGGAGGCTGAAGTGGAACGATCTTGAGCACAAAGGGTCAAGGCTGCAGTGAGCCAAGATTGCACCACTGCACTCCAGCCTGGGGAACAGGGTAAGACCCTTTCTCAAAAAACAAACAGAAAACTTAAGGCCTATCAAGTTAATCCTTTTAATAAAATTCCAGCATCCCCCTGTTGCTGGTAATAATACTAGCTAACACTCACGCCATGCTTACAATGTACCAGGTACTCTTTTTCTTTTGAGATGAAGTTTTGCTCTGGTTGCCCATGCTGGAGTGCAATGACGCGATCTTGGCTCACTGCAACCTCCACCTCCAGGGTTCAAGTGATTCTCCTGCCTCAGCCTCCTGAGTAGCTGGGATTACAGGCATGCGCCACTACACCCGGCTAATTTTATATTTTTAGTAGAGATGGGGTTTCTCCATGTTGGTCAGGCTGGTCTGGAACTCCCAGCCTCAGGTGATCTGCCCGTCTTGGCCTCCCAAAGTGCTGGGATTACACGCGTGAGCCACGGTGCCTGGCCAAGTACCAGGCACTCTTCTAAACACCTTATTTACATTTAGCTTATCTATTCCTCACAGCAGCCCTAGAACAAGCTTGTCCAACCCGTGGCCTGCAGGCCGCACGCAGCCCAGGATGGTTTTGAATGCGGCCCAACACAAATTTGTAAGCTTTGTTAAAACAATATGAGACTTTTTTTTGCTATTATTTATTTATTTATTTATTGAGCTCATCAGCTATCATTAGTTTTAGTGTATTTTATGTGTGGCCCGAGGCAATTCTTCTTCCAGTGTGGCCCAGAGAAGCCAAAAGATTGGACACCGCTGCCCTGGAGGTAGGGTTACTATCATACTCCTCTTAACAGGGATGATGAGTAACGGCCCAAAGACACACAGCTAGTAAGAGACGGGGCCAGGATTTGAACCCAAGCAGCAGTGTAATTCCAGACTAAGCAATCTTGGCCAGAATTCCCCACAGTGATTAACAGTGAATCCAACTGCTTAAAATAAGTTTCCAAGCCGTATCATGCTGCCTCTGTATGCTCCAGCCTGCTGGCCATTCGCATGACCTCATACTTGCTGTTCCCTGTGTTTAAAACATGTCCCCTCTGCATTTGGTTAATTCCTACACAGGCTTCACTTCAGGTCCTCCCCTATTTTCTTATACTACCTGAGATATCAGTGTTCCCATAACACTCTCTCCTTTCTTCCTTCTCTGTCCCTCATTCATCCATCCATTCAATTTTTTGTTTGTTTGTTTTTGAGATGGAATCTTGCTCTATCACCAGGCAGGAGTACAGTGGCACAATTTTGGCTCACTGCAATCTCTGCCTCCCAGGTTCAAGTGATTCTCCTGCCTCAGCCTCACGAGTAACTGGGATTGCAGGCGCATGCCACTCTGTCCGGCTAATTTTTGTATTTTCAGTAGAGAAGGGGTTTCATACATGTTGGTCAGGATGGTCTCAATCTGACCATGTGATCCACCCGCCTCGGCCTCCCAAAGTGCTGGGATTACAGGTGTGAGCCACCACGCCCGGCCTGTCCATTCAATTTATCTGATAATAAATTATTTACTGAGCACTTACCCCATGCAAGGAGATGCAGCAGCCACGAAGACAAAGTCCCCGCCCTTGTGAGCTCATATTTTCCGAAGGGGGAGTATGGAGATAATAAACGATTAAATAATATGTCAAGTGGTGATAGGTGTTAACGAGAAAAGGCAGGGTTAGGTGGGCTGGACACGTGCCTATTTTGTCGGGAGGCTGAGGATGGGCTCATGGAGGAGGTGACATCCCAGCAGAGACCAAAGGGAGTATGAGACAGCCTTGTGGATTTCTGGGGGAGGAGTAGTCCAGAAAGAGAGAACAGCCGGTGCAAAGACCCTGAGTGGAAAGAATGCTTGGATGGTCCAGGAATGCAGTGTGGCTGGAGCAGAGTAAGCCAAGGGTAACTGGAGAAAGTGAGATCCGCAAGATACCGGGGCCCAGATGGCTTAGGGCCTTGGAGGTCACTTTGTCTTTTACCCTGTGGTGAGCTGGGGAGCCGCTGGGGGATTTTGAGCAGAAGCCTGATGTATTAGTTTTCTATTCCTGCTAGAACAAATTACCACTAATTTAATGGCTTAAAACAACACAAATTTATTATCTTACAGTTCCGGAGGTCAGAAGTTATCTCACTGGGATGAAATCAGTATGTTGGCAGGGCTGCATTCCTCCTGGAGGCACTAGGGCAGTCTGTTTCCCTGCCTCTTCCACATTCTAAAGGTCCCCTCACTCTATCTTCGAAGCCAGCAACGTTGCCTTTCTCTGACTGTTTTTCTGTGGTCATGTCTCCCTCAGACCACACTCAGGAAAGGTTATCCTCTTTTAAGAATTCATGTGATTAGGTTGAGCCCACCTGAATAATCCAGAATAATCTCCCTAGCTCAAGGTCCTTAATCATATCTGTGAAAAAATTTTTTTTTTTTTTTTTTTTTGAGATGGAGTCTCATTCTGTCACCAGGCTGGAGTGCAGTGACATGATCTTGGCTCACCGCAACCTCCGCCTCCCAGGTTCAAGCGATTCTCCTGCCTCAGCCTCCCAAGTAGCTAGGATTACAGGCGCACGCCACCATGCCCTGCTAATTTTTGTACTTTTAGTAGAGTCAGAGTTTCACCATGTTGGTCAGGCTGGTCTTGAACACCTGACCTTGTGATCCACCCACCTCAGCCTCCCTAAGTGCTGGGATTACAGGTGTGAGCCACCACACCTGGCCTGTGAAATCTTTTTGGCCATGTAAGGCAACACATTCATAAGCCCCAGGGATTAGGACACGGCCATGTTTGGTGATGGGGAGGGAGTATTCTGCCTATAGCAAGTGACATAATCTGAAGAGTTTTAACAGGATCACCCTTGGCTGCTCTGTGGGGAATAAATTATAGGGGACAAGGGTAGAGGCAGGGAGACAGATATTTAGGAGAGTACTGGCATAATCCAGGTTCTCAAGAGTTGATCAAAGCCCAGACCCGGGTGCCAGTAGAAGAAGTGGCAGGATATGATCAAGGTCTGGCCTTTTTCTGAAGGTAGAACTGACAGGATTTGCTGAGGGACTGGATGTGGAGTGTGAGAGAAGAGGAGTCAAGGATAACTCCAAGACTGACCCTCCACCCGCTTATAGTACTTAACAGATGCCTCCTTTATTCAACTGTTCAACCGTCTTCCTTGTCACACTAAAAGTTCTGACAGAGAAGGCCCCAAATCTAGCTTCCTCATTGTTGTATCCTCACATCTATGAGTGCACGGAACACAGCAAAACAGTGCAGAGCTACTACTTATTGAGCCATTATTATACAGTAGGCACTTTATGTACTGTTATTTAATAATCAGAACAGCCGGCCAGGCGCGGTGGCTCACACCTGTAATCCCAGCACGTTGGGAGGCCGAGGCAGGTGGAGCTTGAGGTTAGGAGTTCGAGACCAGCCTGACCAACATGGTGAAACCCCATCGCTAGTAAAGATATAAAAAATTAGCTGGGCATGATAGTGTGCACCTGTAATCCCAGCTACTCAGGGGGCTGAGGTGGGAGAATTGCTTGAACCTGGGAGCGGGAGGTTGCAGTGAGCTGAGATCGTGCCATTGCACTCCAGCCTGGGCGACAGGTCAAGACTCCATCTCAAAAAAAAAAAAAAAATCAGAACAGCCTTATGAAGTAGTTACTATTATTATCCCCACTTACTAACTGAGGATACTGAGGCCCAGAGAGATCAAATGACTCATAACAGTAAATAGAAGAACTGAGATTTAATCCATATTAAATAAATAAATTCATTGAAATTCAGCAAAAATTTGGGTTTATCTAAATATTCTGACTGCGTATGAAATGGGAGATGGGGAAAAGGATACAGATTTGTAAACCTGTCAAAGTTGTAGTCATAGAAGAATCATGTCAGGAAATAGCAAAAGTTAGAGCCACTAACTCAGAATTGTCAAACTCTGTAGTCAGTCTTACCTGTGGTATGGTTGATGTCATGAGTGAAGCAGGCAGTAATTTCAGAAATGTTTTGTAACCACACTGGAGGCAAAGAAGAGAAAAACAGATGACATCAGAGAGACGATGCTGGTTCAGTGAAAAATGCCCAGACCTGATAGTGAAGGAGAGATTTTAGTCTCACTTTAGTCCCAACCACTTATTAGCCAATACATTTGAGGTATTGACTTCATCTCTCTGAGACCATCTCAACTCTAAAGGGAATATGATACTATCTGCCTTATCTACCTCATGGACTCTTGGGAGAAACTAAATTTATTTGTTCTATCAGTACAGAGCATCTATCATGTGCCTGGCATTGTTCTAGACACCAGAGTCATGTCATGAACAAAACAGACAAAAAAGAAAGAAGTGTATAGGACTTACAGTTTCACGTAGTGGGGGAAACCTCACAATCTTGGCAGAAGATGAAAGGCACATCTCACATGGCAACAGACAAGAGCAGAGGGCTGGTGCAGGGAAACTCCCCTTTTGAAAACCATCAGATCTCCTGAGACTTGTTCACTATCATGAGAACAGCATGGGAAATATCTGCCCCCATGATTCAATTAACAGACAAAATCCTCACCTCCATGGAGTTTGCATTCTAGTGGAATGGGAGATTGACAAAAACGAGAATAAACAAATAGATAATTTCAAGAGTGATAAATGTTACAATGAAAAATAAAACAGGGTGGGGGTTATAGAGTAATCAAGGAGGAGGTAACACTGGACAGCAACCTAAGTAAACTGAGTGAGCAAGTGATAGTAATCTGTGGAAAGGGCAATCTAGGCAGAAGGGACAGAGTGCTTTAAGCTCCTGCGGTAGGAATGAGCTGGGGCTATCTGAGGAATGGCAAAGAGTGAGCACGGGGAAAGAGCAATGGATGATGCTGGAGACGCAGGTCAGGCCCCGATCATGTAGACCTTTGCTGGCCGTGGTAGAGACCTTGGATTTTATGCGTATCCCAGAAGATAACAGAAACACAAATATGCAAAGAGCAATACAAACAAATAGCAGATGAAAGAGGTGTACCATGGATTTAGGTGGCAACACTGGCGCACCTGCTTCAAGAGCACAGGCTCCAGAGGCTACCTGGGTTGGAATATCGGATGCACCGTACCTAGTGGAGGCACCTTGGAAATGACCTGTGTGATACATGGCTGTGTCCCCACCCAAATCTCATCTTGAATTCCCACTTGTTGTGGGAGGGACCCCCGGGAGGTAACTGAATCGGGGGGCAGGTCTTTCTCGTGCTGTTCTCGTGATAGTGAATAAGTCCCAGGAGATCTGATGGTTTTAAAAAGGGGAGTTTCCGGCCAGGCGCGGTGGCTCAAGCCTGTAATCCCAGCACTTTGGGAGGCCGAGGCGGGTGGATCACGAGGTCAGGAGATCGAGACCATCCTGGCTAACACAGTGAAACCCCGTCTCTACTAAAAATACAAAAAACTAGCCGGGCGTGGTGGCGGGTGCCTGTAGTCTCAGCTACTTGGGAGGCTGAGGCGGGAGAATGGCGGGAACCCGGGAGGCGGAGCTTGCAGTGAGCTGAGATCACGCCACTGCACTCCAGCCTGGGAGACACAGTGAGACTCCGTCTCAAAAAAAAAAAAAAAAAAAAAGGGGAGTTTCCTTGCACAAGCTCTCTTCTCTTGTCTGCTGCCATGTGAGATGTGCCTTTCATCTTCCGCCATGATTGTGAGGTCTCCCCAGCCATGTGGAACTGTAAGTCCAATAAACCTCTTTCTTTTGTATATTGCCCAGTCTTGGGTATGTCTTTATCAGCATTTTGAAAACAGACTAATACACTACATCATATCAAGTTTTCATTGTGTGGTTATCCCTCATGTCCACAGATGACTGGTTCCAAGACCTCCTATGATACCAAAATCTGCAGATGTTCAAGTTCGTGATTTAAAAAAAAAAGGCATAGCACTGTATTTGCATATAACCTGTGCGCATCCTCCCATATGATTCACTTTTGTTTTCCAAGACAGGGTGTCACTCTGTCACCCAGGCTGGAGTACAGTGGTGCAATCATGGCTCACTGCAGCCTCAACCTCCTGGGCTCAGGTGATCCTCCTGCCATGGCCTCCCAAAGCACTTGGATTACAGGCATGAGCCACCGTGCCTGGCTCCCAGGTACTTTCAGTCATCTCGAGGGGGGAAGTTTAAGTAATCTTGAGATTACGTATACTGCCTAATACAATGTGATGCTGTGTGAATAGTGGTTATAGTGTATTGCTGAGGGAATAATGATAAGAACACATGTCTGCACATGTTTAGTACAGATGTAATTTCCTTTCCAAATATTTTTTACCCAAGGTTGGTTGAATCCATGGATGTGGAACCCAGGAATACAAAGGGCCAACTGCATTTGTTAATTTTCAGGGGAAATGATTATAGTTACAGTAAAACCTAATATATGTAGTGACATGGTGCTGCTACTGTGGCCAACTTCATGTCATAAAAAGGCATCCTCTGTTTTCAAAGGTGTAGTGTGGTTCCATATCCACAAATTCACCCTATTTCCTATTTTCGTCAGTTCTCCTTTACTTTGACAATACTTAGTAAAATCTTATTGTTGCTGTTTGAATGTAAGAAGAAAATTAGAGTAATGTCTAACTGAAGCAAACCAAATTAAGAAAAAAGCTATTCTAAACCCCAGCTGCCAACCGGCTATCCAGTCACCTACCTTAAATTGTTGTCTTGGAATTGAATAGCAGCCAAAACCAAATTATCTTCAAAGCTGGATGAAGATGCACACAGATAACAAAATGCTATTAAATAAGCCTTCCCGTCTCAATAAACAGCTCGAAAGGAAAGAAGCAGATGAAAGCTCCCTGGGAATTTGTGAAAACTTGGCAGAGATATTTGTCATTTGGGTTATGCAAGAAACTATCCCGATAAGAAGTACACTGAAAAAGTCCTCGTGTAGAGCGTATTTTACCAGCATTTGGAAAATATATAAAAATGTTTTTGTTTTATTTTTAACCTTTCTACATCCAGGGACCCATTGCCTTTAAGAAGCTATTTTTGGTGATGGTACAATGTCCTGACACCTTTTACTGAGCAAAATGGACACATCTGTTGAAATTAACATTTGTATCTCCATACACTGACATGTCAGTAAAAAATATAAAATATCACCATGTTTCCCTGCTAAGCAGCATTTGGAAATAGAGGGCTCTTCAAACCAAACTATTCCAGTCCTCCCTGAGACAGGATCCAAGTATCACTAATTTAGCACTGATCCCCATCACCTTTGAATACCGTAGGACCACAGGGTAGATAAACTCAGCTCAAAGTAAATGGAATAGAAGTTTCTGTGTTAGGCCAAATCCCATCTGTTAGAATCTACATATACCTTGCATCCTTGCATACCTTGACAGTCCAGCAAGTTTGCTTTTGTGTCCAGATCTAGAGAAAAGAGAGGAAGAGCAGCGCAGCTGGAATATCTTCTTACCTCCAATCGAGAAAAAAATCTAAGGCATTGGAATCTATGCAAACTTCTTCTTGGCCCGTCCATTTACATCCAGCTGTAGATGAGCAACAGGGCTCCATCATTACAGATTGGAATCACATACTAATGCTTCACTAGTTACTGTACCTCAAGACTCGAGAATAATTAAACATTCAGCGTGTACCTTCCTATGAGTTAGAAAATATTGAAGAAAGATGTGATTAGTCCAGGGAAAGACAGGACAGGTAGACATAATTTTACAATGCAGAGCAGCAGATGCGATATGGGAGAAAGAAGCGTAAAATAATAATAGGGATTCAAAGGAAGAAAATCACACACACAAAAAGCTTAATGTAGGAGGTGGAATTTGACCTAAAAGGCAGAAAATACCAGAATGTTAGAGAGTTGCTATTCAGAGAAAAGAAAAAGAAAGTAAGGAAACAAGACCTGTGTTAGAAAAAAAAGAACAGCTGAGCTTCGTGCGAACCCAGGGGACATATAGAGGGCAGAAAGAAATATGGCTTGGAAATATGCTTGTGGACCAGGGCCACGGCATGAAGGGACTACGGGCAAATTAAATTTTGATTTTATCCTGCAATCTATAGGGAACCACAAGGGGTAAAACTGGGAATATTTTCATGTATGATTACATTTGTTTTAAAAAGATAATCATATCCAGGAATATCCTGGATAATCATATCCAGGATGAGCGAGGGTGACAGAGGAGGAACTGAAAAAGACTAATTGGGGGGTGGGTAATAAAGGATCAAAGAAAGAGTAGATACTGAAAAGCTAGACAAGGACAGAGTCAAGGGTCATTCTGATGGCAATATTGACAGAGCGTAGAAACCTATGAGATGTAGGTGTGAGGGCAAGAAGAGCAGCAAAGACGACTTGGTGCCTGGCATGGGTGTCAGGAAGACACTCCTCCACAGTTGTGGCATTATTTGGTGGGGAAAGTTTGAGTTTAGTTTTGTACACATGGAGTTTAAACAACAGAATGTAAACTTAAGCCCTGTTTTTTCTCAGATACCATTTTGAAAAATTTTGCTTTGACGGCTGAGCTCCAAAATTAGCTCTGAGCTGTCTAGCTCTGTGCTCAAGTGTTTTGTTATGGGGCGTTGGAATATCGCCTTCCTACAAGACCTGCCATTTTACCGTCCAAAATGTCATTTAACAAAAAATAGGGGGTGGTGATTTAAAAATTTTTAGTAGCTTTTTCTTTTTTTTTTTTTGCCACCAGTAGTTATTTTAATTTGTATTATAACTAAAATTTGGATGCAATACCTATTGTTAATAAGATGTCTGAACAAAGAGCCACAAAGTTTGGGGTTCTAACAATATGTACCAAAGCCTCTAACTCTGAAAAAGATTTCAGTTGTTGTGCCATCTGCTTGGAAACTAATTAATGGTTTAAAAATAGATGAACTTTTGAAGGCAAATAACAGGAAAATAATGGAAAATATTAATATAGATCTCATAAACCTACAGCATAGAAAACAGTGATGTGTTTTAGGCATTGCTTTAAGGAAAAAACCAGGCTGAGAAGATGCCACTCTGAAATGCTTAACACTAGGCCGGGCGCGGTGGCTCACACCTGCAATCCCAGCACTTTGGGAGGTCAAGGTGGGCAGATCATGAGGTCAGGAGTTCGAGACCAGTCTGGCCGACATGGTTAAACCCTGTCTCTACCAGAAATACAAAAATTAGCCGGGCATGATGGTGGGCGCCTGTAATTCCAGCTACTCAGGAGGACGAGGCAGCTCGGAGAATTGCTTGAACCTGAGAGGCGGAGGTTGCAGTGAGCCAAGATTGCGCCACTGCACTCCAGCCTGGGCGACAGAGAAAGACTCCGTCTCGTAAAAAAAAAGAAAAAGAAAAACTTAACATTATGTGCATAGTATAATATGCACAGCTTTAGTGCCTACAGAAGCATAGGGAAAAAATAACATGCACAGATAGGGAGGTAGCTGATTCAAAGAACAGGAAGGCAGAATTATTGGTTGGGTTCTTTTCCCTCCCCTCCCCTCCCCTTCCCTCCTCCCTTCCTCCCTTCTTCTTTCTTTCCTTCTTTCCTTCTTTCTTTTCTTTCTTTCCCTCCCTCCCTCCCTCCCTTCCTTCCTTCCTTCTTTTCTTTCTTTCTTGGAGTTTCGCTCTGTCACCCAGGCTGGGGTGCAGTGGTGTGATCTCTGCTCACTGCAAGCTCTCCCTCCTGGGTTCACGCCATTCTCCTGCCTCAGCCTCTTGAGTAACTGGGACTACAGGCACCCACCACCACGCCTGGCTAATTTTTTTGTATTTTTAGTAGAGATGGGGTTTCGCCATGTTAGCCAGGATGATCTCGATCTCCTGACCTTGTGATCCGCCTGCCTCGGCCTCCCAAAGTGCTGGGATTACAGGCATGAGCCACCGCGCCCGGCTTGGCTGGGTACTTTCATAGTTCTTTTTTCAAACTTATTACTGGTGATTAATTTTTAAACAGTATCTAGAAATGTGAGCACTTGTCCTATGTATGAAGTGAAACTTCTCTTCCCATATCCTATACTAAATAATTTCTAAAATATAAACATACAAATCCCTGCCCTATCTTGTCTATTCTATCTCTGTCTTCATTTTCTTTTTTTCTTTTTTCTTTTCTTTTCTTTCTTTCTTTTTTCTTTTTTTTTTTTTTTTTTTTTTTTTTTTTTTTTTTTGTTGAGACTGTGTCTCACTCTGTCGCCCAGGCTGGAGTGCAGTGGCGCAATCTCGGCTCACCGCAACCTCCGCCTCCTGGGTTCAAGCAATTCTCATGTCTTAGCTTCCCAAGTAGCTGGTCTCGAACTCCTGGCCTCACGTGATCTGCCCGCCTCGGCCTTCCAAAGTGCTGGGATTTCAGGCATGAATCTGTACAGTGCCCAGCCTCTGTCTTCAGTTTCACAACTAAACTTTTAAAACAAGCTACCTATACATGCAGTATCCCTTTCCACACCTTCCGCTCATTCCTCAGCCCCATGCAGTGTGGCTTTCCACCCTCAAAAGGCCAACGAGCACACTCTCACCAAGATCGTCAATGATCTAGGTGACCCTAAATCTAACGAAGTCTTTCTCATGTTAGCTCTATTGTGTTGGGGATTAAATGAACTAATTCATGTAATACACTTAGTAGAGTATCTGAAATGTTCAAGATATGTTCTGAACTTATATCTTGTATTGGTCTATCCACATCTTCTGAATATAGGTAAATCCAGCAAGTGGATCTTTTTGTCATTTAAAAAATTGAACTAGGCTGCGCACGGTGGTTCATGCCTATAATGCCTGCACTTTGGGAGGCTGAGGCAGGAAGTTCACTTGAGGTCAGGAGTTTGAGACCAGCCTGGCCAACATGGTGAGACATCGTCTCCACAAAAAATTTTAGAAATTAGGCTTGGTGGTGTGCACCTGTGGTCCCAACTACTTTGGAGGTTGAGGCAGGAGGATTACCTGAGCCTGGGAGGTTAAGGCTGCAATGAGCTGTGATTGCACCACTGCATTCTAGTCTGGGAGATAGAGGGAGACCTTGAAAAAGAAAGAAAGAGAGAGAGAGAGAGAGAGAGAGAAGGGAGGAAAGGAAGGAAGGAAAGGAAGGAAGGAAGGAAGGAAGGAAGGAAGGAAGGAAGGAAGGGAGGGAGGGAGGGAGGGAGGGAGGGAGGGAGGGAGGGAAGGAAGGGAGAAGGAAGAGGAAAGGAGGGAAGGAAGGAAGGGAGAGAGGAAGGAAGGAAGGAAGGGAGGAAGGAAGGAAGGAAGGAAGGAAGGAAGGAAGGAAGGAAGGGAGGGAGGGAGGGAGGGAAGGAAGGAAGGGAGAAGGAGGAGGAAAGGAGGGAAGGAAGGAAGGGAGAAGGAGGAGGAAAGGAGGGAAGGAAGGAAGGGAGAGAGGAAGGAAGGAAGGAAGGGAGGAAGGAAGGAAGGAAGGAAGGAAGGAAGGAAGGAAGGAAGGAAGGAAGGAAGGAAGGAAGGAAGGGAGGGAGGGAGGGAGGGAGAGGAGAGAAGGAGAGAAGGAGAGAAGAAAAGTCGACTGGGTGCTGTGGCTCAAGCTTGTAATCCCAGCACTTTGGGAGGCTGAGGTGGGTGGATCACTTAAGGTCAGGAGTTCAAGGCCAATATGGCAAAACCCCGTTTCTACTAAAAATACAAAAATTAGCCAGGCGTCTTGGTGCATGCCTGTAATCCCAGCTACTCAGGAGGCTGAGGCAGGAGAATCACTTGAACTTGGGAGACACAGGTTGCAGTGAGCCGAGATTGCACCACTGCACTTCAGGCTGGGCAACAGAGTGAGACTCTGTCTCCAAAAAAAAAAAAAAGAGCCCTGGGGGAGTGGCTCATACTTGTAATCCCAGGACTTTGGGAGGCCAAGGTGGGCAGATCACTTGAGGACAGGAGTTCAAGACCAGCCTGGCCAACTTGGTGAAATGTACCCTGTTTCTACTAAAAATGTAAAAAAAATTAGCTGGGCATGGTGGCAGCCACCTGTAATCCCAGCTACTTGGGAGGCTAAGGCAGCAGAATAGCTCAAACCCAGGAAGCAGAGGTTGTAGTGAGCCGAGATCACACCATTGCAATCCAGCCTGAGCAACAAGAGCAAAACTCCATCTCAAACAAACCAACAAACAACAACAAAGTCATCACATTTTTACTCACTTGCATTTACATTAAAAATCTAGAAGATCTCTAAAAGAAGAATATACCCTTCTATTACCCTTCTATTTTAATTTTTTAAATTAACAAATAAAAATTATATATTTGTGGTGTATACACACGTTTTTGATATATGTGTATACATCGTGGAATAGTTAAATCAAACTAACACATCCATCACCTTATATACTTATTTTTTCATTCATTCTAAGAACATTTAAAACCTGCTCTTTCAGCAATTTTCAAGTACATAAAACACTATTATTAATTTTTTTTTTCTTTTTTTAGAGACAGCGTCTCACTCTGTCCCCCAGGCTGGAGTGCAGTGGCACAATCATAGCTCACTTCAGCCTTGACCTCCTAGGCTCAAGCAATCCTCCCGCTTCAGCCTCCCGGGTAGCTGGAACTACAAGCATGTACCACCACACCCAACTCATCTTATTTTTTATTTTTTAGAGACAGGGTCTCACCATGTTACTTAAGCTGGTCTTGAACTCTTGGCCTCAAGTGATCCTCCTACCTCGGCCTGGGATTATAGGGGATTACAGGGGTGAACCACTGCACCCAGCCAAAACACTGTTATTAACTATAGTCACCATATTTAACACAATAGATTGCCTAAAGTTATTCCTTCATCTAACTGAAACTTTATGCCCTTTGACCAACATCTTTCCAACCCCAAACCCCAGCCACTGGCAACCATCATTCTATTCTTTTTTTTTGACGGAGTGTCGCTCTGTCACCCAGGCTCTTTTTTTTTTTTTTTTTTTTTTTTTTTCGATACAGAGTCTCGCTCTGTCGCCCAGGCTGGAATGCAGTGGTGCAATCTCGGCTCACTGCAAGCTCTGCCTCCTGGGTTCACGCCATTCTCCAGCCTCAGCCTCCAGAGTAGCTGGGACTACAGGTGTCCGCCACCACGCCTGGCTAATTTTTTTTGTGTTTTTAGTAGAGATGGGGTTTCACCATGTTAGCCAGGATGGCCTCGATCTCCTGACCTCGTGATCTGCCCACCTTGGCCGCCCAAAGTGCTGGGATTACAGGCCTGAGCCACCGCGTCCGGCCCATTCTACTCTTCTGAGTTTTTTTTTTGTTTTTTTTTTGAGACGGAGTCTCGCTCTGTCGCCCAGGCTGGAGTGCAGTGGCGCTATCTCGGCTCACTGCAAGCTCCGCCTCCCGGGTTTACGCCATTCTCCTGCCTCAGCCTCCCGAGGAGCTGGGACTACAGGCGCCCGCCACCTCGCCCGGCTAATTTTTTTGTATTTTTAGTAGAGACGGGGTTTCATTGTGTTAGCCAGGATGGTCTCGATCTCCTGACCTCGTGATCCGCCCGTCTCGGCCTCCCAAAGTGCTGGGATTACAGGCTTGAGCCACCACGCCCGGCCTACTCTTCTGAGTTTTACTTTTTTAGATTCCACACATAAGTGAGGTCATGCAGTATTTGTATTTCTGTGCCTGACTTATTTCACTTAATATATGTCCTCCAGATTCATCCACGTTCTTGCAAATGACAGCATTTCTTTTTTAAGTCTGAATAATATTCCACTGTGTATATACACATTTTCTTTATACATTCAACTGTTGGTGGACACTTACATCTCTTCCACATGCCAGTTTCATTTGCGTTGGATATATACCCAGAAATGGAATTGCTGGATCATACAGTAGTTCTATTTTTAATTATTTGAGGAACCTTCATATGGCTACCCATAATGGTTGTACCAATTTATATTCCCCAAACAGTTTACAAGGGTTCTCTTCTCTGTACATCCTCATCAACATTTATCTCTTATTTTTAATTCTTCAGAAAACTCTCATCAACATACATAATATTATTTTTCTGGAGTCTGGGCAAAAAAGAAAACTAAATGTTCAAAGTACAGTTCTCAAAATTCATTCAAGAGAAAGAAAACAAGCCACAGACTGGGAGAATATATTTGCAAAAGATTTATATGATAAAGGACTGTTATCCAAAATATACAAAGAACTCTTCAAGCTTAACAATAATAAAACAACCAGCTGGGCATGGTGGCTCACGCTTGTGATCCCAGCACTGTGGGAGGTGTGAAGATTGCTTAAGCCCAGGAGTTGGAGACCAGCCTGGGTAACATAGTGAGACCTTGGCTCTACAAAAAAAAAAAAAAAAAAAAAAAAATCTAAAAATTGGCTGGGTGTGGTGGCTCACATTTGTAATCCCAATACTTTGGGAGGCTGAGGTGGGAGGATTGCTTGAGCTCAGGAGTTCGAGACCAGCCTGGACGACATGGTGAAACCCCATCTCTACAAGAAAAACAGAAATTAGCCAAGCACAGTGGTGCATGCTTGTAGTTCCAGCTACTTGGGAGGCTGAGGTGGGAGGATTGCTTGAGTCTTGAGGCTGAGCCTGTGCAGTGAGCCGTGATTGTGCCACTGCACTCCAGCCTGGGTCACAGAGCAAGACTCCGTCTCAAAAAAAAAAAAAAAAAAAAGGACTGGAAAGCTGGGCGCAGTGGCTCATACCTGTAATCCCAGCACTTTGGAAGGCTGTCGCAGGAGGATCACCTGAAGCTAGGAGCTCAAGACCAGCCTGGGTAACCTAGCAACACCCCCTCTCTACAAACTGTTTTAAAATTAGCTAGGCATGGTGGCACATCCCTATAGTCTTAGCCACTTGGGAGGCTGAGGTGCGAGGATCAATTGAGTCCAGGAGTTTCAGGATGCAGTGAGTTATAATTGTGCCACTGTACTCCAGCGCGGGCAACCAAGCAAGACTCTGCCTCTTAAAATAATGTTTTTTACAAAGTGTGATGGCTTGACTAAGGTACCTACAGTAGTGACTGATGATGGTAAGAGATTTAGATACATGATGAAGGTACGGACTGGCTTTGAGTATTTGAGAGAAAAAAATGAATCAAGGTAGACAATGTGGTGCTAAATTATTGATTTTGGGAGAATGTTTGGAGTGGGGGATAGAGCTATTAAGAATAGTTTGGAGGGCCCAGGCATGGTGGCTCACACCTCTAATCTCAGCACTTTGGGAGGCCGAGGCAGGAGGATTGCCTGAGGTCAGGAGTTCGAGACCAGTTTGGCCAACATGGTGAAACCCCGTCCCTACTAAAAAATACAAAAAAATTAGCTGGGCATGGTGGCACGCACCTGTAATCCCAGCTAGTCGGGAGGCTGAGGCAGGGGAATTGCTTGAACCAGGGAGGTGGGGGTTGCAGTGAGTCAAGATCCTGCCACTGCACTCCAGCCTAGGCAACAGAGCAAGACTCTGTCTCAAAAAAAAAAAAAAAAAAAAAAAAAAAAAAAAAAAAAAAAGAATAGTTTGGAGGAAAAATAACTCAGTTTTGAACATGATGTTTATGATATATGTAAGACATGTAAGCAATAGACATCGTGATTCTTCTGTTCTCCCTCTTTTATATATAATTTGCTTTTTGTCACAGTGATTATATACCTTTGTTCTAAGAACCATTTTTTAAATTTACCTTTTCAATGTGTATTCCCCAGCAAAATTCCTGAGCACATACTTGGTGCTTAGTAAATATTTAATAATGTTCTAAAAAACAAACATCTTTTCCTCTCAACTTTACACATTATCAATGTGTCCTCATCTAGTTCATAAAATTTCAGACTCTAGGTCTACAGAACAATGTTTGAAGCTTAGAATAATACAGACTATTATTCTGGGTTCAATTCACTTAGTAATCTGGTCAGTTCCAACCTCCTCTCAGGCCTGTTGAGTCCTAGATTGGATTATATACTTTGTGATTTACCATGAAAAACTAACACTCAAAAGCTAGGCATAGGGCCAGGCGCGTGGCTCACGCCTGTAATCCCAGCACTTTGGGAGGCCAAGGTGGGCAGATCACAAGATCAGAAGATCAAAACCATCTTGGCTAACACGGTGAAACCCTGTCTCTACTAAAAATACAAAAAAAGAAAAAAAAAAGTTAGCTGGGCGTGGTGGCGGGCGCCTGTAGTCCCAGCTACTCAGGAGGCTGAGGCAGGAGAATGGCGTGAACCTGGGAGGCAGAGCTTGCAGTGAGCTGAGATTGTGCCATTGCATTCCAGCCTGGGAGACAGAACGAGACTCTGTATCAAAAAAAAAAAAAAAAAAAAAAAGGCTGGGCATTGGCCGGGCGCGGTGGCTCACACCTGTAATCCCAGCACTTTGGGAGGCTGATCACTTGAGGCCAGAAGTTCAAGACCAGCCTGGCCAACATGGCGAAATGCCATCTCTCCTAAAAATACAAAAAATTAGCTGGACGTGGCGGTGCGTGCTTGTAGTCCCAGCTATGTGGGAGGCTTGAGGTGGGAGGATCACTTGAACCTGGGAGGCAGAGGTTGCAGTGAGCTGAAATCACACCATTGTGCTCTAGCCTGGGTGACAGAGCAAGACTCTGTTCTCAAAAAAAAAAAAAAAGCTGGGTGCAGCTGTGTGTACTTGTAGTCCCAGCTCCTGGGGAGGTTGAGGTGGGAGAATCACTTGAAACCAGGAGTTGAGTCCAGCCTGGGCAACACAGTGAGCCTCTGTCTCTAAAATACACACAAAGACTCAGACACTCTTACTTGGGGAAGCAGGAACCAGTTTGCTTTTCAAAGTTAGCAGTGAACCAAAGCACAGTTCCTAAGATAGTTTCAAGCTAAAGCAGGACTTCCATATTGTGGTTTTGAGCCAGCCCTTCCTTCCCCAGCCCCTTGTCGCCCAGTAAATCAACTTAGGGATTATTAAGACAGCAGCACAAGCTTAAATGGCAACAATCCACAAATCTGCTTCAACTTCTGAAACCCAACATTTGTACTAGGCTTTTGTGTTAAAAAAAAAAAATCATTTGACATTTCTGATTTTTGTGAGAACTAGCTTGCTTAGTAAAAATTTTGAGGTAGGTGACTAGAGACATTGTATTAGTGTGTTCTCACACTGCTATAAAGAACTACCTGAGACTGGGTAATTTATGAAGAAAACAGGTTGAATTAACTCACAGTTCCACAGGCTTAACAAGAAACATGACTGGGAGGCCTCAGGAAACTTACAATCATGGTGGAAGGCAAAGGGGAAGTAGGCACATCTTCACATGATGGCAGGAGACAGAGAGAAAAGGAGTAAGTGCTACACAATTTTAAACAACTAACTCTCCTGAGAACTCACTCATTATCACAAGAACAGCAAGAGGGAAATCTACCCCCATGATCCAATCACCTCCTACTGGGTCCCTCCTGCGACAGTGGGGATTACAATTCAATGTGCTATTTGGGTGGGGACAGAGTCAAACCACATCAGAGATCTTATTTTGGTATTAAGAAAATCCATATAAAACTGATCAATAGTAGTGTCTCGTTAGCCTACCCTTCTCAGTCTCACCTACCAGAAAGGCCTCCTGAGAATGGCTGCAGAGGGCGAGTGTCTCCTTACTCCTTCCTTATTCTTGCAAAGCAGTGCTCTCTCTCTCTTCTCTGCACACCTAAGCTTGAAACTCTTTAAAGCCAGGGAAATAATCTGATGTTCGTATTTCCTGATTTAGCTTGGCACAATGCCCTACGATCAAGTGCTTGCTTATTTTTCAATTGGGAGTGTCTTTTACATAGGAAGATAAAAATACAGAATTCTGACGCTAAGTAACTGCTTACATAGGGATACTTCCGAGACCAAGGAGCCTAACTAAACAAGAATGTAAACGTGGCTTCTTATGGTCATTAGCTCTATTATTGGTAACACTTTTTCAGACTGAACCATTTTATTAGAACAAGGCTTCTATTCAGAAAAAGCTGCTTAGAATCCTCTTTGCTTAATAAGTGAGGTCAAATGATATTAAGATATAAAAAATGAGCCTGCAGAATCCTCTTCTATTTCTAGTCAACACTGTCATCAATCCACACACAATTAAACAGATAGGAACAATTTATAGGAGTTATCTTCCAATTGCAACAATTCCCATTGGTAATAGAACTGAAATGCTAACCACTTGGCAGACTTCACTGAAAAAAATTTCAGGTTGGGCAGTTGGGATAAAATCATGACTCAACACTTGCCAAATCCACCCTCATTTACCTACTCGCAGCATTACCTCCCCCAAATAGTTCCTCAAATAAAAAACCAGATGAGTCAAATCCCAAAACCACTTGGCTGGAGTAACCAAGTTTGGGGGTATGAGCCACAGACCAGAGACACTTGTTATCTGCTCTTCTATTTTCTTGATGGGTAGCAGATGTGCTCTTGCCAACCAGCTATGCAAAGAGTTGATAGTGAGCACAAGACATTCCAGAAAACGGCTTGAGCAGCAGGTCTTTGGAATAATAGTTCTATCAGTACAAAACCACTGCAGCTTAGAACCAACCACAACTACAGATTCATCTGTCCTGAATATATAGTTTGCAGTTTCTTGCATAACTTACCAAAAATTAAAACCTTATGTTTGGCAAGTTGTATCCAATCCATCAATCCTCTGTGGTTATTGCTACCATGTCTTCCTTCTTTCACTGATAAACCATTCTCTTCCTTCTTTAGAAGGAAGTCCAAGTTTGATATATTAGAGACCCTGGCCTATTGCCCTACTTGGGATGTTATTTGATGGGCAAAGTGGGGTGGCTATAGTGAAATATATTTGAAAAAGGTAAAACTAAGTTTTAAATCGTTTCCTATAAGCAGAACTGCTCAGACTCTTTATTATAATAATGTACATAAGTTTCCAAGGGGTAGGGGAATAAAGTACATAGTATGTGCAAAGCTTATTTCTCATACCATTTTCATGGAACACTTTGTGGGATAAGGGTTTGATGGAACACACCGGGAAGTCCTGGGTTAGGTACATGTTGGTTTTTATAGGCGGGCATGGTTCTTGACTTGTTAAGACGTATTCTATGAAAAAAATCATGTTACGAGCTTGAAACAGTCTGCTAAGAAACAAACTCGCAAAACACAACCAAATGACATGCATTCATCTCCAGCCACTGGCTATTTGTGCTTTTGAGCGATTTTTCCTAGATGGCACACAAACTGCAAACAAAATTAAATTATTTCCATTTTTTCAGATTTTAAAAAATCCCAGAAGCTCAAACACCTGAAAAATGCTACTCCTAAAACATACAGTTATGTATCAATAATCCATATACATTTATTTGTAAGGTACAATTTCTAAAATGTTTTCTACATCTAAAAATGTATGAATAAAGACCATGAAATTTAGATTTGGATTTAAATCCTGTCATTTAGCACATGTGAGGCACTAAAACTATTAATATGTAAGTGACCAAAAGCATTTTCCTCACTTACAAAGTGTAGATAAGAATGCTTGCTTTGTGTGGCAGTTTTGAGGATTAGATGTAAGGGACTGAGCACAATGCCACTACGAATAAAAAAACTACTCTGCCACAACGTAATCCATGATCCACTCCTGGTATCCAGAACACTTGGTCAATGGATTATGGTCTTGAGATAGTTAAGTAACAATAAAACAAAATCCACACACAGGCAATTGTCATATTATTGTATTTTATTACAGTATGTGTAGTGTATACTAACTTAAAGGGAAAAAAATGTAAACAAAATGAAAGTCATTGGGAAAATGGCATCTTGCTTTAATCTTCAACTGAAAGCTACCTTTAACAATCCATGTATATCATTATGTCAAATTTTAGTCTTCTCTGCAGAATTTTAGACAAATGAAAATGGACAATGTAACACCAAAGAGTTAAGCACAGAAAGTGATACTGATCAAAAAGCTGAAAGTAAAATCTACCTTGGCTAGAACTGAACATTCAGATCTGTCTCTCCAGAGGAAAATCTAACTTGAATCATAACGGTTCATATTTTGACTAGTTCATACCCTATCAATTAGCTACTTATGACTTGAACATACCTTTTCTCAGCTGCACCTGACAACCTAAAACCCCACTGGGCAATGCTGCTTGGCATGTCTTACTCCTCTGAAATCATCTACTTTCTAAAAACCAGAAAACGAGTTCGCTTGTGATTTAAATTTCAAAAAATAGTTGGTAGAAAACACAAAAAGAATCAACCGTTTAAAGTCTTATCCTTTCCTTCACTCTACAACAGCTACTTCTAAAAAAAAAAAGAGTATGTGGATACTTTCTAAGAACTCAGAAACAAGAAAACCAAAATCAGAGGGTGCATGAATATATGTGCACTTATACAGACTGAATCTCTAATCCCCCAAGACAGATTTAAACAGGTAATCCCAACATTCCAAATTCAGAAAGCAGAGATAAACAGTTTTGTTTCTAAATCAGTGGTATTACTAGCTGAAATGTTTAGTAGAATACTGCACTTATAGTTCAGCAGTACTTTGATTATATGTCATTTAAAAAATCAAAATAATAACCATATTCCTCTAACAGCAAAGAATTCTCCCACTTTTTATTTTGAAACACTGGTATTTCCATAAACCTGCAAGTGGAAGATAAGCTGTTCAATAAAAGCCTTCATATATATGCATATATATACATATATATATATAAAATACAGACATTATTTTAGAAGTCTGTTCTGTTCATATAACAGATTATTTTGGTACTAACAAAAATTGTATACAATCCATCAATTGTATGGCTAGAAATGAAACCATCACTAAACCAAGACACACAGGGCTTTCCTGCACTTTGTTTAAGGAAAAAATTCCACATAATTCTTACTGTGTTAGAAGAATAAAGTACATTTGTCATAGTATACATTATCGTATTCCCTTAAAGCAGGGACTATTTAAAGTTTTTAAATTAAACAATGTCCAGGCTTACTTCTGTCTGTACATTCAGGAATAATCATGTCACTGGTTACATACAATTCTCATGCAAAAAAAAAAACCTCAAAAAACAACCCCTCAGTTGTTTTCTTAAGTCTAATTAAGCCAAACTAATAATAGCAATTTAATTAGTAAGCTTAAATCAGAGAGGTATAGAAATTCAGCAGTTAAACTGTTATTTCCTGCCTATAGTGCTGCTGCTACTCAATCTATTTTCTTCACGTTTAGAAGAATTCATAGGCATCGATGGTCAAAGTAAGAATTTCAACATTGCAGCAAACAACAGAAGAGTGACAAAGTCCCTAATGTCGTGACAATCTTAATGACCTTTAAAAGGTAAAGGATTGTGTGCGTGTGTGTGGAAAGGACTCTAGGAAATAAAAGGTAAAGGATTGTGTGTGTGTGTGTGGAAAGGAGTAGGAAATAAAAGGTAAAGGACTGTGTGCGTATGTGTAGAAAGGAGTAGGAAATAAAAGCAGGAGGTTAAGACCGGTATTTAAAGGGAATGGTGAGATAGCTACATTAGAATATTTATTTTTTAAAAAACTGCTCTGAAGTCTGCCCAGTGTACCAAAAAGGTAAAAAAAAAAAAAAAAAAGAAAGAAACCCAAAAAACAGAGCAGACATTGGTGAAAGTTTAACCTGATAATTTATTTGTGGGGAAAAAAGCTAGTTTTGATGAGAAAAAGTTCAGTCCTTTCCTTGTAAATACAAAGAAACTCAACAGGAATTTTAAAGGTAGTAGGCCAGAAAATGCGACAGTAACTCTTATACTTCTTTTCAATTAAACAGATAAATCAAGTTGAAGACGAGTGTTAAAATACTATTCAGCCTGAATATTTATCAGTCTATATATCCTGTTGTTCAATTGGCTTTTGATTTAAAAAAAACAACAGATCAACAAACTTTATAAGAGCTACCACCACAGTTAAGAGTGATGAAAATAAATTAGTCCCCCCCCGGAAAGATACTGTTTAACTTCTAAAGCATAAAAAGCTATATATCTTATACAAATTAACCAGTGTTTTTACAAAAGTAATGCAGTTTTGGACTGATGATATTACACTGTATTTGTGGTAAAGTACTAGGCACAAGAATATATATATCAATTAGGCATTTTCAGTCTAATCAGTCTCTAAGTTTATCATTTAATTCTTGGCAATATATAATAACTGGTATGCATTTTGGTACTTAAGTCATGAATTGTGGAGAGCAAGAAGCAATGTATTACAGTCACAGGGTTTATATCTAACAAACAATTGCAGTGTTGAACAAATCTCTTCTATGAACTTCGTAATTTGTTTTGCTGTTGGTCACTTGGAGTAGATCCTGCAAAGATAAAAGAAAAAGTCAACATAAATTGTTATATTTTGTCAACCCCGGCTAAAGTTCCCTTCTACTAGCATGCGTGATAAGCAAATATAAAAATTTTAAAAACAAATAAGGTGTATTTCATGTAGGCTGATTTAGACTGAAATAGAAGAATCTATATACTCCCCTAAATAGTCTAAAGAACAGAAGTGTCTACTTTCTGATAAACAGGTTTCAGATTGAACATTTCTGTAAATCACAGTTGGAAAGGTAAGAGTTTACGACAACTCAAATGTCCAGAGCTATAAAAAGATATATATTTATTACCTCAAAGCTATGAAATATCACCTAAGAGTCCAAACATGTCATTTTTCTCCAATGAATTGTGTGAATGGGGGAAGAAGGGGGGAAGGGAGGAGACTGACACTGCCCAAAAACTAATGGGTTCTATAGAACTCAGAGATCTTAAAAGCTGGTAAAATGTTAAGGGCCCAAAAAGGGTAGGGGATAAATAAGGTACTTATTTCCCTAAGTCTTATCCTATTCTTGTGGGTTTTGTAATGCTAAGCAGGATATACTCCTTTGCAAGGTGTACTTCATCTCCAGTTAAGAAAAATCAGGCACTGAGCTAATACAAAATTTTAATCCTCCATTAAACTTAAACAAAAAAATACATTTATGTACTAAATGTGTGAAATGTAATATCTTATAAGCAGAGACGGACAAAATGCCATAGTTATTTTTCCAAAGAAATGGCGTTAAACAAAAAACCCTACCTCTGTAACAAAAAATAAAATAAAAATGAAAATGGATAATAGAAACATACAACAGCTACTACTTAAGATGAAATTTGCTCAAATTAATATAAGTTAAACAGACGATGGAGTATATAATGGAAATGAAAGGCTATATGAAATAGACTAAAAGGCTGAAGCATATTATGGAATAACAAAAAGGACTGTGACCCTGACACTATGAGACAGTGACTCATCAGGCTGTATCATAGAATTATTCATATTTCATACAATGCTTACCAAAATGGTAATATAATAATAATTTAATTTCCTCAGACTTAACCACTCTGGGCACCACAAATAAAATGTTACACCTCCACTGAAAAGTATGAAGTTTGTAAGTACAAGGAGTAGATAGTGGGCACAAAATTTTTTTTTTTTTTTTTTTTGAGACGGAGTCTCGCTCTGTAGCCCAGGCTGGAGTGCAGTGGCTGGATCTCAGCTCACTGCAAGCTCCGCCTCCCGGGTTCACGCCATTCTCCGGCCTCAGCCTCCCGAGTAGCTGGGACTACAGGCACCCGCCACCTCGCCCGGCTATTTTTTTGTATTTCTTAGTAGAGACGGGGTTTCACCGTGTTAGCCAGGATGGTCTCGATCTCCTGACCTCGTGATCCGCCCATCTCGGCCTCCCAAAGTGCTGGGATTACAGGCTTGAGCCACCGCGCCCAGCCGACAAAAATTTTCATTAGTGGTGCAGAAGATTCACCTTCATTAAATACCAGAATGACGGTTCATAAAAGTTAACTAAAGCCTATTTCCTAGGACAGATTAGGAGTTGCTAGGCTGCAGGGGCTGGGTGTCTAAGACTGAAAAATAAAAACAAAACCAAAAACAGTTAAATAACTGTGAATCCAATAGTCAAAAGAATCCACATTAGAAAGATATGACATATTTTGTACCTAAAGGGATGTAAAAACAAATATTCCATACTAAAAACATGCTTCATTTAAAAAATTTTAAACGTTAGATCATTATGACAAATACAACATGACCTAAAACATTCAAAACAAAATATAGCCTAATATGAAGACAAACATCCTGGCCTAAAGGCAAGTAAACCATAAGAAAGCCATATAATAAAACATATGGTCTAAAATCAAATCAACTCTGGGTATAAAAACTTTATTATTCTGAAATTGGCCACGGGGGTTAAAATTTTAGAAGTATTTGGTATAATAAAGTGAATCTCAGCAAAATTTTGTTTTTTCACAAGTTTAAAGCAAAATAAAGTCTATGATCTTAGACACAGAGCATCACAAAAGTCTCAGTGACATTTTCCAAACATCTAACCTTGATTTGATTCTTCCGTATTCATGCTTTCTCCATCTGCAGTCTCTAACATTTCTTCATCTTCATCATCATCATGTAGGTCTTTTGAAATTAATTGTCTAGCTAGTTTGATATTGAGTCCTTCATTGTAGTGAAGCTTCCTTTTCATTTCAAATTGTCGCTTTTTTTCTATAAGATGAAAAATGTAAACTTAGGAAGTTTGATCTCAAGGATTGGCCCACACCTGTTTTATAAATAAAATTTTATTGAAACAGTCATGCTCATTTGTTTTTGTCATGCTTAAGGTTGCTTTTGTGTTCAATGGCAGAGTTGAGTAGTTCGTAATAGAGACCACTGGACCTGCAAAATTTAAAATATTTACTATCTGGCATTCATCTCGATGGAAAAACAGGAATATATCCAGCCATTAGAAATTGTATTTGTGAAGAAAGATTAAAGCTATGGGAAAATCATCCAGAAAGAGTTAAATGGTGAAAAAAAAAACGAGTTACACCACCATATACTATATTTATTATGTACAATGCCTGTCACATACACACACACAGAGAAAAATAAGACTCAGCAATTAACAGTGGTTAACTCTGAGTCAAGGAACAATGAAGTAGTTTTAATATTTTATTATCTTCTATTATTATAATTAAGAAAAAATCTTTTAAAACAATTCTTACCTGTTAAGAAAGTGCCATGATTTAAGACATTGCTGGCTAAAAACATAACCTCATTTTCAGAGTAATTTTAAGAAAAACCTATTATAAAGTAATGATGAAGTGACTCCAAATTATTCTTTCATTCTAGTCTTCACCATAGAAACATAAAGCTGGCAGCAATTCAACACAACTGATCACATTTTATTAATAGTTGCTCTTTAAAGAGGAACTATTTATGAATACATCATTTTAAGGTTTTTAACTTCCTTAGATCAGAAAATTAAAAAAAAAAAAAAAAGCAACAACAGAAAAGGGGGGGCCAATATAAAATTGCCAGCTATTTAAAATCATTCACCGTTGTTTTCTTTTTTTCTCGATGGAGTTTCACTCATTGCCCAGGCTGGAGTGCAATGGCGCGATCTTGGCTCACTGCAACCTTAGCCTCCTGGGTTTAAGTGATTCTCCTGCCTCAGCCTCCCGAGTAGCTGGGATCACAGGCATGTGCCACCACTCCTGGCTAATTTTTGTGTTTTAGTAGAGATGGGGTTTCACCATGTTGGCCAGGCTGGTATCGAACTCCTGACCTCAGGTGATCCACCTGCCTTGGCCTCCCAAAGTGCTGGGATTACAGGTGTGAGCCACCATGCCCAGCTTCACCATTGTTTTATTAAAAATTTCATTAAAATATTTCAATGTCAAAAAAGCACGGAGGCTGGATGCTAGGGCTCATGCCTGTAATCCCAGGAGTTCAGGACCAGCCTGGGCAACAAGGCAAGATCCTATCTCTACAAAAAAATTAAAAAAAATTAGCTGGGCGTGGTGGTACACGACTGTGGTCCCAGCTACTGGGAAGGTTGAGATGGAAGGATTGGCTGAGCTTAGAAGGCTGAGACTGCAGTTAGTCGCAACTATGCCGTTGCACTCCAGCCTGGGTTGACAAGCGAGACCCTAGCTCAAAAATTATTTTTTAAAAAGCAGAGACATCCCTCAATAAAGGTATTTAAAGTACTTTCTTCTTTTTTAAAAATTTTAATTTTTAGAGATGAGATCTCACTGTTGCCCAGGTTGGCTTCCAACTTCTAGGCTCAAGCAGTCCTCCCACCTCAGCCTCCCAAGCAGCTGGAACTACAGGTGCATGCCGCCACACCTGGCCTCCAAAGTACTTTCTCTTTGTTTGTTTTTTTTACCAGAGATGGGGTTTCACCATGTAGGTCAGGCTGGTCTTGAACTCCTGACCTCAAGTGATCCACCTGCCTTGACCTCCCAAAGCGCTAGGATTACAGGTGTGAGCCACCGCACCTGGCCAGTACTTTCTTAATTCCCTAAGCTTTTATCAATATCTATACTTATATTTTTAAAACTTATACTAAAGGCCAAGCGCAGTGGCTCATGCCTGCAATCCCAGCACTTTGGGAGGCCAAGGCAGGCAGATCACGAGGTCAGGAGTTCGACACCATCCTGACTAACACGGTGAAACCCCGTCTCTACTAAAAATACAAAAAATTTGCTGGGCATGGTGGCACGCATCTGTAATCCCAGCTACTCAGGAGGCTGAGGCAGGAGGATCACTTGAACCCAGGAGACAAGAGGTTGCAATGAGCAGAGATCACGCCACTGCTCTCCAGCCTGGGCAACAGAGCAGGACTCTGTCTCAAAAAAAAAAAAAAAAAGAACTGTAATAATTACCCAGTTTAGACAATAAAGTATATGAACATACAGTAAACATTCTGCCATGGACATAATGATTTATATAGTTTTTAAATCATTACAAGTTGAGTTATAATTTAATTCCCTATTCTTGGTTAAAGATTTCTGATTTCCCCCCTTTATGTTTTCAATGTTTCTTTTGGTTTGTTTTTATTTTGTGAAGGTACATCAGCAATTTTCAATGTTTGTAAGACATATATATATATAATATGTTGTGCATTTGTTCTATTATTTTCTCAGTATGAGCCAGTGTTTTTCAAACTGTGCATCATGATTATTTGTTTATTTAAGATAAAGTCTCACTCTGTCACCCAGGCTGAAGTGCAGTGGCATGATACCGGTTCACTACAACCTCCACCTCCCAGGTTCAAGCGATTCTTGTGCCCCAGCCTACCGAGTAGCTGGGATTAGAGGCGCACAACACCATGCCCGGCTAATTTTTAATAGAGGTGAGGTTTCGCCATGTTGGCCAGGCTGGTCTCAAACTCCTGGCCTCAAGAGATCCTCCTGCCTCAGACTCCCAAAGTGCTGGGATTACAGGCGTGAGCCACCGTGCCCGGCCATCATGATTCTTTATTAAGTCATAACTAGCATTTAAAAAGGTTAAGGTAGACTATTTATATGAACACAACAAGTGAATTATTCTTTTTATACCTACTTTTACTTTTTATGGGGGAATATCTGAAGTTGTTAAAAGTTAACATTTAGTGAGTCCTCACAATATGCCAAGATCAGTGCTAAGTGCTTTAATTGTTTTAACTCATTTAATAGTCACCAAAATATTTTTACAGCTCCCAATTTAGAAATGAGGAAACCGAGGCTCAGAGAAATTATGCAAATTAGCCAAGTAGCATACCTGGAGCACAAACTTAGGTTTGTCTCCATAGACAATAATCTTAATTGCTATGTTGTGAGTTACAATTTTCTCCCTAAGCTGTCTGCTGTCAATAGACAAACATTTTTCAGCCATGTAACATCTATATAATTCAATAACAACCCCACCAGTGGAACATGAATGAAATTATAATTAGTCAAATGGCTCCCCCTGCCGGTTGACTCGTGGAATTACAACTTGAGAAAAAGATCCCTCAATTAAAACTGACAGTATACATTCACAAAAAATTCCTTATTCTCAAAAATTTTTACGATTCCTATTTCAATAGATCATGTTCAAAGTTGAAGAGAGATAATCAACTTAAATTTCTCTCGTACAAATATTAGGCTCAGACCACCATAGCTCTGTTGAACAGGCTATGTTCAGAAGATGACAGGGAAGACTAGCAAATGATACCTTAGCAGCTATACGACCAAGATCCAGAGACTTCGTTCTAAAGCTTCTCAGTTTCTTCCCAGGATAGGTAGTCCCTACGCTGCAACACTTGAGGTAGGTTTCTACCGTATTTTCCTTCTTCCTCTTTTTTGTGAGTATGTGCTTTTCTTGTATCTTTCCCCTCTACTCGAAGGCTTGGATTTTCCTTTAAAAATAGTTGCAAATAAACTATATACAATTTTTTAATTCTTGAGAAGATTATACATTCACATGAATCAAAAAGTATAAAATGCAACAAGATAAGACACATTCCTTTTCTCCCAGCCTCCACAGGTAACCACTTTTACTTGTGGAAACAGAAAAGCATGAGCAGGCAGCAATGCCTTAAATGTGTATGTGCTGAATGGCGTGAGAGGTCACTATCCTCCTCTCCACTGCTTTCTTGTTCCTGAATCCGATACTTTGGCTCCAAGCCTTCAGCAGCAGCTAACCTATGCAACCATCACGTAAAAAGACATTAACAGTGATGTTTTGGTATTATTTAAGAGCCTTATTCAACTGTTCATTCTTACAAAAACATCTGAAGATCATTATGTGCTAGCTATAACCTGATGAGGAAAATAAAAAGCAAGAGAGCAGAAATGGGCTGGGCATGATGGTACACGCCTGTGGTCCTAGCTACTCGGAAGGCCGAGGTGGGAGGACTGGCTAAACCCAGGAGTTTGAGGTTGCAATGAGCTGTGATTGCGCCTCTGCACTCCAGCCTGAGTGACAGAACAAGGCCCTGTCTCAAAAAAAAAAAAAAAAAAAAAAGGAATAAAAAGAGTAGAAATGGGCATAGAAACGAGTAAGCAACAAGAACAGTGGAATGGGTGTTAGAAATCAATAAGCAGTAAAGGAAGAGTGCTTTCATGAATTAACTTATGTTTGCCTTTCTCACTGCTACCTTTAAAAACAGGAGGCAGGGGCCAGGCATGGTGGTTCACCCCTGTAATCCCAGAACTTTGGGAGGCTAGGCCGGTGGATCTCTTAAGATCAAGGGTTCAAGACCAGCCTGGCCAATATGGCAAAACCCCGTCTCTACTAAAAATACAAAAAGTAGCCAGGCGTGGTGGCATGTCCCTGTAACCCCAGCTACTACTGGGGAGGCTGAGGCATGAGAACTGCTTGAACTTGGGAGGTGGAGGTTGCAGTGAGTTAAGATCACACCACTGCACTCCACCCTGAGTGACAGGGCGAGACTCTGTCTCAAAAAAATAAAAATAAAAACATCCACAAGGAAGTGACACATTTCAGTATCCCAAGTTCAGGTAAGCTGGTCTTTCTGCCACCTACATACCTTGATTTTAATCAAGAGACAAGATGATAAAAGTTGGTGACTCAGAAGGTGAAAAAAGGGGAAAAAAAGAAAAAAAAGGTTGGCATAAAAAAGTTGATAAACAGCCTTTTCTTTCTGCTTATACAGGAAAAGCAATGTAGAATGCTTTTAACTCTGCATAATTAAAAACAGCCTAAGTGAAACTGTGCTCCAGTCATTAGTACTTACTTCTTGGCTAAGATGTCTGGCGCCATGGCTTCAGTGGTCTCAGTGTCACTACACACATCTTCATCATCACCCATCATACTAGTATGACAAGCATATTGTAATTAATACCTGAAACATAAATTTTCAGCCACAAAAACAAGGTAGAAAAACAATTCTATCAATCTACTTAACATATCAATGTATTTATAGCTCTGTTGTTATCTTTGAGGTTTAACTTTATATAGTTCCTATTCAATACAAATACTTAAAAGTATAGCACCCAATCAAGAAAAGACTCCAAATGATGGAAAAAAAATAACAAATACAGTCTGCCTGCGATATCCATAGGATCCACATCCATAAATTCAACCAACTGTGGATTGAAAATAGCCAGAGAAAACAAAAATTTCAGCTGTACTAAACATGTAGGCTTTTTTTATATCATTATTCCCTAAATGGTACAGTAACAACTATTTGCATAGTATTTACATTTTATTAGGTAATATAAGTAACCTAGAGATGATTTAAAATATAAAGGAGGATGTGCATAATTATATACATCTACAATGCCATTTTATATCAGAGACTTGACTGAGGATTTTGGTATCTGAGGGAGGTCCTGAAACCCCCATGGATAATGAGGAAAAACTGTACTGAAAACATAAATGATCTGGAAAAAAAAAAAACACTACAAAGTTCCAATTATTTCATCCAGTGGGAAGGAACAAGTAATGCAAAGTAACTCACTGTCTGGTTTTAGAACATGCATTTCTACATCAATCTTAAGATAGAAACAAAAGATCTATGCAGATACAAGACTGAGTGAAATAACAAAATTATATCCCAAAGACCTAGTTCTGGAAGTTTACAAGTGATTTAGCTTTCTCACTCTACCCTCTAATGAAAAATTTGCTCCACACTTCAGTGCAAAAATGGGCATCCTTAATTCTTAAGCCACTGGGAAGTATATAAAGCAGAACTCCGCTATTTATAAAATACTGCCAGTTTATACATTTCCTGGTTAATGAAGGTGACAAGTCCTACAGTTTAGATGATGCTTTTTCTAAGGGAAGTTGAAATAAACTGATCTATATTATTGAGTTTAATTAAGCAGAATAGGGTAAAATAAACATTTTGTTAATTCATAGAATTGTTGTATAGAAAATTCTAGTTGTAAAATTTACTGAATTATGTTTATATATATACATGTATATAGAAGCAATAACTTCTTGTATACTAACTGTAAGATTCTTAGGTAATAAGACATGATGTTTCTATAAAAAGTATCTTCAGTTAAATAAAACTTTTTTTTTTTTGAGACAGGGTCTCACTCTATCACCCAGGAGTGCAGTGGCACCATCATGGCTCACTACAACCTCGACTTCCCGGGCTCAAGTGATACTCCCACCTAAACCTCTTGTGTAGCTGGGACTCCAGGCATGTGCTACCATTCCTGGCTTAATTCTTTTTATTTTTTGTAGAGACAGGGTCTCTCTATGTTGCCCAGGCTCATCTCCAATTCCTGAGCTCAAGCAAACCTCCCACCTCAGCCTCCTAAAGTGCTGGGATTACAAGGGTGAGCTACCATGGCTGGTCAAATAAAACTCTCAAAAAGAAAAAAAAAGTCATGGAAAGAAATGATAAAACCGAGTGATGAACTGATAAAAGCAGGACACAGGTATCTCTGCATACACACAGCCTCAATTACTTAGGGACCAAATAACTTCTCTGGTTATTTGAATGGCAAATATCTACCATTCAAATTATATTTATAAAAAGTCAAAAAATAATGGCCATAGCTATTTTGAAAATCTTTTTTTCTTTTTCTTTGGAGACAAGGTCTCCCTCTGTCATCCAGGTTGGAGTGCAATGATGTGATCATGGCTAACTGCAGCTTCAACCTCCTGGGCTCAAACAATCCTCCTGCCTCAGCCTCCTAGGTAGCTGGGACTACAAGTACACACCACTACCTCTGGATAATTTTACTTATTTTATTTGAGACAGTTTCGCTCTGGTTGCCCAGGCTGGAGTGCAATGGCGCGATCTCAGCTCACTGCAACCTCTGCCTCCCAGGTTCAAGTGATTGTCCTGCCTCAGCCTCCCGAGTAGTTGGGATTACAGGCGCCCACCACCACACCTGGAAATTGTTATGTATTTTCAGTAGAAACAAGGTTTCACCATGTTGGCCAGGCTGGTCTTGAACTCCTGACCTCAGGTGATCCACCTGCCTCGGCCTCCCAAAGTGCTGGGATTACAGGCATGCACTGCTGCGCCTAGCCAAATTTTTAAAATTTTTTTGTGGAGGTAAGAGTCTCACTCTGTTGCCCAGGTTGGTCTTGAACTCCTGGGCAAGAGTTCTTTGGGGAAGGGCGTGGTGGCTCATGCCTGTAATCCCAGCACTTTGGGAGGCTGAGGCAGGTGGATCACTTGAGGTCAGGAGTTCGAGACCAGCTTGGCTAACATGGTGAAACCCTGTCAATACTAAAAATACAAAAATTAGCTGGGCGTGGTAGTGGGTGCCTGTAATCCCAGCTACTTGGGAGGCTGAGGCACGAGAATCTCTTGAACCTGAGACACAGAGATTGCAGTGAGCCGAGATTGTGCCACTGCTCTCCAACCTGGGTGGAGAAAAAAGAGTTCTTTGGGAGGCTAAGTGATCCTCCTGCTTCAGGCTCCCAAAGTGCTGAGATTATGTTGAGCCACTGCAGCTGGCATCAACTATTTTTCTAAATCATGTCTGATCTTAATTCTCTTAGGATACTTATCCCCAACTAACACAAGTGAGGACAGCCACTACATTTAATAAAAAGAAAGAACACTCTGATTTTGGATTCTGGCACAATAAAGGTTTTAACACATGTTTTAGAAGTCAGGCACGCTGGTGTGTGCCCACAGTCAGCTACTTGGGAGGGAGAGGAGGGAGGATCACTTGAGTCGGGAGTTCCAGGCTGTAGTGTGCTATGACTGTGCCCGTTAATAGTCACTGCACTGGGTAACAGTGAGATCTTGTATCTTTATTTTTTTTTTTGGAAGATTTTTAAAGTATATACCTGCAATTTAGGAGAAAAATAAGAATATAAACCTCTTTTTAACATGCGTATTTTTTTTTAACTAATTGTAATTTTATTGTTTTTCCTCCCCTCTATTTTTATTTCAATAGGTTTTTGGGAAATAAGTAGTGTTTAGTTACATGGGTAAGTTCCTCAGTGGTGACTTCTGAGATTTTGGTGCACCCATCACCCGAGCAATGTACACTGTATCCAATGTGTAATCTTTTATCCCTCTCCCCGCTTCACCCCTCCCACCCCATCCCCAAAGTCCACTGTATCATTCTTATGGCTTTGTGTCCTCATAGCTTAGCTCCCGCTTATAAATGAGAACATATGAGGTCTGGTTTTCCATTCCTGGGTTACTTCACTTAGAGTAATGGTCTCCAACTCCATCCAGGTTGCTGTGAATGCCATTATTTTGTTCCTTTTTATATATATTTCATGGTATATACATATATACCATAAAAAATGTGTATTTTTTCACTCAGATTTCATTAGTATTGAGTTTCAGCATCTGTACCTATTTCATGTTTTTTATTTTTACTGTTTTTGTTAGTAACAGGTTATTTCAAATTATCTTCCAAAGTCTTCACCCACTGACTTAAAATACGGTAGTTCTTAACTCTTTCTTCTTTCATTACAGAACAAATGGAAAACTGCAGTTAACTCTATTTTAATGGTAACTTCTGGATTTATGCTGTCTTAATTCAATGACAAAATATTTTAATCTTGGAAATCTTTTATTTTTTTCAATACAAGGTAGGTAGGGCATAACTTTTTTCTTTCCTTTTTTTTTTTTTTTTTTTTTTTGTTTGTAGACAGAAAGAGTCTTACTATGTTGCTTAGGCTGATCTTGATCTCCTGGCCTGAAGCAATATTCCCACCTCTGCCTCTGTAATCTCAAAGTGCTGGGAGTACAGGCATGAGTCACCATTCCCAGCCAAGGTATTATCTTTTTTTTTTTTTTTTTTTGTTTGAGACAGTGTTTTGCTCTTGTTGCCCAGGCTAGAGTGCAATGGCGTGATCTTGGCTCACTGCAACCCCCGCCTCCAGGGTTCAAGCAATTCTCCTGCCTCAGCCTCCCGAGTAGCTGGGATTACAGGCGCCCGCCACCAAGCCCAGCTAATTTTTGTATTTTTTTTTTCAGTAGAGATGGGGTTTCACATATTGGCCAGGCTGGTCTCGAACACCTGACCTCAGGTGATCCGCCCGCTTCGGCCTCCCAAAGTGCTGGGATTACAGGCATGAGCCACAGCGCCCGGCCCAAGGTATTACCTTAATTAGGTATCTACACTTATTTAGAATCTTCATCTTCTCATAATGCTTATTGCATTATTTTTGTCTTCATACTCGTTACTGCTGCATAATGTAATTTCACAATTCGTTTAGAAAATTCTGAGACTTGAAATTGCCAAAAATTACATGTAATATCTGAACAACAGTATTACATTAAGTTAAAAAATAAAGACATAAACAGTAATAATGACCACCTATCTTTCAGTGGGTTAAAAACGAGTTACCATCCATGCAGTTATGCTTCTCTGCAAAGAGACTGAGTAAACCCCAGATTTCTACTTGGGAAGCAAACAAGCCCCTATCTCATCTTCCTTTCATGGAATTTAAAACTAATATGTGCACTATTAGTAGCTAGCAACCACTGAGGTGCAACAAATAAACATTTACTACTATCATTATAATGTAAAGAATGGGTTCCATAATTTTAAAGTTAGACATCACTTATACAATTACTAAACAAATTGCAGTTAGGTTACTGAATTCACCAGTGCTCCAGTAACAAATCTACAATAAAACAAATTCAAATAAGCTGTTATCCAGAAGTTCATATTAAATGTAAAATGGAAGTAAGTCACAAGAGGAATGATATCGATGTGACATTACCTATGGTAAGGAGTGCTTGGTTCATCTATTTTCATTAAACCATAGTCTTTGTCTGCTGGATGATACGTCGCCAAGATGTTCATTTCATCCCACTTCTGGGATTTTTTGCTAAAATTAAAAAGAAAAAACGTTTTTCATGCAGAAAAAGATAAACCTGAACGTCAAAATTCACAAATGTTCAAATTTCACATTTCAACTTCTATTTGATGGCTAACCTTTATTTTCACATATACTTTCTTAGAATAGAAGCTGACTCAGGGTAAAAACCATTAAGTAACTACAATAAAATGTCAGTAAATATAGAACACTTACTGCCCAAATATTAAAAACACAGTATTTAGTATCTATATCAGGCATTCAAAACATTACTATGACGTGCTTAGTCTTCATTTGGCCTATAAAATAATGCAAGTCAAAATCTATACATTCGCTGATGACAGTAGGCATTTTTGATCTATATACCAGTAACTGTTTGGTAAAAAACACAACAGGAGTATTTCATTGGCATAATTTCTTTCTGAGATATCTGTTAACAGTCAGAACATAAAGATTCAAAGCATAAAACTACAGAGAAAACCTCATCAAACTCAGATACCACTAAATCATTAGATTGCAAATAAATTACAGCTCTGTTTATTTCTAATCTAGAAAAATAAAGGTGTGCTCAGGAATGGTGTATTCAGATTTATTTGAAGAGCAACAGAAGTTCTCTATAAGTACTCCATTATTTTTGTTTTGTTTTGAGATGGAGTCTCACTCTGTTGCCCAGGATGGAGTGCAGTGGCATGATCTCGGCTCACTGCAACCTCCACATCCCCGGTTTATGTGATTCCCGTCTCAGCCTCCCCAGTACCTGGGATTACAGGCGCGCACCACCACGCCTGGCTAATTTTTGTATTTTTAGTAGAGACGGGGTTTCACCATGTTGGCCAGGCTGGTCTTGAACTCCTGACCTTACGCGATCTGCCTGCCTGGGCCTCCCAAACTGCTGGGATTCCAGATGTAAGCCACGGTGCCTGGCCTATAAGTACTTTAGAAACATCTGTTAAATTTCATGCAATGAAGTATTTAAACAACTATTAAGTTGCTCAATACTCAAATGCTTTAATTTTAAATTCTTACATACTCATTAAAAAAGACCTCAAAGACCTTTCTACACGCCAACATTATTTTGTTACATATACAGTTTGTTACTTAGTATGCACTTGGAAAAATCTGCTTTAAAAAAAATCAATGTAAATGTTACACTGATTTAAATAATCCTTTCTGCATTTGGTCTAAATTGTTAAGGTTTTACTGTAGGTATTTTCAATTTTCCAGATCCTGAAATAGTCTTTAGGAATAACATACTTAACATTTTAATAACATATTCCCTTCTCCATACTCTCAAAATGGTTTGATGAGTTACCTTAAAAATTACAGCCGGGCACAGTGGCTCATGCCTGTAATCCCAGCACTATGGGAGGCCAAGGCAGGAGGATTACAAGAGATCAAGACCATCCTGACTAACATGGTGAAACTCCGTCTCTACTAAAAATAGAAAGTTAGCTGGGCGTGATGGCGGGCGTCTGTAGTCCCAGCTACTTGGGAGGCTGAGGCAGGAGAATGGCGTGAACTCGGGAGGTAGAGCCTGCAGTGAGCCGAGATCGCGCCACTGCCCTCCTGCCTGGGCGACAGAGCCAGACTCCGTTTCAAAAAAAAAAAAAAGAAAAAAAAAATTATACAGGCAGGTGACTTCATATTCTTTTGCTTTCTACCCTAATATACCCACTGTGTCCCCATTTTTGACTAAGAACTTTTTTCCTTCATTTTTAAAAACTGTGGTAAAACATACATAACATAAAATCCACCATTTTAACCTTTTTGTGTTTTGGTTAATCTTCCCTGTATCATTCCAATTTTAGCATATGTGCTACTGAAGTAAGCACTAGCCATTACGAAGTGTACAACTCTACGGCATTAAGAACATTCACATCATTGTGCAAGCATCACCACCATTCATCTCCAGAACTTTTTTGTCTTCCCCAACTGAAACTGTACTCATTAAGTACTAACTCTCCACTCTCCCCAGCCCCTAGACCTGGCAACCACCATTCTACTTCTCATCTCTAGAAATGTGACCACTCTAGGTACCTCACAGAAGCGAAATCATAAAGTATTTGTCCTTTCGTGACTGGCTTATTTCACTAAGCATAATGTCTTCAAGGTTCATTCATATTGTAGCATGTGTCAGAATTTCTCTTTTTTTAAGAGCCTGGGTCTTACTCTCTCACCCCAGGCTGGAGTAAAGTAGCATGATCATAGTTCACTGCAGTCTCGAACTCCTGGGCTCAAGTGATCCTCCTGCCTAGCCTCCTGACTAGGTGGGACCATTGGTATGCACCACCATGCCCAGCTAACAATTTTTTTTTTTTTTTTTTTTTTTTTTTTTTTTACAGGTGGGTCTTACTATGTTGTCAGGCTCGTCTCAAACTCCTGGCCTCAAGCAATTCCCCGGGCTCAGCCTCCCAAAGTGCTGGGATTACAGGTATGAGCCACCACACCTGGCCCTAATCAAATTAATATGTCTTTAGTATTTGAAAAAAGTCACCTGCCAGGAGTGGGCCTGTGTAATTTTTAAGGCAACTCATCACACTCTTCTGGGACTAAACTAGACTGGGTAAACAGGGCTTGCTTTAACAATATTGATTTCTTTAAATGCCTAGGCTTCTGCCTATCACAGTAATAGTTGAGCTTGTGGCAGAAAACAAAAAACAAACTTAATTGGGAGACAGACATTGAAGGTTCAGGTTTCAGTTACCCTTTACCTATAGAGAAGCAAAAAAACATCTTCTCTTGGACTCTATTTATAGTTGACCCTTGAATGTTATGAGTTTGAACTGTGTGGGTTCACTTATATGCAGATTTTTTTCAAAAAATCTGCTGGAAAATTTTTTGGAGGTTTGCGACAATTTGAAGAAACTCAGATAAACCACATAGCCCAGAAATATTTAAAAAAAACTTAAAAGTTAGTTATGTCAGTTATGTCATAAGTGCAAAATATATATGTAGAGAACAGTCTCCTTTATCATTTACTACCATATTAACAAGCCTAGTTAAAATGTAAAGTTAAAATTTATCAAAACATGCACATACAACACGTGGTGCCTCTGCAGTTGGATCCTAACTGCATAAACTTAACTACAGTACATACTATTCTGTGTCACAATTTCATAGCCATCTCTTGGTTGCTACTGCGGTCTCCTCAAGTGTTGCAAGTTTGCTTAAAATGCTCTATGATGCAGCCAGGCACGCCTGTAATCCCAGCCCTATGGAAGGCTGAGGCGGGTGGATCACTTGAGGTTAGGAGTTCGAGACCAGCCTAGCCAACATGGTGAAACCCCGTCTCTACCAAAAATACAAAAAATTAGGCATGGTGGCTTGCGCTTGTAATCCCAGCTACTCAGGAGGCTGACGCAGGAGAATCGCTTGAACCTGGAAGCCGGGGTTGCAGCGAGCCAAGATCATGCCACTGCACTTCAGCCTGGGCAACAGAGTAAGACTCTGTCTCAGAAAAAAAAAAAGCTCTATGACGCTAGTTGTTTCAGTGTGAGTAGTTTGTTGCTCCAATAAATTGCCTATTGCAGTAAAAAGTGATCTCTCTTGGTTTTTGAGTATTTTTTGTCCTGTTTAGTGCAATACTGTACACTCTGAGTAACATCATGGGACCATTACAAAATGCCACTAGAGATGCTGGAAGAGGTCCCAAGAAGCAAAGTTGTGACATTACAAGAAAAAGTTGAATTGCTTGATGAGTACCTTAGATTGAGCTCTACAACTGTGGTTGCCCATCATTTAAAGAAGAATCCATCATAAAGACCATTGTAAAAATAAAATAAAAGGAAATTCACACAGCTGTCACTGTAGTAGCTACACCAGCATGAAAATCTTGCATATTTTGTGAAATACCTTTTATCTTGTATTGCCAATGCATCTTTTATGTGAGTGCAGGATTGCTACAAGACTATAGACTCTAAAATGATTTGAGAAAAAATGATGTCACTATACAATAACTTAAAGCAAAAAGAAGGTGAAGGATCTAAAGTTGAAGAATTTAATGCAAGCAAACGATGGTTTGATAATTTTAGAAACAGGTTTGGCTTTAAAATGACAAGATAACAGAGAAGCAGCTTCTGCCAACCAACAGGCTGCAGATGAGTTCCCAGAGGCCATTAGGAAAATCATTCATGAGAAAGGGCCAGGTGCAATGGCTCACGCCTGTAATCCCAGTTTGGGAGGCTGAGGAAGGAGGATCTCTTGAGCCCAGGAGTTTGAGAACAGCCTGGGCAACCACAGTGAGACACTATCTCTACAAAAAATGTTTAAAATTAGTCAGGCATGGTGGCGCGCACACACCTGCAGTCCCAGCTACTTGGGGGTGGCCTAAAGTGGGAGGATCACCTGAGCCCAGGAGGTCAAGGCTGCAGTGAGCCATCTGCGATTGAGCCACTGTGATCCAGCCTCGGTGGCAAAGTGAGACTGTCCAGAAAAAGAAAAAATTATTAAGGAGAAAGGATATCTGATCTGCCTGTACAGGTTTTTAATGAGAATAAAAGTGCCCTATTCTGCAAAAAAAATGCCAAAAAGGACACTTATTTGTAAGAAAGAGAAGAATGCATCAGGATTTAAGGCAGGAAGAGACAGGTTAACTCTACTGTCTTATGCAAATGCAGTAGGGTTTATGATCAGGACTGTCCTTAACTATAAAGCTGCAAACCCCGGAGCCTTGAAGGGAAAAGATAAACACCAGCTACCAGTCTTGTGGTTGTACAAGGTCTAGACAATGAGAACCCTCTTGGTTCCATCAATGTTCCATAAGGAAATACCTTGCCAATACAGAACTGCTTAAAAAAAAAAAAAAAAAAGCGAGACAGGGTATTACTCTATCGCCCAGGCTGGAGTGCAGTGGCACAATCATAGTTCACTGCAGCCTCGAACTCCTGGGGTTCAGTGATCCGACTATGTCAGCCACCTGAGCAGCTAAGGCCATAGGCGCAAGCCACGTGCCTGGCAGTAAAGTACCTTTTAAAGTTGTTTTGATTCTGGACAATGTGTCTCTCTGGCCACCTATGAACCCTATGAGTTCAACCCTATGGAGGTGTCAAGGTGGTTTATTTGTCCTCAAACACAACATCTCCAATTTAACTTCCAGATCGGGAGTCACAGAGGACTTTTAAGATTCAGGACACATGGTGCTCTATGCAGTGGTCCCCAGCCTTTTTGGCACCAGGGATTGGTTTTGTGGAAGACAACTTTTGCACAGTGTGGGGTCGAGGGAGAAGGTTTCCAGATGAAACTGGTCCACCTCAGATCATCAGGCATTAGATTCTCATCAGGAGTGGGCAACCTAGATCCCTCACATGCAGAGTTCACAATAGGGTTCGCACTTCTGTGAGAATCTAACGCTGCCACTGATCTGACTGGAGGCGGAGCTCAGGCACCTGCCACGTGGCCTGGGGTTTGGGGAACCCTGCTCTATGGAGAACATCATGAAAGTCTGGAAGGGTTTCACCACTGCCTATGCCATTGTTGTTATAGAAAAAGCTAAGAAAGCTGTCAAGTCTGAAACAACGAATTCCTGCTGGAGAAAACCGTATCCAGATGTTACGCATGACTTCGCAGGATTTATGACAGTGTCAAGCAAGGAAATAATGAGATTGTGGATTATTTGGTGGGGGGTGAAGGGTTTCAAGATATGGATATTGAAATTCAAGAGCTAATAGGCATCACATCAGAGGAATTAACAGAAGATGACTTGATACCAGAGGAATTAACAGAAGATGACTTGATAGAGGTGACTGCTTCTGAATCAGTGCCAGAGGAAGAATATGTGGAAGAAGCAAAGCCAGGAAACAAATTGACATTAGACAATCTGACAAAGAGTTCTATTTGAGATTGCCTGACTTATTTTACAACATGGACCCTTTTATGATATGGACGCTGAAACTAAACAGTAGAAGGAAGATTATTAGTACCACATAGAAGCATCTTAAGAGAAATGAAAAAGCACAAAAGTTAGGCATAAATTATGATGTATTTTCGTAAAATTACACCAAGTGTGCCTGCCTCTCCTTCTATCTCCTCTACCACCCGAGACAGTAAGACCAACCCCTCCTCCTCAGCCTACTCAATGTGAAAGACACCAGGATAAAGATCTTCATGAAGATCCACTTCACTTAATGAACAATGTATTTTCCTTCCGATTTTAACATTTTCTTCTCTCTAGCTCACTGTATTATAAGAATGCAGTAACAAATACATGTAACATACAAAACATGAAGTTAATCAACTGTTTATGTTATCTGTAAGGCTTTCAGTCAACAGGAGGCTACTAGTAGTTAACTTTTGGGGGGCTGGGCATAGTGACTCATGCCTATAAATCCCAACATTTTGGGAGGCCAAGGTGGGAGGATCACTCGAGCCCAGGAGTTTGAGATCAACTTGGGCAACATAGGGAGACCCTGTCTCAAAAAAAAAAACAACAAAAAAAAGGGCTGGGATTATAGGTGTGAGACACTGCACCCAGTCAGTGTGTGCTTTCGTAACAATTTCTGACACTTTAAATTTATTCTTAATACACTTTTCTGTATGTGTATTACACTATAATAAAATATTTTAAAAATAAACACATATTAATGTTTTGGGGTGCCTCCTAATCTCAAAGTAAAACAAGTTATTCCCTAAATGATGTTAACAATATTGAATTAAAAATGACAATTTAGGAGGTGGGCAGATCACCTGAAGTCAGGAGTTCAACACCAGCCTGGCCAACATGATGAAGCCCTGTCTCTACTAAAATACAAAAGTTAGCCATGCTTGGTGGCACACGCCTGTAATCCCAGTTACTCAGGAGGCTGAGGCTGGAGAATCGCTTGCACCCAGGAGGCAGAGGTTGCAGTGAGCTGAGATTGCACCATTGTGCTCCAGCCTGGGCGACAAGAGCGAAACTGCGTCTCAAAAACAAACAAACAAACAAAAAAACCAAGGCAACTGATCATCGTTGCTTAGGATAAAAAAAGAATGAGGAAAGACCTTTGGAGTTTCAAAAGTATCTCTACTGGGAAAGAAAGAAGTCCACACCCTGTAAGTATTTTTTACAAGATAATGATAGAAAAAGAACTACAGAACACAAGCAGAAATTATGTTTTCTTGAAATTAAAAATAAAATTTAATAATCACAATCCCAGCATCCCGTCATTCATAATTTTGATTTCTGCATATTCTTTCCTTTGTATAATACATATAAATATGTATAAGCTATCAAAACATATAAAAATATATACAACTATACATATAAAAAGTACATACAGTATATATAAAATACATATGCTGATATATAAGTTGTAAGTATGTGTGTAGTATAAGTTGTGTGTTTTCTTTTTACCTTTTTAATGACTGTATTTTTTAGATTGATAAATAAGTTTTCCTACTTAAAATAAGGCAGACATGAACATATTTGTACATATGTTATTCAATAACGTTTTAAAGAAAATGTGCTAGTGTAAGAGCCTGAATTAAAGTTTAAGAACTTTATAGTTCACTCCATGTTGCCATATAGTTATTTTTTTTAAAAAAGAGGACTGTTTGTAATGTCCCCAGTAAATTACCAAACCATTGCTAGGATTAGGTATTGTGTGTGTGCGTGTTTCCATTTCAGCAGGTATAAAATAGTATTTAAAAACTGTTGTGTTTCTTTGACTAATATTATTTTACTTTCCTCATGTGAATTATGTTTACATCCTTTGCCTATTAGAAATCTCCCCATAAATTTGAGCTCTTTAGATTTATATAAACCACATTTTATGTAACTTCAATTTTTCCCAGTCTGTTTGCCACTTAGTTTACTTTCTACTGTAAATGAAATTTTAAGTTCTAAATATTCAAAGCCTCACTCAACTTGTTTTCTCAACAGAACACTAAGAGAAAAAGAAATTAGTACAATTATTCAGATCCAAAAAAAGACAACAATATCTTGCAAAAATAAGCATTTAAATAAGGGTATTACAAAACAGACTCCAAAAATGCTAGGAAATCTTAGAAAGTTAGTGAAGTAGAAGAAACTGTTAGCAGAGGACACTGGATATGAAAGTCAGCGTCTCTAAAGTGATGGTAGAATTAACATTAGTTGTGGAATAACAAAACCCAAGGAGTGAGCCTGAGCTTAATCCCAGTATCATCACGAACTGTATGACCTCCTCTGGGGTCAGTATCCCTGCAGACAAAAATAGGGGCACCACCATTTCCATGGCAGATCTGCCATGATGGTGAAAGCACCTGCTGGTTTCAGTTTTCCCCCTCCCTCTTGGGTGACTGGTTTTCCTACAGCCTAAATCTGGTGCTGAAAAAGTCACCGCTTCTCACTTTTACTTTGTTAGCTCATATGGTGCCACCTCAAAGACCTACTGGAACTTCTTGTTGCTTGTGACTTGCTCATTTGATAGTTGTGACTGTGTCTGGAATGGGAAGCAAGATTTTGCTTCAAGGTGTTTTAACTTTAATTGCATATTTCAAGAACTGGTTCTTTCTTTAAATGAAGACTCCACTTACATAGATTGACACAATATAACAATATAAGACTTCAAAGCCTGGTATCATTACTGAACAATTAAAGTAAGACTTAACAATAAAAGTAATTACAAGTAAGCAAAAAGAAACTTTTAGAAAACAAACTTTTTATTTTACTCAGTAAACCTTTGACTGTAATATTCCACATCCCTTTATAGGCAGAAAACGACAAAGTTGAAGCGTGTTTATTTCTTAAATTATATCAAAGGAAATTAAATAAGGCATATTTTTTTCAAGCAGAATTTGCCTGCATTATCTAAGACTACTATAGAATTTGAATTGAACAGAATAGTAAACTCCAAAGCAGACTGTGTAAAAAACCCACTGAGATGTGGAAAAAATGAATTTCTATATTTATTTCTATCACAATAAGACTAACACTTGAGGGTAAGGCACTGGGTTAAACACTTTACATTTATTAATTCATTTACTATTTAAACTAAGGCACAGATAAAATGAATAATTCACTGAAAATCACAACTAATAAAGTTTGCGAATAAGCAGCAGACAAGATCCAAACCCAGGCAATCTGGCACCAGATTAACCACTAAACCATAATCCTTCTCAAGTGATAGGCTTTAGCAATATTTACTGTCATATTTTCAATAATTCCCAAAACACATTTTTTACATTTTCATATCTCTGAAAAAGAATATGTCTTAAAAGGATGGCATCTTATAATCATAATTGGCAGTATTTTTTCTTTCTTGATGGTACATCTTAGAATCCAGTGTCTTGTTTTCAGTAAGATACACATATGTACTCACTAGGCCTGCTAAATTAGACCTTCATAAGTTGTGCCCTATATTCAAGGTATCCTGAAAGAATGGGAATTCCACAATCATAGAAGATGACAGTGGTGTTTAAACTAGCTGAATGCTGTGCTGCAATGTACTGAGATTTATCTATACTTATGTGGATTTATGGATTCTATCCAGTTTTAATTTAACCCTCAAAACTTGGTATCTGACAAATGGTACCTGTAGAAACCACTCCTTAAAGACCTAAGTACTGGTGGGGCATGGTGGCTCTCACCTGTAATCCCAGCACTCTGGGAGGCAGGCAGATCGCTTGAGCCCAGGAGTTTGACACCAGCCTGAGCAATATAGTAAAACTTATCTCTACAAAAAATACAAAAATTAGCTGGGGGTGGTGGGCTGAGGTGGGACAATCATTTGAGCCCAGGAAGTGGAGGCTGCAGTGAGCTATGATCGTGCCACTGCACTCCAGCCTGGGTGGCAGAGTGAGCTCTTCTCGCAAAAACAAACAAACAAAGACATAAGCACTAATGCAAAGTATCAACAATGAAGAAAATAACAGCACTGAGTCATCTAAAAAAATAACCGCCCTGCTCAATGATGGTTTGATCGGTCCTGACAACTGGATAAAAAAATAGAAATGCTAAGACTATTTGAATATGGCTTTATATAAACCTCACTTTAAGTGTACACTGAGTTTTGAGCCTTATCTAATGATAGTAGTATAAACATATATGAATTATAAACATATATCTGAAGTATGTTTGAATTTTATTTTTTAAAATTGCTTGGCAATATTTAGGTAAAATAACATCCTCTCACAACTGGGGGATGGATAGAGTCAAACTATCATCACATTTTACACAACAAAGACACCGATAAAAGGTAGGATTCATTCTCATTATTCTCTGATTCTTTCTTTGCAAGTTTACTTGCTAAAATCTGTAATCCCAAAACCAGCACTTGAGGTCCGTTTAGCAGTTGCTCACAGACTGCCACAGAGCAGAGCAAATTTTGAGTTGCCCAGTGCACATGTTCACAGCTGAGGCGGCATCTTCCCAGAGGGGGTCAAACAAGGCGATGCTCTGCTTTCTTGTTTCGGCTCTTGTGCTGTAAACAAGTGTCCTTTTCGTGGGCTATTTAGTGCTAACTTTCTTGCATTTTTGTTGGTGAATTTGGTGTGTAAAATGGCTCCCAAGTGTAAAGGGCTATCTGGTGTTGGCTGAATTCGTGGAGGGGGCCAACTGTATACTTTCATTGTTTCTGTTCAAAGAGGATCTCATAAAGTTAATGATACTGTTTGCATGAGTTGTGACATAAATAATAATGTATATTTGGTATGGTTTGAACGTTTGTCCTCTCTGAAACTCATGCTGAAACTTGATCTCCAATGTAGCAGTGTTGCGAGGTGCAGCTTTTAAAAGGTGACTGGGTCCTGAGGGCTCTGCTCTGATGAATGGATTAATCTATTCATGGATTAATGGATTATCAAGTGAGTGGCTCTGGTGGCTTTATAAGAGAAGCAAGAGAGACCACAGCTGGTATGCTCAGCCCCCTTGCCATGATGCCCTGCACCACCTTGGAACTCTACAGAGTCCCCACCAGCAAAAAGGCTCTCACCAGATGCACCCTTTCGACCTTGGACTTCCAAGCCTCCAGAACTATAAGAAATAAATTTAGTTTCTTATAAATTATCATTACAGGCATTCTGTTATGACCAACAGAAAACAGACTAAAACAATATTGTATTACTAGTAGAATTAGTTGATTTGCTTTACAGTCACGTAACAATGACCATTAAAAAACCCATCCTTTTTACCACTTGGAACCAAACATCATGAACTTCAATGAATTAGGGTTTGATAGTTCTCTTTAAAAGACAGGAATATAACTCTAACTAGACAAGTCAGTCCCTTTTAAGTGAATCTACCCTGCCACAGATACTACAGAAGAGGCAGCTAGCCCTATGTAGAGTCAGTTTAGTATAGTGGCTTTTGAAGCAGAAAGACCTCAATGTCAATTCCAACCAATTACAGAAAGAGAGGGGTCAATCCATAGATTGGGACCATGGGAAATTACAGTAGATCCAAGTTGAGAATAAACAGAAACTAAAGAAGCAGAGATAAAGAATAAGTCACTTGGTAAATGGACCAAAAGAAGCTCACACTGGAGAATAGCTAAATAACGTAAATGCCAGTGAGGACCACATTGCTGCGGCTGAAAACCGTGAAGCTACATTTGAGCCTTCTGTAGTCATGTTACTTATCTTTTAATTCGTTTTCTTTTCTTTTATTCTTTTTTTTTTTTTTTTAAGAGATGAGGTCTCACTATGTTGCCCAGGCTGGTCTCAAACTCCTGGGATCAAGCAATCCTCCCACCTTGGCCTCTCCAAGTGCTGAGATTACAGGCGTGGCCACCACACCCTGCCGTTATTTATCTTTTAACTAACTTGGTCCTCCTGCTTCAGTTATGTTCTGGTGAAATTTTGTCTTCTTAATTCCATGACCTATCCATCACACTCCCCCAGCACTCCATTTAACGTGGCTTAGCCCAAATAGAGGTTGGAAAACTGTGTGCGAGAGAATGTTAACATTCAAGCATTCATGAGCGTGGGAGTTGCTAGACAAAACTAAGGTCCTTTCCAGCCCTAAAAGGCCACGATTCTAACTTGTGAGCCTACTCAATATTTTCTTCAAGGTAACACAAATCCCTAAAATTTACCACCACCAAGCAGTACTTCCTTTTATGGTCCTAAATAAGATCCTTTATACAGGAATGCCCTAGGTTCCTATATTCTGAGATTTCACAAACATCCTCATTTTAGCTTCAAGACTACCAATTTCAATGGTAACTTTTCTTAAGCCTTATTTTCAGAAAGTAGAGTCCTTATATTTTTAGTATCTTGCAACGCCCAAGCCCCCTTGCACTTCTAACCCACTACAGATACTGTACTGCAACATTTTCTCTATGCATCAACGCCTCTTTTTTTTTAAAAGGCTGGTATATTGTTCCATTATACAAACGTACCGTAATTAATATTTCACCAGTTCTTACTAATAGTTCTTACTAATGGACTTCGGGTGGTTTCCAATTATATTACTATAATTATTACATACAACGCTCAGGTCCACAACTTTTTACATGTGTATCTTTAGTGTATGCAAGAGCAACTAAAATATCACTGGGTCATTTCAAGTTGCTCCTCTTTGAACTGTTTTGAGCCTAGATCTATTTCTGAACAGGAACAAAAATCAGAAAGAACCCAAAACTCTGGTTGCAGATGCAGAAATACAGTGTGGCACGATGCTAATGGGAGAAATGGTCTCTTTTATTAGCTTGAGACTAGATCTTCAAGGGTTCCCAAGAAAAGAAAATACACTGTAATTATCGAAGAATTTTAGATACCTCAGAGATGAGGTTAAGAAATAGTAAAAGCTTAACAGTCGAAGATCTGAAGCTTCAATTTCATTCTTTGATGTTCCCGATTACAGAAGTTCAAAGATGATATCTGTTTAAAAAATTATATATATGCACATATGCTAAAAAAAAAAAAAAAAAAAAAAAAAGGAAACACGATAAACGTCATCGCCCAGGCTTCTTAAAGATCGCTCCCACCCGCGGCTAGCCGGGCAGGACAGACCCGAGCGGCACCCGAGCCGCATCCACGCCGCCCGCCCGTGCATGGGGTCTGGTGGGTAACGGGCCCGGCGGGAAGGAGGGGCTCCCCGGCCGTCCCTCCCAGCTCTCACCTCAGCTCCTCGTCGACACTCCCGCGGGGCTGTTCGGCCGACGCCACCATAGAGGAAGTCGTAGAGGTCTTGTTCTTCAGGATCCCCTTGATGGGCCGGTGCGAGGCCGTCGAGGCCGCCATTGCCGGGCGCTCCGGCTGTCGGCTCAGGGTCGCTGCTTGGCGTGGGGTCCGCGAAGAGAAGGGTCGGCACAGCAGAGACTCGCAGGCAGCCGCGGAGCCCGCTCAGGGCTAAAGCGGCCCCACCTGCTGCCTCGGAAACGGCTACCGGAGCGGTTGTCACGACACAACGACCCCGACGCCAGAGCCAACGCCGAACGGGTGGCTGCTCCTCGCGCTCCCTTAGCCGCCAGCACTTGACCCGCCGCTCGCGGAGAGACGCCGGCCTAGAGCTCCAGCGCGGGCGCGACGCCGACGCCGAAGCCAAGCGGGCCCGCCCTCTCGCGATATCTAGGGAGGGGGCGGGGAGGGGGCGGGGCGAGAACAGAGCCGACCTCCTCGCCCCGCCCCCTCCGTCCCGCCCGCGCTCCTCGCCCGCCCCCGCGCGGCGCTGTGAGGCGGGAGCTGTTTCCGAGAGCCCGCGGGAGAGCGCCCGGGCCTGCTGCTGCCCGGACCCGCGCGTTTCTCGAGCAGCCTCGTCCCACCACCTTGGGAGGCCGTAGTGTTATTTTTATTTTTCGGATCAGCAGCCTGAGACTCGGTGACGTCACTCCGCAGAGAGGTTAGCTGACTTGAAGAAAAGGGACATCTCTTTCCGTTTCCCCGGTGTAAAAAGCCGAACTGCCTGGGATAAAAGCATGCACTGCCAACACTGGAGTGGTCCTTCGAGGCCTATTATGGAGTCATAGAGTGTATGCGTTGGAATCGCTTCACCTCCTTTACCGTTGGAGAAGCCGACGGACGGACGGGCGGCGAATCCCGCCGTCGCACAAGCCGTCCAGGCAGAGAGCGCAGGAGGCGGGAGGGCGGCAGCGACACGTCTCCCAGCCAAGGACCCCCTGGGCCCGCAGAGGCCGCGACAGATTCCCCCCACAGAGGGAACCAGCTCTGCCGCAGATCGATGTGGACTTCAAGCCTGCAGAGCGGAGAGCCCGTTTCCATCGCTTAAAGCCACCCCGTGTGTGGTACTTGTTATGGCCCCTGTACCCCCCCACCACCCTCCCCAACTCCAGTCCGCAGCTGGCTCCTCACCAGGCTCTTTTCCATGGCTCTTTCTTGACCAGGGCTTTTTATTATTCTCACCACAGGTTAGAGCACAGCAGACTGAGCCACCCAGAACTGGCCACTCCGGTGGACCAGCCCCTGCGGATTCACAGACCACAGGGCCTGGAAGGGACCTTGTCAAGCAGGCCCATGAGGTGGCTCTTCAGCCTCTTTCTCCAACAACCCCAGGGGCTAGAAGCTCGCCACACCCTTGTGCAACTCATTTTATCTTTGGACAGCTCTGACTCAGGGAGTTCTTAGATTGAGCTGACACCTGGCTCTCAGTAATGTCTGTCCACTGCTGTGGGGGGTGAGAGGAAGCGTTTTCCCCCATCTAACCCCTATAGCAGCAGTCTCGCTCCCATGGCTCATCTCTGGACCACAGTCTCATCTTCTTTAACACAGGCTCTGTGCCTTTTGAGGACGACCCTGTTCTGTGTCCTTAGGACTCTGCCCCTCAGGGATGACTGTAGGGTTCTGATTGTTTTTATTGTCTGGCCCCTAGCCCCTAGCGAATTCCTGGCACAGAACAGGGCCTCAGTATGGGAATGGATGTGGATGGAGATAATGGAGGGGAAGTGAGCTGGAAGGGGAGAAGGGAAACAGGGTTCCCCAGGGATTTGCCTCAGCCAGGGGCCTGCACAGTCACTCTTGGCACTGGCCCCACCTTTGTTCCCAGTCAAATATCCACTGGTGCCGTCTCTCCCTCCCAGGCCAGGACTGCTCAGTGAATCTAACACTATGCCCTGACAGCCCTGTCCAGCCCATGGAGCAGAGAGAGAGTTCTCAGCCAGGGGAAGCAGGATGGCCACCTCCCTTCCTTTCCTGAGTTCTTTCCACCCGTGTTCAACACCTGTGTTGCGTCTCCTGCCCTGTCAGCAGGCGCCTAGGTCAGTGATGGCAATCCTGTTTTCCGGGGAATACACAAACTTCCCTGTATGTTCTAAATTACTGGGCAGATCTGCTTTGTTCCTGCTTGGCCTGGGAAGCGTCACTGAGTTCAGCATCCCTGAACTCAGCATCCCTGAACTCAACTGTGACTGGGCCCTTAATTAAGCAACAGCTTGCTTTCAGGCCCTCTGATGAAAGGAACTATGATCGTATGGCATAAAGTGTTTTATTACAGTTAATAAACAAACATTGGAACAGGAGGTGATGAAGAGTTCTCTGAAGAACCTTGGAAACGCATTTCCCTCATCAAGAGTTAAACTTTTGTCTCTGGTACTGGTTCTTCCACTCCCAAACCCACAACAAATGAAAGCAGATGATGACTTTGGTAGCCCTTAAAAAAAAAAAAGTTTGTAAAATTGTAGGGGCCAGTACTGCTCTTTGTTTTTTTGTTTTTTTTGTTTTGTTTTGTTTTGTTTTTGTTTTTGAGACGGAGTCTCGCTCTGTCGCCCAGGCTGGAGTGCAGTGGCCGGATCTCAGCTCACCGCAAGCTCCGCCTCCCGGGTTCACGCCATTCTCCTGCCTCAGCCTCCCGAGTAGCTGGGATTACAGGCGCCCGCCACCTCGCCTGGCTAGTTTTTTTGTATTTTTAGTAGAGACGGGGTTTCACCATGTTAGCCAGGATGGTCTCGATCTCCTGACCGTGTGATCCGCCCGTCTCGGCCTCCCAAAGTGCTGGGATTACAGGCTTGAGCCACCGCGCCCGGCTTTTTTTTTTTTTTTTGAGACAAAGTCTTGCTGTGTCACTCAGGCTGGAGTGTAATGGCACAATCTCCCCTCACTGCAATCTCTGCCTCCCGGGTTCGAGTGATTCTCCTGCCTCAGCCTCCCGAGTAGGTAGGATTACAGGCGCCCACCACCACACCCAGCTAATTTTTGTATTTTTAGTAGAGATGGGGTTTCACCGTGTTGGCCAGGCTGGTCTCGAACTTCTGACCTCAGGTGATCTGCCCACCTCAGCCTCCCAGAGTGCTGGGATTGTAGGGGTGAGCCACTGCGCCTGGCCTGCTTTTCCTTATGTTTCAGAATAGTTGAACCACTTTATTCCTCAGTGTGTCCCAAATAAGATTTTCAAATGCTTCTAAACAGAGATCTCCTTCTGTGCCTCTGCGTCTGCTGAGGTTTGCTCCTGTAGGAAGTTATCTGGACCAAACAGCCCAAGCACTGAATTTAGCTTTACTGGTGTTACATTTCCTGTGTGTTGAGGGTTTGGCTGCCAAGAGGTGAATTGTAGATGGAATCTTTCATTCTGGTTTCAGTTTCTGGAAGTAGCTATTGAGCTCAAGGCAAATAATACATTTAAAGAGATATACATGATTTAAGGATAATCTGGCATTTATCTCTGCTCTCTTTTTGAAGACTTCATCATCATGGTTGCCTGACCCAACACAACGTATTTGGAGGAGGAGAGGGGACACTTTTATTGTACCCCATCACGTGGCTGAGTCATTTGGCTCTCCATTCACTGGAACAGACGACTGTGGACAACACCATTGGGTTTCCCACCAAGGACAGAGTTCCAAAGCAACAATGGCTTCCATGGTTAGCTCACCCAGCCTGCCCGAGTCATCAGCTAGTTCCACAGAGAAGTGGGTAGTGCCCCCCCACCTAACATCTGGAAAAATTCCCAAAAGTTGTGACTTCAAGACCACCGAGTCAGCAGCAACTCTTTTCCTGCCAAGAATAGCACATTGTTCTTTTCCTTTTCACGTAATCCCTCCCCGGAAAGAGAAGATCACAGATTTTGTAGTATTAAATACGTTGTAGAAATTCATGGTAGCAGGGGCAAGATCATTTAAACAAAATACAGAAAGTATCAAGAGAGAAAAAGCCAAGGACAAAGATTAATCATTTTCTGCTTAAAAAAAAAAAAGGCTTTGATTTGCAACCATAGAATGCTCCACTGTTTCTCTTCTCTTCAAAGACATCTACTGAAAGGATTCCTTAACCTTACCAAGTGGCCAAAATACTTCTCTGAGAAGACTCACAGAGCATAGGCCTCCCTAGGGTACACAAAGATTTCATTAGTCCCTGGATGTTTCCTGATCCTTTCAAAAACTGATTAAATTCAGAGACTCTAGGCAAATACTTATTTCAGAACCTATGAGGCAAAAAACAAAAGAAGAAGGCAGGACATGCAGTGTGACAAACCTTGGAATGGTAAGTAGGAAATATGAGTTAGTTTCTTGGCTAAGCTATGAATTTACCTTGTGCCTGCCAGAAATTAGTCTTTTGTGACTGTAAATTTTCTGTGTTAACTGGTTTGGTTTATAAATTATTGCAAGAAGTAAGGGAGCAGTGTCATGTATTGTAATTTCATTGTGTCAGTTTTGCCAAGTTCTCTTGCATTTTGTTATTCTATGAACTCATAATGGGATAAGGAGTATAGGGTTTGATTCAGAACATATGTGATATTGGTATAAACGCTTCATGGAAAACCCTAAATATATTTTGAAGCCGACATAGTTAAAAGTCACCATTGGAAGACTTTTTTACTTTAATATTGTATTTATGCTCGTTAGCACTCATCCTCATTTGAAACTTCTCAAATGTGTTATTATTTTATTTGACTGTTGTCTCCAGATTTGTCTGAGGACCTCCACTTTCTTCACTGTCCATTCATCTTCGTACTGCTCTCATATTTTTTTTTTTAAATTGAGCTATGCAATGATCCTTAGTTTATAAATTCAACTCCACTTTGCCACACACAGTATTAGGCTTGGGCAAACAATTAGAACTTGCCCTCCTTGCCTGGGCGCTGTGGCTCCCACCTGTAATCCTAGCACTTTGGGAGGCCGAAGTAGGTGGATCGTGAGGTCAAGAGATTGAGACCATCCTGGCCAACATGGTGAAACCCCATCTCTACTAAAAACACAAAAATTAGCTGGGCATAGTGGCCCATGTCTGTAGTCCCAGCTACTTGGGAGGCTGAGGCAGGAGAATCACTTGAACCCGGGAGGCGGAGGTTGCAGTGAGCCGAGATCACGCCACTGCACTCCAGCCTGGGGACAGAGGGAGACTCCGTCTTTAAAAAAAAAAAAAAAAAAAAAGAACTTGCCCTTCTTTTTTTTTTTTCTGCTCAGGGAACTCAGTCTGCAGTGGTTGCTCATTGCCTAGGATAAAGTCCAAATCCTTTGGGCCTTCACAATCCAGCCCTATCTGTTTTTCTAGTCTCCTTTACTTTTTACATCCACTTGCTTTCCTCTATGTTCTTCACACCAGTCGCACTGCCATTCTCAAGGTGTCATATTCTGTCCCTTTTTCATGCCTTTACTAATTTGTGTGAAATGCCATCCCCTATTCTTGCTCTTAAATTACCCCAGTTCAAAGGTTACCTCCTTCTCCGCCTCCATGCAGGCAGTTAGTCTTCACCTTCACCGAGATGCTGAGGAACTGTTTGCATTCTTCTCATTGTATCACCATTATCTAAGGGTCCATCCCTCCGCTGTGGCCTCTTTGGGAGCAGGTGCATGTCTTCCTCCTCTTTCTCTCCCGACAGCATGACTGAATGAATACAGTGTCTCCCATAAGAGGCCCTTGATACGAGTTGGTTATGTAAATCAAAGAAAGTGACCAAGGCGAGTCTCGATCATTTGGGTTTATTTGCCAAGGTTAAGGAAGTGCTCAGGAAAGAACACCGATCCACAGGAAAAACTGTGGCCCATGCTTTTTCCAAAGAGGGTCTGGGGACCTCAATATTTAAAGGGAAAAGAATGAATATTGTAGAAAGAGAAAGAAAGTTTTTTTACAAAGAGTAAATAAAGGGTGGATAAGAGGGAAGCCATTGCATTCTTTTGTCTTTGATCAGCCATTTACATGTGAGAGGGTGGTAGAGGTACAGTCACTTACACATTCGACGAATCTGCATTTTTTACGTAACGTAAACATAGGGCAGAGGAAGCAAACACGTACGCCTTTGTCTCAGGTAAGCAGACGGATGTGAGTTCTGTCCTTTGCCCCATACCTGCAAAGATAAGCTATCAATGTACACTGCCAGGGTGAGATTCAACAGAATTGTTTTAGAGTAAAGATCTGGGAGCCCACAAGGAATTTCCCTATGGGCAAATTGTGAGAGAGGTCTATAGCTTTTTTATCTGGTAGCTATCTATCTATTTAGAACACAATGGGAGACAGGTTTGCAAGACCCAGTTCCCAGCTGGATTTTTCCCCTTTGGCTTAGTGAGTTTAGGGTCTCAAGATTTATTTTCCTTTCACAGTTGAATAAGGGAATAAATGAGTTAACTGTTCCTAAATTCGACCTCCCCAGTAATGGTGCCCATAACAACATCAATTTCTTGGAAAGCAATCTGACTACATATCTTGTTCTGCATGGCTAAGGAAGGCATTAGCAGCTATAATGCTAGCAAGGAAATAATAGAAATAAGAAAGACTGCTGAGTCGGTAGAGAATGCATTAAAAAGAGGAAGTTGTCCTGTTACCAGTCAGAAATCTTCATTGAGGTCTGTTACGTGCCAGGCCCTTTCCTAGGTGTTGTCTCTTGCTTTTATTGCATAAGTAAACTACAGCAGGTACTGTATTTCCTCTTTTTATTTTAATTTCGTTTACTTTTCTTTTCTTTCTTTTTTTTTGAGATGGAGTCTCACTCTGTTGCCTAGGCTGGAGTGCAGTGGTGCAATCTTGGCTCACCACAAACTCTGCCTTCTGGGTTCAAGAGATTCTCTTGCCTCAGCCTCCCAAATAGCTGGAATTACAGGCGCACACCACCATGTCTGGCTAATTTTTGTATTTTTAGTAGAGACAGAGTTTCACCATGTTGGCCATGCTGGTCTCAAACTCCTGATCTGAGGTGATCTACCCACCTTGGACTCCCAAAGTACTGGGATTACAGGTGTGAGCCGCCACGCCCGGCCTCCTCTTTTCATTTTAGGTTCAGAACCCTTTCTTTAAAAATTTCATTGTTAGGCCGGGTGCAGTGGCTCATGCCTATAATCCTAGCACTTTGGGAGGCCAAGGCAGGTGGATCACCAGAGGTCAGGAGTTCAAGACCAGCCTGGCCAACATGGTGAAACGCTGTGTCTACTAAAGACACAAAAATTAGCCAGGCGTGGTGGCGTGCACCTATAATCCCAGCTACTTGGGAAGCTGAGGCAGGAGAATCACTTGAACCTGGGAGGCGGAGGTTGCAGCGAGCTGAGATCATGCCTTTGCACTCCAGCCTGGGTGACAAGAGTGAAACTCTGTCTCAAACAAAACAAAACAAAACAAAGTTTATTAGATACACATATACACACATAACACACACACACACAAACACACACGCATGCACACACGTCCACCCCTCGCTTCGTGTGTCTCTCCCAGCTCTGGCTCTGGGCTCCAGGAGAATGCTGTTGCTGTTTTCACAAAGGCATAGCTTCCTGTGTCATCAGGTGCACCTGTGTTATCACGTGTTTTTATCAAGTGGTGCCCTAGATAGGACTCAAGACCCTCTTTGCTCTCCCGTGGCTGAGGCAGGTGGGAGGAATCCCTCAGCAGGAACCACAAGGCTCTCACAGGATAAAGTGCTGTCGCGTTGGTTTCTCCCCCAAGGACTTCACCAGACTTCATCAGAAGAAAGCAGTGCCAGAGGGGACTGCAGAGGAAAGCTGGGGCTTGGGAAACCAGCAGCAGGGGCCACGTGGGCAGGTGGTTTCTGTGTGAACCTCTGATCTGTGAAACATAAACAGGAAATGTTGAAGGCTTCTCATGCTCTTTTTTGATATCAAGAACATTCTACGGCACAAAAGAGTTTGCCTCTCACTGTTTCTCATACATGGAGGTTTTCTAACCAGCATCCTGAACAGAATTGAAGTACAAATAAAACCAAAGTAAAAACTAGCTTTATCTCTAGATTTTAAATTTTTCATTTTTTTTTTAAATGGTGGCACCTATACTGTTACCTTGTAGGTACCAACTAGAATGTACTTTTTAACCGCCTGTCATTCATGGTTTACCTACTTGGAAGCTCAACCCTGTCCAAGACTGGACCCCAGTCGACTCAAATTTTATCTTAATTTTATGAAGGTCTATCCCACCCCTAATATTCTGACATTCTTAAATACGCTGCTCAGCTGTGCTTGTCAAAGGCAATTGCGTTTGCTACATTTCAGAACAGAGTCCACACAGACCCCATTTGGCTCTGTGCTAGGAATGGCAGCAGTACAAGACTGTGGAGCTCTATGGTTGACCACAACTTTGATCTTGCTAGGTGCCGCCAAGTTGGAAAAAATTAACTAAGACTGCAGGGTCAAAGAGAACACATCAAAGCATTACCTGCTTTTGTTTCATGTTTCCTCTCCCTCCTTAGAGGGACACAGAAATTAAGAAAATTGCCGGATGTGGTTGCTCACACCTGTAATCCCAACACTTTGGGAGGCCAAGGTGGGTGGATCACGAGGTCAGGAGTTTGAGACCAGCCTGGCTAACATGGAGAAACCCTGTCTCTACTAAAAATACAAAAATTAGCCGGGTGTGGTGGTGCGCCCCTGTAATCTCAGCTACTTGGGAGGCTGAGGCAGGAGAATCCCTTGAACCTGGGAAGCAGAGGTTGCAGTGAGCCAAGATTGCGCCACTGCACTCCAGCCTGGGCAATAGAGTGAGACTCAGTCTCAAAAAAAAAAAAAAAGAAAAAAAAGAAATTAAGGAAATGTATACAGAGTAGGCAGGAACAAAATCTTCTGGTGAATCAAGTCTGCAGGCTTATTAAATGTGACAGTATGCTTCCTGAAGGATTAGAAATAAAGTACAGTGAAGTCAATGCTATAATAGCTCTAAGCAGAGCCAAGCACAATGTCTTTTCCTCCCCTCACAAGTACTGAACTCTTCTTTCAATCTGCTCAGCTCTGGGACTAGGCCAAGCCTTGTCCTCCTGGGACAGCTGCTTTAGGAGCCAACCAGGCGAGCCCAGCCAGTTCTCAGGGAGTTGAATGGCATGGTGGAGAAGTCCTTTCACACCCAAGGCCAGTCTGCGTACCAGGCCTCCCATCCCTGTCCCCCTTGGGGCCTTGAATGTGCAGCCTCTTTCACCACTGTCATCTTCTGGCCTCTCCATGTAGCTTCTCCTCGAATGCCTGCTGGGCATGCCAGCCTCCATTCCTCACAAACTGCTTATGTGCAGGGTGATACTCAGGATATTTGAAAACCAAAACGGTGTGGGCAGGCCGCAACTAAGCAGGAAGGAAAATGGCTATCACGCAGGCATGGCTCCATGTAATTCAGAGAAGCCTCTGCTACCAGGTGTTACCACTTTAGTTTTTGGGCTCACTGGGGAGCCCCAGGGGTGGTCACGAGATGGGGAACATTCTGGAGGCTCAAAAGAGTGGCCGTGCACAGAGTACAACTGTTGTGCGTTGGTACACACCCACCTGTCACGTCAGCCGGTCTGAGACCCCACATGCCTTCCCAGAATGTTGCCTGCACTCCTCGCCTTAACAGAAGTCTGGGTTTTCTGTCCTACGCAACTCACAAATAGTGGCCAGCAGTTCTGTGCCATGGAGCACAGGACTGGGCAGGAGTTAGGTTTCTCCTTGACTCCCAAGACTGCTGCTGCGGTTATCATCGTTCCCTCTGTCCTGACCCACGGCCCAGGGTAAAAATTTCTTGAGGCTCATGTCAATGCCATCCCCCTGTGGGCTCCTTCCAGTGGCTGCCATCTGGTAAAGCTCCTGCTGATCTCTAAATGCCATCAAGAACTTTGGTCCATTTTTTTTTTCTCATTTAAGAAATATTTCTTAAGCATTCACTGTGCCAGACAACTTGCTGTACGTCCAGAGATGTATAAAACATGATTCTTGCCCTTAAAGGTAAGCTCATCTTTTTTTTTTTTTTTTTTTTTTTTTTTGAGACGGAGTCTTGCTCTGTCGCCCAGGCTGGAGTGCAATGGTGCGATCTCGGCTCACCACAAGCTCTGCCTCCCGGGTTCCAGTGATTCTCCTGCCTCAGCCTCCTGAGTAGCTGGGATCACAGGCGCATGCCACCATGCCCAGTTCATTTTTGTATTAAGTAGAGGTGGGGTTTTACCATGTTGGCCAGGCTGGTCTCGAACTCCTGACCTCAGGTGATCTGCCCATCTTGGCCTCCCAAAGTGCTGGGATTACAGGTGTGAGCCACTGCCTCCAGCTGTAAGCTCATAATTTAATAAAGAAATATAAAACAAAGAATGACCAGACGAGGTGGTAAATGCCTAAGTGGACATACAGTGTTTACAAATGTAGAAACGTGGGCACATGGAAATGATGATGTACTAGTTTCCTGTGGCTTAAAACAACAGAAACGTATTCTCCCACAGTTCTGGAGGCTAGACATCTGAAATCAAGGTGACAGCAGGGCCATCCTCCCTCTGAGACTCCAGGCAGAATCTTTTCCTGCCTTCTCCTAGCTTCCAGTGCTGGCCATCGATCCTTAGCATTCCCCGCTTTCGGCTGCATGACTCTGGTCTCTGCTGTCGTCCTGTGTTCTCCCCATGTGTTTCTGTCTTCGCGTGCCATTTTCCTTTCCTTACGAGGATATTAGTCGTATTGTATTAGGGCCTACCCTCATGAACTCATTTAATTCAATATGCAAAGACCCTATTTCCAAATAAGGTCACATTCCCAGGTACTGGGAGTTAGGACCTCAACATATCTTTTTAGGGGACACAGTTCAACCCATAACAGTTGGATAGTCAGGAGAGCAGGGGAAGGACCAGAGAAGGCTGGCCAGACAGGCTTGGCGAGCTGGTAAACAGGAGTCAGCAGAGCAGGGAGAAGGGTGTTGTGTTGTCTGGAATGATGTATGTAAACAGACTGGGGTCCGAGAGGGTGACACCTTTGGAAACTGCAAGGTGTTCAGTCTGACAGGCATAAAGGATCTATGCTCGGTAGTGGCAAAAGATAATCCTACAAGTTGGCAGGAGCCAAGTCATGAATCTCACCGTCTCCCCACACAAACGTGCCTGCACTCCTTTACTCCCCCTTGCTGGCTGACTTTAACCAGTCATCTCAAACCCCTACTTCCCCCTCACTTCCCACATGCAGTTGATCCCTCAGACCACCTGATTCTGCCTCCTAAAAATCTCCTAAATCAGGCCAGGCATGGTGGCCCATGCCTGTAATCCCAGCAGTTTGGGAGGCTGAGGTGAGTGGATCACCTGAGGTTAGGAGTTCGAGACCAGCCTGGCCAACATGGTAAAACCCCATCTCTACTAAAAATACAAAAATTAGGCCAGGCACAGTGGCTCACGCCTGTAATCCCAGCACTTTGGGAGGCTGAGGCAGGCAGAGCACGAGGTCAAGAGATCGAGACCATCCTGGCCAATATGGTGAAACTCCATCCCTACTAAAAAAAAAAATGCAAAAATTAGCTGGGTGTGGTGGTGCACACCTGTAGTCCCAGCTAGTCTGGAGGCTGACGCAGGAGAATCGCTTGAACCTGGGAGGCAGAGGTTGCAGTGAGCCGAGATCGCACCACTGCACTTCAGCCTGGCAACAGAGCAAGAGTCCATCTCATAAAACAAACAAACAAGGCCGGGCGCGGTGGCTCAAGCCTGTAATCCCAGCACTTTGGGAGGCCGAGACGGGCGGATCACGAGGTCAGGAGATCGAGAGACGATCCCGGCTAACACGGTGAAACCCCGTCTCTACTAAAAAATACAAAAAAATAGCCGGGCGAGGTGGCGGGCGCCTGTAGTCCCAGCTACTCGGGAGGCTGAGGCAGGAGAATGGCGTAAACCCGGGAGGCGGAGCTTGCAGTGAGCTGAGATCCGGCCACTGCACTCCAGCCTGGGTGACAGAGCAAGACTCCGTCTCAAAAAAAAACAAAAAACAAAAAACAAACAAACAAACAAACAAACAAACAAACAAAAACCCAACAACAAAAACAAAAATGAGCCTGGCCTGGTGGTGGGCGCCTGTAATCCCAGCTGCTCCAGAGGCTGAGGTAGGGAGAATCTCTTGAACTGGGCGGTGGAGGTTGCAGTGAGCCGAGATCACACCTTAGTACTCTAGCCTGGGTGACGAGCGAAACTAAACACCATCTCAAAAAATAATAACAATAGTTCTCTTTGCCATCATTTCTCTTCCTGTGGAGCCGCTGTCGTGAAGGTTGAGCTGTGCAGTTTCAGCGGGTACAAGATCTAGCCAGGACACGGAAAGCGCTACGCCAGGACCCACGGGAAGGTTTTCCAGTTTCTTAATGCAAAATGCAAGTTGGCATTCCTTTCCAAAAGGAACCCTTGGCAGATAAACTGTACTGTCCTCTACAGAAGGAAGCACAAAAAGGGACAGTTGGAAGAAATTCAAAAGAAAAGAACCCGTTGAGCAGTCAAATTCCAGAGGCCATCACTGGTGTATCTCTTGCTGCTGTAATGACCAAGAGGAATCAGAAACCTGAAGTTAGAAAGGCTCAAAGAGAACAAGCTATCAGGGCTGCTAAGGAAGCAAAAGAGGCTAAGCAAGCATCTAAAAAGCCTGCAATGGCTGCTGCTAAGGCACCTACAAAGGCAACACCTAAGCAAAAGATTGTGAAGCCTGTGAGTTTCAGCTCCGTGAGTTGGTGGAAAACGATAAACTGGCAGATTAGATTTTTAAATAAAGATTGGATTCTAACTCGAAGAATAAGAGGAAGAACAAGAGGAAGAAGAGGAGGAAGAGGGAGGAGGAGGAGGAAGAGGGAGGAGGAAGAGGAGGAGGAGGAGGGGGAAGTAATTCTCCTAAATCTGCCTTCTCGTTTCTACTTCCACTTTCTAGTTCAGGCCCTCGTGATGACACAGTGGAGCACTGGCCATCTCACGGGTCCTCCTGCTGTCAGGCCCGCGCATCTCCTCTCAGTTCTCAGGGGTCCTCCTGCTGTCAGGCCCGCGCATCGCCTCTCCATCTCCTCTGCCGCTAGAGCCGTCACTCAATGCTCTGGACCGTACCCCTCCCGGGGCAGGAGGTAGGTGGATCCCCATAGTGTCATGAATGATGCTGTTTTAGTCAGCTACCTGAGCTTCACCAGCTGCTTCCTCATCAGATCCCGGCATTCTCCGTGGCCAGCCTGAAGACAGAGCGTTTGCTTTCAGAGAACTCCAGCCTCGATTTGCTCTTTAGTGACTTTTTTCCTACTGTGAATTAACAAGTTGATTTTCAGATTTCATTTTTAAGATGCAAGTTAAATTCTTTCCTAGAATTGAGTCCTTGAATCAATTCACCTTCAGATTGCAATCTGAGTTCCATGTCATGGTTTACAGCTGTCAGTGATCTGACCTTTGGCCACCGGTTCTACTTCTCCTCTACAGGATTTCGGACCCTAGGTGCTATGGAATTATTTGAGTTCCTACTTGGTGGCAGTCTTTCCTCTGCCTGGGATACCGCCTCCTCCCCCTTCTATTTTCTTTTCTTTTCTTTCTTTTTTTTTTGAGGTGGAGTCTCGCTTTGTCGCTCAGGCTGGAGTGCAGTGGGGCGATCTCAGCTCACTGCAACCTCTGCCTCCTGGGTTCAAGCGATTCTCCTGCCTCAGCCTCCCAAGTAGCTGGGATTACAAGGGCACACCACTATGCCTGGCTAATTTTTGTACTTTTAGTAGAGAAAGGGTTTCACCATGTTGGCCAGGCTGGTCTCAAACTCCTGACCTCGTGATCTGCCCACATCAGCTTCCCAAAGTGCTGGGATTACAGGCATGAGTCACTGCGCCCAGCTTCCCCCTTCTATTTCTGACTACCTCCAGCTTGTTTTTCCAAACGCAGCTCAGGATTTGCTCTGGAATGAAGCCTTCTCTACCTCTTCAGGGCAGCATCAGGTGGCCCTCCTCTGTGCTCCCGGAATCCCTCATTCTACCATCCATTACGGCCTCTCATCTTATTTGATTTCCACACCTACATGGTTGGTTTTCTTGTTTATGTTTCCCTCTAGACTCTGAACAACTCCAGCAGGCTCCAGGTCAGTTCTCCCAAAAACACTGTACCTAATCATTGCTCTTTTGGCACCTATTGGGAGTATCCTATCCTTTTTTTTTTTTTTCTTTTCTTTTCTTTTTGCCTAATGTTGGCATTTTAATTTTGCGTTTTCTTGATAGAATGGGTAAATTTCTATAGCCATTAGCTGTGGACTCTAAGGCACTCCTCTCCAAAGGCATAGTGTTTGTACCTACTATGGATGCTGCGCCATGAAGACTGAGTTGGGGATGGAGCAATCAGCAGGCAGCTGGGGGCGTTGCTGTGGATGAGATGTTGAGCTTACTGGGGGCGTTGCTGTGGACGAGAAGCTGAGGTTACTGGGGGCGTTGCTGTGGACGAGATGCTGAGGTTACTGGGGGCGTTGCTGTGGACGAGATGCTGAGGTTACTGGGGGCGTTGCTGTGGACGAGATGCTGAGGTTACTGGGGGCGTTGCTGTGGACGAGATGCTGAGGTTACTGGGGGCGTTGCTGTGGACGAGATGCTGAGGTTACTGGGGGCGTTGCTGTGGACGAGATGCTGAGGTTACTGGGGGCGTTGCTGTGGACGAGATGCTGAGGTTACTGGGGGCGTTGCTGTGGACGAGATGCTGAGGTTACTGGGGGCGTTGCTGTGGACGAGATGCTGAGGTTACTGGGGGCGTTGCTGTGGACGAGATGCTGAGGTTACTGGGGGCGTTGCTGTGGACGAGATGTTGAGGTTACTGGGGGCGTTGCTGTGGACGAGATGTTGAGGTTACTGGGGGCGTTGCTGTGGATGAGATGTTGAGGTTACTGGGGGCGTTGCTGTGGATGAGATGTTGAGATTTACGTGGAGACTCTAAAGATGATCTTTTCTGGATGGATCCCAGTTGTAAATGCTTGAAATAACTTGCTTGCAGTCACCTGTAATATTTGGTACAAATTAGGACTTGTAATTTATAGGGTTTATAATTAATACTTCAGAATTTGATATATAATTTTGTGATTTTTGAGCTCTTGATTAATAATAGCAGAATAGTAACAGCTCCAAGGGAACTAAACAACACCATCATTCATCAAATGTTGTGAACCTGTTATGAGGTAATTTGAAATATGGAGCCTACGGTGTTTTTGGTAAAAAAAAAAAAAAAAAAAAAAAAAAAAAAAATTCTTTGGAGACAGAGTCTCACTCTGTTGCCCAGGCTGGAGTACAGGGATGAAATCATGACTCATTGCGTCCTCAAGTCCCCAGGCTTGAGATCCTCCCACCTCAGCCTCCGGAGTACCGGGGACTATAGGCACACACCACCACACCTGGCTCATTTTAGTTTTTGTAGATACGGGGTCTCCTTCTGTTGCCCAGGCTGGTCTCAAACTCCTGGCCTCAAGATCCGAAGTACTGGGATTACAGACATGAGCCACCGCACCTGGCACTAAAAATATTTTTAAACTTCCTTAAAATGCCAAAAAGATAGGAACAACGAAATACTCAAAAAAGGATTGATTTTTAAGCCCGGCTCCACACCAATTTTTATTAACTTCATTTCTCTGTATTAGAAGTGAGGAATACAAAGATGAATGAAACAGGGTTCCTATCACCATCTAGTGGGAAGGACAGGCTGGCAAACCAACAGTTAATCAAGGAGGTAATTTAGGTAAATGATTTAGAGTTGACACGTTGGATTTATCTTTGGAGGCAGTAATTCCAAGGACAAGAACTAACAACTGCCTTTCTGCCAGAGCTCACGTGAGGGTCGGAGTTCTTAGGCATAATTCAAATAGTGAGTTGAACCAGTCCTCAGAGCAGATAACTGCAAACATAGGTTTGCTTAGGTTACCAATCACTGTCCCGCAGGCAGAAATCCACCATACTATTTCTTGCTGGTATTGAATTTGGTGGCGTTCATGCAGTATTTTCTGGGGTGTCCTATGAATTCTGTTTCTGGAGACTCTCTCTACTGCCTGAATAGTTTCCTTTGAATATTATTCTAAACTAATTATTTTTCATTATGAGTTGCTTTGCTTTGTCCTTTTTTTTTTTTTTTTCAGTTTTTTTGTTAAACATTATTTGTGTGGAAAATTGTCCCTTAGGAAGCCATCCATCATTTTCTTTTTTTGATTTTCAAGGAGATGCTTTTCTATGAGATGGTGGTGGAAGTGGATGCTACAATACTAGACATAGGGCCTGGCGCAGTGGCTCACGCCTGTAATCCCAGCACTTTGGGAGGTTGAGGCAGGTGGATCATAAGTTCAGGAGTTCGAGACCAGCCTGGCTGACACGGTGAAACCCTGTCTCTACAAAAAATACACAAGTTGGCTGCGTGTGGTGGTGGGTGCCTGTAATCCCAGCTACTCGGGAGGCTGAGGCAGGAGAATTGCTTGAACCCAGGAGGCGGAGGTTGCAGTGAGCCGAGATGGCACCACTGCACTCCAGCCTGGGTGACAATGGAAGACTTCGTCTCGGAAAAAACAAACAAAAAACACAATACTAAACATAATTAATGAATAATATTAGTTAACAAGAGATTTGAGAGCTAGCAGAGATTCTCTAAGGTTATTATTTGATAAATCACTCGTTTTCACAGAGTCACTACTTACTGTGGGTAATATGTTTGCTGTTGGTTGACAATGAACCTACTTAGGAGAAGATATGATCCTTCAGGGCTTTTATTTGTTTGAAATGAAAAAATTCTTTCTCTTTTCAATAACAGACAGTGATGCTTTTCTGTTATAATTCAAAACAGGTTTCGGAACGCATGTCATTTTCGGGGAGACGGGAAGGATGAATGAATGAGCCGGAGTGCACTTTCTATAACATATACATGGGAAATGGGAGCTGGATGCAGATAAGTCTTTCATGCTTATTAAGAACATTTTAATGTTTCTCAGTTGATGTATGAAGTACTTGCAATCAGCGTTTGCTTCTTCAATCACAAGGAGGCAGCATAGTCTCATGGGAGGAGGGGAAGTGGGTATATTCAAAACACTTGTTCTTCCTGCTGCCTGTGCTGTTCTTGTCCAGAAGGCCCGCGGAGCCGGGAGTGTCTCATGGAGTCATTCAGTTCCTTGCTTCCTGGTAGAGTTGCCCCTTAAACATATGAAACAATATCTCCCTAATGCTAAAAATAGCCAGGGTCCGAGTCCAGGACTTTCATGTTGACGGTCTCATGTACCTGGTGGCCCTGGGAGCAGGATGTCCTCATCTCACTCATCTCTGATACTGTGAGTCCTACCAAGCCTGGCCAAAGTTGCCTCCTTAATAATTAGTCCTTGAATAGAATCCCCGAGGTAGTGGTTATTGATTTGCAAAATATAACACTGACTTTATACCATGTTTTTTTGTCTCATGGAGACAAAAACACTTTTCTCATAGAATATATTGTTTGTGAGGAAATGAACAAAATGAGGCAAAAAACGCAGATCATCCTATGAGTAAGTTATTTTTCTGATAGAAATCAGGGTCCAAGTTCAAGTTATAACTAGTCACGTAGTTTCACTTAAGTCGTTTCACTTCGCTGGGCTTCAGTCTCCCCAGTTGGAAAATGAATGAATGTGCCTGTGATATTCTGGTTTAAGTTGTGGGAACATACCAGATATAGCAGATGGGGAAGCAATCGTAGCTAGATATGTTGAGGCATGTAAATATAAAACATTTTTTATCTGGGTCCTGTTTTCACTTCTGTAACTGATTCTTTCTGGGCCCTGGGACATTTATATTCAGCCTCTGCATTTGTACATTAATTTATTCATTGACCCACTCATTTATTCAATAAATATTTATTGAGTACTTAAATATGTGCCAGGAACTGTCCTAGGTCTGAGGATATAAGAGGGTACCAAAAAAGCAGGATCTTTTTTTTTTTTTTTTTCCCCAGAGGACCTACCTCCTAGTGGGAGAGATGGACCAAAAATACATAAGCAAACACAAAATCATTGCAGATTATGAAAAGTGATAAGAAAGAGATTTAAAAGTGTGACAGGATGGCAGGTAACTGGGGCAATCACTTTTAGGCAGATGCCTCTGAGATGCCATCTGAGCTGAGACTTGACAAATGAAATGCCAGCAATCTCAGCCTCTAAGCCTGCCAAGTTTGAAATGTTATTTTTATTAGTAATTTACAGGTGCAAATGACCCACCTAGATTGTTTCTAGTGCACAGTATGCTTTGTTGACAAAATGCCCTTAAGCAAAATGCCACAGATGTCAGCTTCAGTTTTGTGGATTTTCATAGCATCTTCCAGTAAGGTTGGTCATTGTCATTAGCAACCACTCCCCCGTTTGGGGAGGGAGGACACAGGGTGTACTCTGACTCTGGTGCACACATGAGCTCTCACCAGTCCTGCTGGGACCAGGCTGCAGGCAAAGAACAAACACCTACTTAGTGAACTGTAATGACAAAGGAGTGGCCATTTACTTCCTCCAGTGCTGTCCAGGACAGCACCTGAGCCCACTTGTCACTTCCTGGGGACAGAGCTGACTCACAGAGCACTGGCAGGAATTTTGGCCTGGGAGGGGTGGGAAACAGAAGGCTTGGATTAAAAGCAGGTGGAGCTGGTGGCTGCCTAGGTAATATGACGGGAATTTTTGTCCACTGACCTGTCCACAATTCTTGGAATTCTGCTAGAAGTTGGTATCCAATCCACTTGGTTCTGAAAGGGGTTTTTGATTTTTGATCTTCAGGTCTCTTGCTAATGTGAATGTTTGGAGGAGGAGACCACTGTTTAGAAACGTAATTTAACATCTTAAAAAAGACTCACACAAAAAAATCTGAAAATGGCAAAAGTCAGGTTATAGGTGTTAGGCCCTGGATCTCATTTTATCCAGAATTGTCCTATGTCTGAAATGACAAATTCATACACTTTACTTTTAGAGCATGACATGTGGTCTTCTAACCTTCCTACTGAGTTACCCACATCACACTGCCTTTCAGCCTCCTGGAGACCTCTTTTTCTTTTTTTAAAAAACTTTTATTTTAGGTTCAGAGTATGGAGACCTCTTTTTTTATGAAAGGTTCACAGTCTGTATCTGCGTTAAGATATAGTCATAGACAACTGTTATTCAAAGTAAGGGGCCATGAGATTGGACACAGTGGCTCACGCTTGTAATCCCAGCATTTTGGGAGGCTGAGACAGGTGGATTGCTGGAGCCCCAGGAGTTCGAGACCAGCCTGGGCAACATGGCAAAACCTCATCTCTACAAAAAACTACAAAAGTTAGCTGGGCACAGTGGCACGCGTCTGTGGTCCCAGCTACTCAGAATGCCAAGGTGGGAGAATCACTTGACCCCGGGAGGCAGAGGATGCAGTGAGCTGTGATTGCACCATTACACACCAGCCTGGGCAATAGAATGAGACCCCGTCTCAAAAAAAAAAAGGTGAAGGGCCGTGATTCTATGTCTATTTGTGTGTGTATGATTTTATCACTTTATTTGACAATCGGTGGTTGGCTCTCACCCACATTGACTGTCTATAGATTTTTGAAAGTGGTAACAGGTACATAGTTAAACCAAAGTGTAGAGTTTGTTTGGTGAACTTTCACCTCATGATGTTTTCTGCATGATAAACATGGATGTGGTAGGGCCCTTCCTTTCACCCAACATTTGTTGAGCCTAGTATTAGTGCGTACATCTGGAGTCCCCATCTCCATCAGCAGATTTCTGGATCTCTCTTGAGTGCCTGAGGGGCATTCTTCTTGAAGCCCACTCCGTGGATGCACCTGTGAATGTTGATGGTGTATCCTCAGGTCACCACCTCATTGATGGCAGAATGACCCCCCTTCTTCTGGCTACCCTTTTTGCAGGAGTCATTCTGCTGGGCCCAAGTGGGAAGTCACATATCTTCTATTACCTGCCTCTCAGCTTAAGAAAATATTACTGTGATAGACTGAAAAATGCTCTTCCAAAGCTACCAGGTCGTCATCTCTGAAGCCTGGAAATGTTAAATTTGGAAAAAATGTCATGGCAGATATGATTGAGTGAAGGTTTTTTTTTTTTCCTTTGAGACGGAGTCGCGCTCCAGTCACCCAGGCTGGAGTGCAGTGGTGCAGTGGTGCGTTCTTGGCTCACGGCAACCTCTACCTCCTGGATTCAAGCAATTCTCCTGCCTCAGCCTCCTGAGTAGCTGGGATTTCAGGCATGCACCACCATGGCCAGTTAATTTTTGTATTTTTAGTAGAGATGGGGTTTCACCATGTTGGCCAGGCTGGTCTCAAACTTCTGACCTCAAGTGATCCACCTGCCTCAGACTCCTAAAGTGCTGGGATTGCAGGTGTGAGCTACTGCGCCCAGCAGAGTTAAGGCTTTTGAAGTAGGGAGATTATCCTGGATTATCCAGGTGGGCCCTAAATGTAATTACATGTATTCTTTTGGAGACAGGCAGAAGATTTCACACAGCGCGCGCGCACACACACACACACACACGCACACCATGTGGAGACAAGCAGATTTGAAGATTGGAGTGTTGTCACCACAAACCAAGGAATGCCAGCAGCCACCAAAACATCAAAAGTTGGAAGAGGTAAGGAACAGATTCTCCCCTAGAGCCTCCACAACCCTGCCCACACCTTCATTTTAGCCCAGTAATACTGGTTTTGGACTTCTGGCCTCCAGAACTATGAGAGAATAAATTTCAGGTGCTTTAAACCACTGAGTTTGTGGTTATTTGTCACAGCAGCCACAGAAACTAATGCAGTTACCCATGCGATGAAAGCCACTGGTGTTCCTCTACCCAAGTGCAACCCTCTCCCTCCACTCTCTGGAGGGAACCAGGATCTTGAATTTGGCGTTTATTATTTCCTGCATTTCATTATACTTTATTGCATATTTATGTATTCTGAAATAGTCATTTTATATATTCATACTGTATCCTGTATATTGCTTTTTGCTCAACATATTTTATAGATTATATATATTGATACATGTAGCTCTAGTTTTCTCTAGTTTTCCATGGTGTGTATGCATACCTGCACATATGTGTGCATGCTACAATTTTTTTTTTTTTGAGACGGAGTTTTTCTCTGTCGCCCAGCCTGCGGTGCAGTGGCGCGATCTCGGCTCACTGCAACCTCCACCTCCCAGGTTCCAGTGATTCTCCTGCCTCAGCCTCCTGAGTAGCTGGGATTACAGGCGTGCGCCACCATGCCCAGCTAATTTTTGTATTTTTAGTAGAGACGGGTTTCACCATTTTGGCCAGGCTGGTCTGGAACTCCTGGCCTTAAGTAAACTGCCCACCTGGGCCTCCCAAAGTGCTGGGATTACAGGCGTGAGCCACTGTACCCAGCCCACAATTTCTACATCAGTTCTTCTGTTAATGGACATTTAGGTTGTTTTTGGTTTTTCTGTCTTTCAAACAGTGCTGCAGTGAACATTTTCGTATGTGTCTTCTTGTGCTCATGTGCAGAAGTGTATCTAGGATGTTTACCACAGAAGAGAATTACTAGGTCATCCTCAGCTTTACTAGTTTTTGTCAAATTGCTCTGCGAAAGAGCAGATGTGGGTTGGATTTTGGCAGCAGGACATTTCAACAAAAGGATGATGTGTATGAAAGGTACAGAAAGGCGAGGCGCGGGGAGTGGTCGTAAGTGGTCTTTTTCTTTGAAAAAGCAGTGTTTCTCAGTCAAGTCAGGGAAGCAGATTTGGATCACCCTGGAGAATGTTTTGCAACCTTTTGCCCTCTGTCTCCCCATTCTAGGATGTCTTCCCAAGGAACTGATGTATTTCCCCTCTAGGTAATTGCGACATCCTTTGGTTGAGAACCAAAAATGGCTGCCTGAGAAGGAGCCATGGGAGAAGAGGCAGGCAAGTTGGGTGGGGAGGACTGAGATGCCCAGCCAGGAGGATGCGTGTCAATCGGGGTCACAGAAAGTCTCTAAGCAGAAGCTGGGCACCTTCCCCTCTACAGATACCCAGAGGCAGCATTGGGGCTACAGCACCCCCAGACTAAGAGCTTTGGGATAGAGTTTAACTACATGTATTACACTCCAGCTTTGATAGCTCTTTTCCCAATTCTTCCAACCTTGTTCACTGAGAGAGTCACTTTATAATTCAATAAGTTCTTGTTCCTCCTGGATCTCTGGGTGTACTGAAGATGCTGAAGGTTGGCTTTTTAATACTTTAATTATAATTAGTATACTAGGAAAACTCCGGAGAATAAAATACAGTACTTTTGAGCATTTATAGACTATAATATGGAATATGAGTAAAATATACGTATCCCCAAGGAGCCAGATATACATCAAAATAATTAAGTGGGGGCATAGCTTGGGGGAGAACATTTGATTGCAAAATAACATGTACATTGGTAAGGTTTAGAAAGACACAAAACAATCTACAGGGTTGGTCTTATAAATAAGTCTGTGGCTTATTGTCCCTAAAAATGATGTAAGACTCCCTCTTTGTCAGCAAAATCTCACCTTATTTATCATGTACAAAACCATAAGGCTAAATGTTTGACCTGGAAGAGTTGCTAGAGAAATCTGGTAGAGTGAGTGGCTAATAAGTGGGGTCAGGGCTAGCGCTGGGCCCCCTCCCAGTACCTCCCACCACACTGCTCCTTAGCATTTCCAATGATTAGTTCAGATCGCCTTACTCTGCTGGAAAATGTTAGGGAACTCTTGAGCCTATTTGAATGTTGTGTTTACTGGAAGCACTGATTGCAGCATGAAAGTTGACCACATTTAACAAATCTAACAAACTGTAGTAGTTTCTCACTACCAAGGTGAAAATGATTGCTTCTGGGGTGGAAATCTGTTATAAAATAAAACAATGCTTAGACAAATATAAATATAAAAACTTTCGGCTGGGCACAGTGGCTCACATCTGTAATCCCAGCACTTTGGGAGGCTGAGGCAGGTGGATCACCTGAGATCAGGAGTTCAAGACCAGCCTGGCCAACATGGTGAAACCCCGTCTCTACTAAAAATACAAAAATTAGCTGGGCGTGGTGGCACATGCCTGTAATCCCAGCTACTCGGGAGGCTGAAGCAGGAGAATCACTTGAACCCGGGAGGCAGAGGTTGCAGTGAGGTGAGATCACACCACTGCACTCCAGCCTGGGCAACAAGAGCGAAACTCCATCTCAAAAAAATAATAAGTAAATAAAATTTAAAAAAAATAAAAACTTTCTAAATTACTTGATATATTTCTTAATGTCTCCTAGAAAAGTGTATAGAGAACCTTTTTGGTAGTAAATAAAGATTGCTTTCATAGAGAAATTTTACACTACAACACATCCTATATTCACAACCTAGTACATCTCAGCTGTTCTGTGGATGTGGTAGAATAGGGCAATAGTCCAGAAAAGTCTCAAAGTCTGAGGTAGTTGCTGGAAGAAGCAGCTTATTTCTTTGGACACCTGACTTACAAGAGGCTGAACTAGAAGGAGGTTTTAGGGTCTGAAGTTTTAGGGCCTCCACTCCAAGTAGCAGCAGCAGAACTATAAAAGGGGGGAAATTATCCATGATTCCACCACTCTAACACATTAATTGCCTTCATTTTCTCTGTTCACTTTTAGTTCTTAATTTTATGCCATTTCATGAGGCTATAAATACAGCATAGTTAAAATGCAACATTCTGCCTTTCACTCAACATTACATTGTGAGCGCTTTTGTCTGAGGACTATTTTGGTTGCAGGAACATTTACTCAGTCAAGTTAAATTGTCTCAGAAAATAGTTGTGTGTACGTGCCTAATCTTACAGAAACCAAGGGCAGGCACCTAAGCTGGCTAAGCTCCCCAGGAACTGGTGCTAGGACAGGGAGAGCCAACAGCTACTGAAGCTGCTCTGTCGGGGGCCTTGGGTGGGCGGAGGGATCTCTGCTTATCCTGCGTTTCTGCTCTGCACACATCACTTCAGTAGTGCATGGCCAGTAGTGGCCACTACAAACGACATGACCTTACAGTACCAGAGCTTTTAATGATCTTCTTTCCAGACTGCTTAAAGTCAAACCCTTATTTGATTGTCTCAATTTATCTTTTCCCTTCCGTGAGGCCATAGAACTCAGAGGTTTCTGTTCAGCCTGTGGATTGGCTGTCGCTGGCTCAGGTGGTCCAATCAGGTGTGGCTGGGGAGGTGGAGTCACATACTTTAGATTCTAGCTCTGCAGGGCAGCAAGGCCATGCGCTGGGACTCCCCCAGCAGTGAGTGTGGCTTCGTAGTTCTTACAACTAAAAATGTTCATGAACGCATGACATCACATCAAGTGGCTGTTCCATAATTTATGACCCTTCCTCTGCTGTTAGCTTTCGTTTATCGCCCCTTTCAGCTTGGGGATGGCTACAAGTAAAACTATGAACATTCTTGTGCATACATTTTCCTTTTCATCTTCCAGATTATATAAAATAATCTTTAAATTACATAGAGATTACATTCTCTGAGCACCTCCAGAACAGAAAACATAACCTTGCAATTTTTTCTTGTTTTATAAAAGGGGTCTGTATTTTCTAGAGATTTCTACTTAAGTAGCTGTGGGCAATAGGATGTGATATCAGGGATCTGCTTCAAAGCACTCTAGGAAAAAAATTAGGGGATGATAATAGCTGAAGCAAGATTGGTGAAATCTCTAGCAAATAACAACAACAAAAAATTTCAAGGTTATGTTTTCTGTTCTGGAGGTGCTCCGAGAAGGTAATCTCTATGTAATTTAAGGTGAGCTTATATTTTATATATACTGCTGGAGCGGATGATGGGTATGTGGAGATTTATGATACATTATTGAATCTGTTTTGTGGTTTGTGTCCTACTTCCTTTCTCTTTCTCTCCCCTCTGGATTTTTTGTTGTTAGTCCCCATGTTTCCTCTAGACATTTGGTACTCACATGCTGCCCTGCGATTCCCCCAAATTTTTCTCAGGTTCAGTGACCCTGACACCTGCCTCATAGGTTCCTTTTCCCTCCTTACCTAAAAACTCAAGTCCATCTGTCTATCTACCTATTCAGTAATTCATTCACATAGAAAAAAAGTGAGCCTATGTATTGGTCAAGACACAAAAAATGTTGCAAAATATAGTGACTTTCATTGTTTTGGATGTTACTAGACAGCTATTAAGAGGAATGAAATCACAACTTATTATGTACCCTGAGATAAAAGCCAGCTCGCCAGTGCAACACTCAGGAATGACTGTCTTTCAGCAGAGAAGCCAGATGCCCTCTGTCGGGGGGTGGTGGGGCCAGTGTGCCAGAGTGTAGGGTGTGGCTGCAGGCAGAGCCTGGGAGAGGCCCTCCTCCCTCCAGGCCCACCTCCTCACTGCCTTTTTGCTAACGGCTTTCAGCCTTCTGGGATTTAGAATTGGAAGCTACATTCCGAGGTCATATTTATTTTGTTAAATGAAAATTGTATATATTAAAATCCTTGGGATTTTTGTAATCATTAAAGCATCAAAGAGACTCGAGTGCTCCAGAAATGAGCATTTCATATTCATGCTAAAAAAGCAAAAATCTAATCAGATGGCTTAATTTTCTATTCATTTCCCAAAACATTAGAAAATTGTCAGTTATATGAGCTAAGTTAAGTTAAATTACAGGGCGAACATTCTGAGGTCTTTCTGATTTTAAAAGTCACAATGTTAAAAAACCAAACTCAAGGAAGTTTTTTTTAATTTTTGTAACGGAGTCTTGCTGTGTCACCCACTCTGGAGTGCAATGGCGCCATCTCGTCTCATTGCAACCTCCGCCTCCCGGGTTCAAGCAATTTTCCTGCTTCAGCCTTCTGAGTAGCTGGGACTACAGGCGCCCGCCACCACACCTGGCTAAGTTTTGTATTTTTAGTAGAGACAGGGCTTCACCATGTTGGGCAGGCTGGTCTCAAACTCCTGACATCAGGTGATCCACCCACCTTGGCCTTCCAAAGTGCTGGGATTACAGGCATGAGCCACCGCGCCTGGCCAGAAAGAGGTTCTTGAGACCTGTTGGTACTGGGAAGTTGGAGTGCTCATAGGCATAGCTGCACAACCCTAGTGCTTACCTGTGTCTGGCAGGGGTTGGGACTTTCCTGGAGCTCCCTGGCACCCTCTGTGTGTCTCTGCCTTTGCACTCTTCACCTTGGATTATAATTGCATCTTTATCTGTTTCTCCCTCACTAGACTGTGAGCTTCTATGGGAGGACAGGGATTCTATATTTTTCAATGCCTGGAATGCAATTGGGCTTCCGTAAATATCAGTTGAATGAATGACAACATACATATACACACACACATATATATGTATTTTAAAATACATATGGATTTTATATATATATGTATTTTAAAATACATATAGATTTTATATATATATGTATTTTTTTCTTAAAAAAAAAAAAACTCCCTATGTTCTTCCTCGTAGATTCTCCTCTTCCTTACATAAACCCCTAGATGGGCTCATTCTTCAGCCTGACTCTGAAGACCTGAGGAGAAAGTAAACACTTCAAGGAAACTGCCCCACAGAGACTCTGAGCCCCCAAGTAATTCCCCCTGAAAGGAGCATCTACTCCAGAATGGGGGCATCTGGATTCAGGTCACCCAGAATATGCCTTTACCATCAGCTTCCCCGCTTCCAGAAACAGGATTGTTACCTTTAAACTAGGACAATTCAGTGCTTGGTTTTTTCAACATAACTGGTTCAGGATTTTTTTTTTTTCTTTTTTCTTTTTTCTTTTTAGAGGCAGGGTCTTGCTCTGTTGCCCAGGCTGCAGTGCAGTGGTGCCATCATAGCTCACTGTACCCTCAAACTCTTGGGCTCAAGTGATCCTCCTGCCACCACCTCCTGAGTAGCTAGCATAGGTGTGCACCACCATACCTAGCTAATTTTTTAAAATTTTTTGTAGAGATGAGGTCTTGCTATGTTGCCCAGACTGGTCTTGACCTCCTGGCCTCAGGTGATCCTCCTGCCTCAGCCTCCCAAAGTACTGGAATTACAGGCATGAGCCACCACGACCAGCCTGTTTAAGGATTTCTAAGCATAAGCTTATAATGAAAAACCCACAATAATTAATCCAACTTGCAATCACCGTGAGCACAGCAGGTCAGCAACAAGTTTATTTTGCAGCTAGCAGGGTAACAGGGTAGGGTATGGCTATGTGTTCAGGCCAACTCCCTTGAGCTCCTCACCACTGTCTTCCGTGGTCAACCCTCCCTTCTGGTGTTTGCGAAGGTTTGTCATGGTTGATTGGTTTGTGTTTATGAGGAGTGGGTGGGGTGGGGGAAAGCAAAGCAGGAAATGTAACGTGGAGTGGGCACAGCCTCCCTGTGGAGCGTGGTTACGAGAACTCGGGGCAGTTCTCCTGATCTGTGACCGTCATTTTCTTGACATCAATGTTATTAGAAGTCAGGATATTTTTTAGAAAGTCCACTGTTTCTGAAGGGAGATGACGGTTTCTTGCCAAGATCCAAGCATAATCCACACGAAAAAGATTGATGACGCTGACACAGGAATACACGAGGGCATAGTTCTCATAGTCGGTGGCCAGGACCCAGTACGGTGCCGATGGCATAACTGAGAACCAGAGAGAGGCAGCATTATTGGAGGGAGAGGGCAAGAGAAACCTCAGGACAACACAAGAAGGGTGGCCCAGACAACCACCCACCAAGCCCTCTGGCCTCTGACTTTGTTTATCAATCCAGAAACAGAAAGACCCTTGAAAGAAGTCTGGACAAGAGCCTAGACTGAGTGTTTCCGACTTACCTCTCTAGCACTGTTGGTGCCCTGCCTGCCTGCCTGCCTCACTCACCCAGAGAGAGAGAGAGAGCGTTATAGTCATCACCCATCTGCACATTTCAGCTGCTCTGTGTGTTCTCAGCTGGACTGAGAACTCTTTTTTTTTTTTTTTGAGATGGAGTCTTGCTCTGTCACCCAGGCTGGAGTGCAGTGGCCGGATCTCAGTTCACTACAAGCTCCGCCTCCCGGGTTCCCGCCATTCTCCTGCCTCAGCCTCCTGAGTAGCTGGGACTAAAGGCACCGCCACCTCGCCCGGCTAGTTTTTTGCATTTTTAGTAGAGACAGGGTTTCACTGTGTTAGCCAGGGTGGTCTCGATCTCCTGACCTAGTGATCCACCTGTCTCGGCCTCCCAAAGTGCTGGGATTACAGGCTTGAGCCACCGCGCCCGGCTGAGAACTCTTAAGCCCAGAGTGATTTTGGAAAAATCTGTCTCCCACCTCTGCCAGCAGTGGCATCATGGCCCACCCACACACACCCAGGCCTGCACATTCTGCCTTCCTCTCGTGCACCAGCTCTCAAGAGTAAATTTACCCAGATACAATACAGAAAAAAAACTTCACTTGTCTCTCCTCATTTGAAAACTTTGACAGTCTCCTATTGTTTATGGAAGAAACTTCAAGTCATCTAATGTGGCATTCAAGGCCCTTCCTAACCTCATCGCCCTCTCCATGTACCCTCCCAGACTCTAGGCTGCTTTATTCAGGCCTTCTTCTTCTTCTTCTTCTTCTTTTTTTTTTTTTTTTTTTGAGATGGAGTTTTGCTCTTATCACCCAGGCTGGAGTACAATGGCACGATCTCAGCTCACTGCAACCTCCACCTCTGGGGTTGAAGAGATCCTCCTGCCTCAGCATCCTGAGCAGCTGGGATTACAGGCAGGCGCCACCATGCCCAGGTAATTTTTTATGTCTTTAGTAGAGACAGGGTTTCACCATGTTGGCCAGGCTGGTCTCGAACTTCTGAGTTCTGACTTCTGACTTCGTGATATGCCTGTATTCAGTCCTTCTATGTTCCAGTTCCCTTCACTTCTATGCTCCAGTTCCCTTCACTTGGAAATCCTTTCCCGTAATCTCCCATACATCCTACAAGGCCTACATCTAATCCTCCCAACCAGAATACCTCTTTCCCTCCACCTTTCCCAGCCAATAGCTCCTGCCTCTTTTAGTTCCTGTCCCAGGCTTCCTTATGAAGACTGTTAGGCACGTAATAGTTAGCTTTCACTCCAATCCCCATCCCTGATCCGTGTGGGAAGAATAAGTGGAGAGTTTGGAGACCTAGGTTTAGGTCCCAACTCTTCTAATGAGTTCAGTGACGGCCTGCGTCACTCAGCCCGCCTGCACTTTAGCTTCCTTCTTGATAAAAATAACGAGAGAAACTGTGTATAAAGCCCTTTACAGTTTACAGAGCGTGTGTATCTAGTTTACTTTCACGACACTGAGCAGTTATTTCTGGCTTGTACATGTGAAGTTAGTTGTCCACATTCATATGTGTGAGAAGAACTGTTTTCTCCTCCCAGCTTCCTTTCTTGGCCTATAAAATAAGAACTTCCTCTCCGCCCGCCTCTAGGAACTTGACTGGTGGGGGGTGGAGGAGTGGCAGGGATGAGAAGTGGGAAGTGGGGGGAGTAATTTTTGTAGCTGATGACTTCAGTGTCTGCCCTGCAGGTGGGAAAGGGGCTCTCAAGCACTGTTCGTGTTAGAAAGCCTCACGGTTCTGGGTTGAACTCTCTAGTGTAGCTACATCAGCAGTAAAACTGATATTTGGTGCCTTCTCTATTGCCTGTGTCCCTTCCTCAGTTAGCTCAGAACCCAGAGGCAAATGCCTTTCATTAGATATCTCACAGGATCCCCAACAATGTGACTGGAAGGTGGCGGAAGCAGGATTCAAATTTACCATCACTCTCGTCGTCTCTTGCTTCCAAGTTTCTGCGCCATGCAGGTTGTTCTGCTAAGATCTGCTAATTTTTCGGGCCCCAGTTTCCTCTGAGAAACAAGACTGGATTGGGTCTTCTACAGCCCCGTCCTGTGTGCACCTATTTGTGTTTCACCTATTGAAACGCTAGCTAGTGTCCGTATCCGCACTGGGATGTGAGCTCCGTAAGTACCAAGGCCAGCTCTGTCTGGCTCATCATGGCAACCCCAGTGCATGGCATGTAGTAAGTGTTTGACAGATAATTATATGCTGACTCATTAGAGATGACACTCAGGTGTCTCAGGAATTCTCCAAGCCAGGGCGCTAGCCTTCAGTTTGCATATTTCCTGTCCCTGAATCGTCCTGGGAAAAGTGGAGACTTACACCAGAAGAACTTAACTTCCAGCTTGGCAGGCTCTGTGATGTTAACTGGGGAGGCTTCACCTTCAATTTGATTCACAGTTCCATCAGCTCTGCAATGAGTAAAAAAAAGAAAAAATACAAAAAACAAAAAAGAAAAGAGAAAAGAAAAACAACTCATTGAAAGCCAAAAAGCAATGAAAGGCAAGATTTGTGCCACTAAGGACCATGGCAGCCAACACCGTGATTTCTGGTAAGAGAGGCTCTCAAAGGCAGGCTAGACCCCAGCTCCACGGCCTGCCCTTTCCTTTGTGACTGTCTCTGAGGCCAAGCAGGGGAAGAGGGCAGCGGGGTGATAAGAAGCCGCAATTGACAAGCTCCAGGACGGGACAGTATGGTAGGCCCTTGCACTTCAACACTGTCTCTGACTCTCTGCAATGGCCTGAAAGACCAATTCCTGCTCCCAGGCTCCAAAGAGAGGGAATAAAAGAGAATGGAAAAACAAACAAAACAACGCAATACACAAAGAAGATTCACTTTTTTTTTTTTTTTTTGGAGACGGAGTCTTGCTCTGTTCCCCAGGCTGGAGTGCAGTGGTGTGGTCTCAGTTCACTGCAACCTCTGCCTCCTGGGTTCAAGCACTTCTCCTCCCTCAGCCTCGCCGGGAAATGGGATTACAGGTGTGCACCACCAGGCCTGGTGAGGGTGGAAAGGCATCAGGGTGGTCTTCCTAGGGAGCCAACAGAGGAGATGATGTCTGTTCATCAATCCTCAAGGCAGAGCAGGGAGGCCAACTGAAATTAGAGCAGTCATATGTGTTAGAAACTCAGTAGGTTGGCCGGGTGCGGTGGCTCATGCCTGTAATCCCAGCACTTTGGGAGGCCAAGGGGGACAGATCACGAGGTCAGGAGATGGAGATCAGCCTGGTCAACATGGTGAAACCCCGTCTCTACTAAACTACAAGAAATTAGCCAGGTGCGGTGGTGGCAGGCACCTGTAGTCCCAGCTACTCGGGAGGCTGAGGCAGGAGAATTGCTTGAACCTGGGAGGCGAAGGTTGCAGTGAGCCGAGATCGCACCACTCACTCCAGCCTGGGCAACAGAGTGAGACTTCGTCTCAGGAAAAAAAAAAAAAAAAAGACAGTGGGTTAGTGCTATGGTTAGTGGTGACAGATGTCCTAGAAACCAGACAATGAGCAACAGGCCAGGGGTTTTGGCAAATGTGCTCTGATGTTCCCTACTACATTCTCTGTTTATCACCATGTAAAGCTGGAGACCGTGCCCTCCTCTCTCATCTGGATCTCAGACAGCGGGAGAAGATGGTCTGTTCCTATCTGCACACATTGACTTAGCAACAAACCAGTCTCCTCCCAACAGATTCTGCCCTTTTCACCATCAATTGCATTTTGCTCCAGAACGGTTTTCGGGACACCAGTCTCTGACCATGAACTCACAACATGTTCATGAAAAACTGCATTCGTATTTTCAAGAGTGGAAGGGGGATAGGAAGGAGTTCTTCCTGGGGCTCTTCTTAAGTTTATATTTGCTTTCCAAAGTGTAACTTTCTGGATTAAATATTGTGTTAGAAGCCCTCGGTAATAGAATTGTACATTTCTAAAGGATATCCTGCTTACATAGGATGTGTATATATTGTGTATGTGATTCTTGCTTAATAAGAAAAGGAGCTTTCTGATACATAAGCTGCCCAGAGATGGGATGAACTGTCCTGGAAGGTGATGAGCTCCCCGTTCCCGGAAGTGTTTGAACAAAGCTGGATGCTTCTGTCAGCAGATGGTGTCAAGCGGCTTCTCTCCTGGACTGGAGGTCAGAGGAGATGGTCTCAATGTTCTTTGCTACCAGAGTATCTATTTTGCAGTGAGGGCAGGAACCCTGTCAGTTTGTGCCCAGCAGGTGGTCATGGAAACGCATAAGTGGATCCTAGTCCTTGCCATCCTTGCCTGACAAATGCTTTCCTCTCAATTCCTGCTAGGAGCAGGCAGTCCAGACCTGGCAAGGATCCCATCCTCCCTGACCCAGGCTGCCGGACACCTGGTCACTCCGGGTCCGCACTCCACAGGCCTGGCCCCGGATAGCCACAGCCACTCACCTCAACTCCTGGTTTAACACTTTGATCTTTCCATTTTCCTTTAGTGAGTAGTTGGCCTGGATGCAGCGTCCCTTCTCAAAGGTTGTTGGGATCTTCTCAATTTCGTACCATCTTCCGAAATACTGCAGAGACAACAAGCAGAGCAAAACCTGTGGTTCTCTGGGGACCTGCAACCTTTTCTGCACTGTTGTGCAGAAGTTGAGCCCTGTCCTGGGGAAGCCAGACAAAAATGGGCCTCATTGTTCCCAGGGGCAACTGGGCAAGAGATTACTTGAAATGAGAATCCGTGACTAGGATGGGATGTGTGGGCGGGGGGGTGAATGCTGAGCAAAGCGCTCTTCTCAGTGTCCCCTTCAGCCAATATTGCTGTGACATTCTAGACTCTGTAAAAAAAAAAAAAAAGGGGGGGGAGGATGATGGGGCTGGGTGCGGTGGCTCACACCTGTAATCCCAGCACTTTGGGAGGCCAAGACAGAAGGATCACAAGGTCAGGAGATCGAGACCATCCTGGTCAACATGATGAAACTCCGTCTGTACTAAAAATACAAAAAATTGGCCGGGTGTGGTGGCTCACACCTGTAATCCCAGCACTTTGGGTGGCTGAGGCGGGTGGATCACGAGGTCAGGAGATGGAGACCATCCTGGCTAACTTAGTGAAACCCTGTCTCTACTAAAAACACAAAACTTTAGCCGGGCGTGGTGGCGGGCGCCTGTAGTCCCAGTGAGCCGAGATCACGCCACTGCACTCCAGCCTGGGCGAGACAGCAAGACTCTGCCTCAGGAAAAAACAGAAAAAGAAAAAGAAAAAAATAAAGGGGGATGATGGGAAGTAACTTTCTTCTGAAACAGTGCATGATTCTACAAGTCATCTTCAAATCTTGTGCAAAGTCAGATGTGTTTGCTGTGGGGAGCTAGGACTCCAGAGTGCATGGAACTTTCTTCATCCACCCTGAATAGGGAGTTGGTCACCAAGGCTTTGGGGAGGTGATGGGGATGAGGCGCTGTGTCTGTCCTCTGCCAGGGGGCTTGGCTAGCGCCACAGACGCTCCCATGGCCTGCGGGCAGCAGCTGATGGACAATCGGAGGAGCATGCTCCACCTGTCCTCAGAGGGTGCCCAGTGTGACTGACCCTGACGGCCCAGGGTGACAGCTCATGGATGCTCCCTTTATTGCTTCTGTGCTGACTCCGACTCACTTTCCCACCTGCTCTTGTGCGTCCTGGGATCACCCCGAACCTCTCTGCCCCCAGTCTTTGTCTCAGCAGATTGTCCGCTTTGGGGAAACCCCAAATAAGATAAATATGTGTCCCAAGGTGTGCAGTGGAAATTAAAGCAGCATAATTAAATTGAATCTTGTAGAATGCTTGTTCACATCAGAGGCAGCAAAACAAATGGGAGGTTCGCCTTTTACCTTATTCGGGTCAAAATTCTCCTGCACCGGAGGCGAGGTGCACTTCCCAAGACGAAATTCTTGTCCCTCTGCTGCACCAAAAAGGCCAGCCAGTGCGGAAAGCAGCAGCAGCAGCATCACCATCTTGGGGCTGGGTGGCTGGAGAAGGGACCTGGAGTTAGAGGAACACACAGCAGCTGGGGTTGTCATTCTGAGCCTCCTAAGTCCACACAATCATGAAGCAAGAGTCCTGTGCCCACGGGCCCCTCTGTGGGCGGTCTCTCCTCTTCTCTCCCCAGCCCATGTGAACCTGCATCCTGCAGGGGACACCTGCCTGTCCGTATTGCTGTGAGGCTTTCCTCGGAGCCTCTGCACCTCCACCAGGGCACTCTCCGCCTGCTATTCCAGTTTGTTGGATTGATTTTGCACCCCACTCCCACCTGATTATGCATCTCCCAGGGTAGGCACCGTGTCTGGTTCTCCTCAGAATCACCCACGGGCCTCAGAGTGTCGGCTCAGTAGATACTTGTCAAATGAACAGAAACAACGTGGAGGGGGCTGTGTAAAGTGGGGGACATGGAGGGGGCTGTGTAAAGTGGGGGACATGGAGGGGGCTGTGTAAAGTGGGGGACATGGAGGGGGCTGTGTAAAGTGGGGGACATGGAGGGGGCTGTGTAAAGTGGGAAATTAAAGCCTCCAAGCGAACCATGAAAGACACAAAACCAAACCAAACCTTGCCCAACACTTAGTGTCTCCGAGATTCTTCGGGGAGATGGCTCTGTGACACCCCTCCCCCTGCCCTCAGCTTGCTGGCTGCTCCACCAGCCCAAGAGTGCGCTTGGAAACCTTAACAGGGAGCGGCCTGCTGGGGACCCCAGGGTCACCCAGCCAGGTTCAGATCCTGACTCTGGCCATGCTAAGTATAACTGTGTCCAATTTATGCCTTAGCTTCCTTGTCTAGTAAGTGGGAATAATACTCATTCCTAGTTCATGAATTTTTGTGAGAATTACATGAGATAATATCGAGAGAGTACTTAGGGGAGTGTCTGACACAAAGTAAATGCTCAGTCAATGCTCCTTACTGTTATTATCAAAAGCAGAAAGGTGATGGTTTCGCAGGTTTCTGTTTCTTTTTTTTGTTTTCTTTCTTTTTTTTTGACATTCTGTTGAGGGTTTTTGTTTTGTTTTGTTTTGTTTTGAGATGGAGTCTCACTCTGTCACCCAGGCTGGAATGTACTGACGCGACCTCGGTTCACTGCAACCTCTCCCGGTTCAAGTGATTCTCCTGCCTCAATCTCCCGAGTAGCTGAGATTACAGGTGCCTGCCACAACTCCTGGCTAATTTTTGTATTTTTAGTAGAGATGGGGTTTTGCCATGTTGGCCAGGCTGGTCTCAAACTCCTGACCTCAGGTGATCCATCCGCCTCAGCCTCCCAAAGTGCTGGGATTACAGGCCTGAGCCACTGCACCTGGCCTGTTGAGGGTATTTTTCATAGATGAAGTTCATTAAATCAGAGAAGGACTGTCGGCTGATGTGTAACTGTGCAACAGGCATTTCAACCCCAAGAGTCCTTTGGCAGCAGAAGCTGGCTTTGAAGCGGGGCAGCAGGGCAGGGAGACAGAGGACGGGGAGACGGAGGGCGGGGAGACGGAGGGCGGGGAGACGGAGGCTGCGGGGAGACGGAGGCTGTGGGGAGACAGAGGCTGCAGAACTGTGTGCAGGTTCTGGGTATTTGAAGCTCCCCCGTTTCCTTCACTCACTTGCTGTCAATTTGCTCCTTTCCTTATGACTCCTTGCCTGTAGCTTGCACATGAGCTATTTCCAGCTCTCTGCGTTTCTCCCTGTAATGATGATGACTGATGCAATGCAAGCAAAATGTTCTCAGATCTGAGCATTTCAAAGGATGTGTCATTACAGGAATAATTATAACTGCTTTCTTATGAGTCTCTAAACCTCTAAATACCCTTTAATAATCAATAGCTTTTTTTTCCTGGAGGTTTTGTTGCCTGGTTTTCAGAAGAACAGTTATGTAATGAGTGGAAGCTTGCCAGCTGGGGTCGCTGCGGTGGGGGACAATTACTGAGGCCCTTTGAGCAAGTCTGCAACAGGCCCGCTTTCCCTGGTCTTTGAGGCTCCCTTTCTCAGCAGCTCCACCACCGTGTAAACAACACCTGTCTTTTAACCTTTTAGGGGATGACGAATTTATAGAAATGCAGCCTAAACCCACACAAATTTGCATCCATTTTAAAGAGATGTTTAGTTCTAGTTCGTAGGCCCAAGCTGAAAGCCTGGCCCAGAGATCAAAGCTCAAAGACTGGCCACACATTATGCACATTCTACAAGGTCCCCCACAGTGGAGAGGACCTCAGAGGTCATCTCTCTAGCCCTACTTCCAAGGTGTACAGATGGTGAAGCTGGGGCTTGGGAGGGGCAGACAGCTGGGACTCGGGCCCATCTCCGCCTTTCCTGTCCGCAGCACCCTGAACCTGCTTCTTCTGTGCCACCACAGGGCCTTTCAGTAACCCCCCGCCACAGTGACCTGATGAGTCTCACCACCACACAACACTCACAACAAAAGTCAGTTCTACATCTGACTCTGATAAAATGTTCTCTTGTGGGCTGAAACATATTCTTTACCTCAGTAGGAGGATTTCAGAGCAAACCCCCTTGATTGCCTCTCTTCCAAAGATGCCTCTTGGCTACATTAGTTTTATTCCTGTGATTAAAACTCCTTGTGAGGCCGGGTGTGGTGGCTCGTGCCTGTAATCCCAGCACTTTGGGAGGCTGAGGCAAATGGATCACCTGAGGTCGGGAGTTTGAGACCAGCCTGACCAACACAGAGAAACCTTGTCTTTACTACAAATAAAAAAAAAATAGCCGGGCATGGTGGTGCGGTTCTGTAATCCCAGCTGCTCGGGAGGCTGAGGCAGGAGAATTGCTTGAACCTGGGAGGTGGAGGTTGTGGTGAGCCGAGATCGCACCATTGTACTCCAGCCTGGGCAACAAGAGCAAAACTCCATCTCAAAACAAACAAGCAACAACAACAACAACAACAACAACAAAAACTCCTCGTAAGAGAGGGTGGACAGCATCCATCATAGTTTTCAATGTCCTTCCATTCAAATTTGCCCATTACTTATTCAGCATGTTCTTAATGTGTACTTAAGACTGTGGGTAACATATGGATTATATACGACTTATATTTTTGCATCTTCTTCTGATATCAATAGGAATACTGTTCTAATGAGGAGTTTAAATACTTTACAAACTAAGTATAATTTAAATATTATTTTTGGCCAGGCACGATGGCTAATGCCTGTAATCCCAGCACTTTGGGAAGCCGAGGTGGGCAGATCATTTGAGGTCAGGAGTTTGAGATCAGCCTGCCCAATGTGGTGAAACCCTGTCTCTACTAAAAATACAAAAATTGTGCCAGGTGCAGTGGCTCATGCCTGTAATCCTAGCACTTTGGGAGGCTGAGATGGGTGCATCACCTGAGGTCAAGAGTTTGAGACCAGCCTGGTCAACATGGCAAAACCCCGTCTCTACTAAAAATACAAAAAATTAGCCAGGTGTGGTGGCGGGTACCTGTAATCCCAGCTACTCGGGAGGCTGATGCAGGAGAATTGCTTGAACGTGGGAGACAGAGGTTGCAGTAAGCCAAGATCGCACCATTGCACTCTAGCTTGGGCAATAGAGCAAAAACTCCATCTCAAAAAAAACAAAACAAAAACAAACAAACAAAAAATACAAAAATTAGCTGGGCGTGGTGGCGCAGTCCTGTAATCCCAGCTACTTGGGAGGCTGAGGCACAAGAATGACTTGAACCTGGGAGGCAGAGGCTGCAGTGAGCCGAGATCGTGCCACTGCACTCCAGCCTGGGTGACAAAGTGAAACTCCATCTCAAAAAATAAAAAATAAATAAATAAATATGATTTTTAACAGAATATGAGGTAATTTGAAAGGAATCCTACCAAGGTTATAGTGCATCCACCTTGGGCTTGGCACTAGCTGGAAATCACTGCTCCACTTGCATTAAGCTTCCCCACGGAGAAGCCCTGGTCTCAGGATTTTAAGGGTGCTATGCACTCAGTCTCCACAGCACCTCCTCTGGAGGCGACCTCTGCTGACACTCTTTGTACGAACGAGGTGAATTTGCCCGGGTTACTTCCTGGTAAACTACAAAGCCAGAATGTAAGCCTAGGTCTCCCACAAGCCTGTGCTCTTAGTGCCTGGGAATAGGCTAGAATGTAAGCCTAGGTCTCCCACAAGCCTGCGCCCTCAGTGCCTGGGGTCACAGCACTTGACCTCAAAGACCTGCAGAACATGAAGGACTAGATTTTGAAATTTCACCTCATAAAATAAAATAGTTTCCAATAAGTCATTAGGTCTCAAAGACTCATTTAGCCCTTAAATACAACAAGAAACGTATCTCCCAAACACAATATTTTATGACATTAAATGCATTTTCTATTCACACCATTAATTCCAGTTTCCAGATTATTTTACTGTGATGCACAGTTGGACAGCTCGCTGAGAATTCACCTGGCACGGTGTTGGTGCATGGAGAAATTCCTTATTGTCCAGTTTGGAGGAGTAAGCAAAAGATGCTGGGATGAGTTCACGCTGGGTTTGGTTTTATCTTAGGCCTGTTGCTAGTGTATCTACCTCAGTTTCGTCACCGGAAGAATGGCTCTGATAATACCTACCTTGTACATTTGTTTGAGGAAAAATGAGAACAAGTCTAACGCTACCGGCACAAGCTCTCAATCAGTGGTGATTATTTGTAGCTGAAAAGGGGCAATGGAGAACAAAGACCGTTCCTATTTTAGACATTATTATCATAAATGAAAAGGTGAAAACTACAGTACATACCTTTTCTTTCAAGATGAAGGCAGTTTCCAGATGCAGAATCAGCCGATTTGAGATGCCTGTCTTGGTGACTGGCCTCTCCCAAGCGATTTTATAAGCTTCTTCAGATCTCTGATGTTTGCTTCTCATGCAGGCCACGCCTCCCCTCCAGCCAGGAGAGCTGGCCTAAAAGCTTAGTCTGTACCGAAACACAAAGATGGGATGTTGTGTCCACCCTCCTCCCCCAATTTCCTTCACAGCTGCTCCCTGAAGGAGAAATGAGATATTGTTTTCGTGTGTGTATGTGAGTGTGTGTGTGCAAGAGAGAGTATGTGTGAGAGAGAGACAAACTATTTTCGTTCAAAACATTTTTTTTTTTTTTTGCTATGTGGATTTTCTAATTTAATTTTGTTGGTCAGAATGCACTTTTAAGTTCCAGCAGGACGTGTTGCAACATGTTTTTAAACATCTGGTGTTTATTTTTCATTTTTGTGTAAATGAAAAATCAACAAGCTCGTTTCCTGAAGTGGCACACGGACTCTAATGGGAGCCAGGCAGAGCCTGGCAGCGGAGCCAGGGTTACGAGGCCGAGCTGGCTTTCTCCACGGTGCGGGGCAGCCGCCTGACTTCTCTGAGCCACAGTCTCCTCGTTGTAAGTAGGGGCTGTGTCATTTCTGTCTCCACCAGAGCCAGATGTGTAGGGGAGACACCAGTTCTCAAACAACTGGGGCTAAAAGTTGAGACTGCAGAAGGCATCTTCTGTCACTCCGTTCTCTGTCCCTTTTGTGACCCTCCAGCCACATGTTCAAGGCAGTCTGTCAGGGAGTGGGGAGTGTGGACTGAAACCCAGGGGTGCTGTCGGTCCAGCCTTCTCTCTCCTGGTGGAATGAACAACTTTGACTCTTGTGAGTGAAATTCTGTCTTTCTTTGTGATAGGCAGGAGGTATTTTTAGAGACATTTAGATAAGGCCGTGCCTTCGTAGTAGATTTAGACTCCTAAATAAAATTCATTCTAAAATATGTAAGCAACAGAGCTACATTTACAGCACTGAGTCTATAAACATGAAAACAGCAACACAGAACCTTAACATTCCAAATGCTGTGAGCTCTTTAAGATGTTCTTCGCCTTTTGAGAAACATAAGAAATTCTTATTCCTGCCCAGGGCCTGCCTCTTGCTGACCTCCTTTGCTGCCCTCCCCTGAGAGCTCTGCGTAGCTCCCTTCCTCACTCCAGGTCCCTGCTCAAATGGCACTTTTCCCTAAAAGGCTTCCTGACCTTTACAAAAATAGCACTCTTGTCACCGTTCCTTTCCCTGCTTCGTTATATCTTTACCCGAAATTCTCTCCCTTATTTATACATTATCTTGCTTAGTATGTTTCCCCAGGAGGATAGGAGCTCGAGGGGTGCCAAGAATTTGCCTCTGTGACTGCGTTGTACTCCAGTGGCTAAGCATATGCTAAGTGCTCAGTAAACACTTATAAATTAAATGGGTGCTATCCAAAGAACTTAGTGAGTTTCTAAGATACACAAAAGGCACCAGAGGTAATATCCATGCGATTTTGATTTCACTTGTATTTCTGGAAAAGCACTAGCCTGTATGTTTCTGTCTTCTTCACCTGTGTCACATTTGCCACCAAGAATTGCCTGTCGTTGAAGAAATACACAATTAGCCGCTTTTCAGCTTAATACAAAAAATTCTCTCTCCTGTAAGGAGTTGCACAGTTTTCCACAATGCAATGTTGCCTAAGTTTCCAAATATGTATGTTGGAGTTGGAGATACCTGTGTATTTGAGCTTTCAGCACTGAAGTTGGCAACCATGGAGCTGAAGGTCCCAGTCTAGGAGAAAAGCCGCACCATCTTCCTGGGTCTCAGTTTATTTTTTCTGTAAGTATTGGGAAGTGGTATACGTTAGGGAAATCCTGTCCTCACATGTTTCTGGAATGTATACCAGTAACACATTCTTAAGCGTCATAAAACAAATCAGAGCTATGTTCTAAACAAGTCCCAAAATAAATACACATTTGTTCAGAACAATTAAAATAGTACCAAAATGCAGGACTCAAGAAATGTGAGCACCTCATCATCCCACACTTTTGTTTGTAATTATTCCTCTAGATCTTTCTATACAGATCCCTATGTAATAATAACAATATTCAATGTTCTGAAACTTTTTTTTTTTTTTGAGACCGACTCTCACTCACTCTGTCATCCAGGCTGGAGTGCGGTGGTGCAACCTTGGCTCACTGCAACCTCTGCCTTCCTGGTTCAAGTGATTCTCCTGCCTCTGCCTCCCGAGTAGCTGGGATGACAGGCACAGGCCACCGCACCCAACTGATTTTTGTATTTTTAGGAGAGATGGGATTTCACCATGTTGGCCAGACTGGTCTCGAACTCCTGACCTCAGGTGATCCGCCCACCTCGGTCTCCCAAAGTGCTGGGATTACAGGCGTGAGCCAAGACACCCAGCCAAGAAACTTTTCAAAAATGTAGCAATGAATCTATCTCTCTATATCAATACACATACATCTACCTCATTCTTTCACCTGCTGCAAAATCTTGCTTTTACCTGACAGCACATTTCTTAAAGAGACAGTCTGTGGTCTGTGGTGTTTCCGGAAAGCAGTTTTCTGTTGGGTGATCTTTCTTCATGTAGGTGATTGCCTCAGTGGTTTCACTCCAAGACCCGCAGGGAAGATGCAGTTATTTGAGTGGACTCTTTGTGGCAAGAAATAGAAAACTATCTCACATCTTAAAAAAACACGTTTCCGGATGAAGAATTCTGTATTTCTTAATAAGTGGTTCTTTCCACTACCAGAGTCATCCTGTATGCCTTTCTAAAGTGATTTTTCTTTTGTCAGTTAGAATAAAGGGGACGGACAAATGTACTTTTCATGTGAAAATGCAGACTGAGAGGTTTCGATCATTCACCTTCACTCTTTAAGACTCGGTTCAAATGTCCCCCTCCCTGGGTCATCTTCCGGATTCCTAACCCACCCCACGCAGCGTTCTCCCGTCTGCTTTGTGTTTTCGTGGCTCGTGTCACCCTGTCCTCACTCATTACACTGTGCTTATGCCTCCATCTCCTTCTGGAGACGGTCAGATCCGTCCAGGTAGGTTTGTCTTTCTATCCCTGGTACCTTACATGATGCCTGACACACAGGTGTTTACTAAATATTATTCCGTGGATGATGGAATGAATAATAGAATGCTAGATTCTCAGTCCTTGCTGGGCTTCTTATAGACCTCGTTATTCATTCAGAGGCCCTCTTTCCTCTCCCTCCTGCCCCCTTGTGGCCATTTCCCTTCTCACTGGGCTCTGGAACCAGTTGAAAGTTGAATGGTGCCAAGCATCTGGTCAACAGGAAGACAGCAATCAAACTGGTGAAAACAGCAGCTTGATAAGGCATGCAGGAAAAAACGCTGAACTGGGGCAGGAGGCCTGGGTTCTGGTCCTAGCTCTGTTACTAATTTATTTATCCATTCATTCATGCATTCAACAACATATAGCAACACTATGCATGTATGTACACATACACACACACCACACACCACACCCACATACACCACACACCACACACACCACACACACACACACACACACACACACACACACACACACACACACCACACACACACACCACACACCACACACCACACCACACACACCACACACACACACCACACACACACCACACACCACACACACCACACACACACCACACACACCATACCCTCACACACCACACCACACACCACACACCACACACACCACACACACCACACACACACCACACACCACACACACACACACACACACACCACACACACACCACACACCACACACACACCACACACCACACACACCACACCCTCACACACCACACCACACACCACACCACACACCACACACACACCACACACACACACCACACACACACACACACACACACACACACACACACACACACACACACACACACACCACACACCACACACACCACACCCTCACGCACCACACACACCACACCCTCACACACCACACACACACCACACACACACACCACACACACACACACACACACACACACCCCACACACACCACACACCACACACACCAAACACACCACACACACACACCACACCACACACACCACACACACACCCACACACCACACACACACACCACACACACACACCACACACACACACCCCACACACACCCCACACACACCACACACCACACACACCAAACACACCACACACACACACCACACCACACACACCACACACACACACAACACACACACGCAACACATACGACACATACACAAACACACACCACACACACACACACACACACACGGCGGAGCACTGTTCTGAGTCCTGCAGATATAGTGGTGAAGAAGAAAGACAGTGTCTCAGCCCTTGTGGGACTTACCTCCTGGAAGAGAGAGAGACAGGAAAAATACAGGAAAATACCTATTGTTCCTGTCTATCTGTGTGACTCTCCTCTGGGAGGTAAGGAAAGAGAATAGGATGACGTGATAGGAAGTGAAGGGTGCCCACTTCAGTCCCGTGGTCAGGAAGAGCCTCTTTGAGTACTGACATTTCAGCTGAGATGTGAGTGATGAAAAGGAACCAGTCATTCAAACATCAAAGAGAAGAGCGTTCCAGGAAGAACCACCAGTGCAGGGGTCCTAAGGTGGGAACGGACTTTGAGTTTTTAAGGGACGGAGAGATCAGTGTGGCTGGAGCAGAGGTGAGGAGGAAGTGAGTGCAGAGGGGTAGGCAGAAACCAGAATATATCTTGCTTTGAGGACTTTGAATTTTATTTCAAGTACAGTGGGAGTCATGGGAGGGTTTTAGGCAAGAGCATGACATGGCCATTTGGGCTTCACTGTCAAGAGTGGAGAATAAAATGGTGATAGATGGATCAGCTGAGGAGCCATTGCGGTCATTTGGGAAACAGTTAGATGGTGGTGTGGGCGAGAGTGATTAGCATACAGATGGAGAGAAGTGGGCAAGTTTGGAATGTGCTTTGGAGATAAAGCAGACAAGACTTGCTGATGGGCTGCAGGTGGAAGATGAGGAACGCCGGGAGTCAAGACTGGCTCTTAGATGTAAAGGTTGAACAATTGGGTGAATGTGCCTGCCAGCTGCTACAAATAGGAAGCCTGGAGGGCGAGTCTGGGAGAAGAACTCAAGTTCTTCATGGATAAGCTATGTTTGAGTTGCCCCATCAGACATCTAAGTGAAAATGTTAAGAAAGCAATTAGATATTCAAGTGAAGTTTGGGGGAAAATCAGGGCTGGAGACAGAGATTGGGAAGTCATCAGAACATACATGGTCTTCAAAGTCATGAGCCTAGATGGGATCACTAAGGGAGAACATTCAGAAATGGAAGAAAAGGATGCCCAGGACGGATCCCTGGTACCCTCTAACCTTTAGAAACTGATTAGAGGAGAAGGAGCCAAGAAAAGAGGCAGGGGGAGCAAGGAGGGCAGAAGCCCAGTTTGAGTGGGTTGGGGAGGGAAAGAGGAGGCAGCAATGCTCTTTACATGTGAAAGAAATTAAAGAAATAGTTAGTAGTCAAACAGAGACCTGGAGGTTAAGGGAGATACTTAGAGCATGCACAGAGAGACGATCTAGTGGAGGAGAAATCTGCAGGAGAGAGGGAAGGGATCCAGAGTGCAGGCAGAGGTGGGCTTTGGGAGAAATGAAGGTTCTGTGTCTGTAGAAACAAGAGGAAGGCAGAGAGTCGGCACCCAGATGAAGAGCTATGTAGATCAGGAAGAAGCTGAGGCAGGATTTTCTCTTTGTGTGGCTGTGGTCAAGTCATGCCCTTTGCTGAGATGTGTGGGAGAAATAGGTCTGCTCTGATAATGGTGGAGGGGCTTCTCTGAATACATCCACTTGGCTAACAACACCTGCGTTAGCACCTGCTTTATTCATAAGAGACACAGTGTGGTATTGGGGGAACCTGCCCCTAATATTTCAACATAGGTTCTTTCTATTTTCCATAAGTGTCAGCTGGCTGAGAAATAAAGAGAAAGAGTACAAAGAGAGGATTTTTACAGCTGGGTCACTGGGGTTGACATCACATATCAGTAGGACCGTGATGTCCACTTGAGCCTCAAACCAGCAAGTTTTTTATTAAGAGTTTCAAAAGGGGAGGGGGTGTAAAACAGGGAGTAGGCACAAAGATCACATGCTTCAAAAGGCAAAAAGCAGAACTACTAATAAGGGTCTAACAAAGATCACAGGCTTCTGAGGGGACAGGACAAAGGGAAAAAGCAGAACCACTGATAAGGGTCCAACAAAGATCACAAGGCAAAGAGCAAAAGCAGAACTACTGATAAGGGTCTATGTTCAGCAGTGAATGTATTGTCTTGATAAACATCTTAACAGAAAACAGGGTTTGAGAGCAGAGAACCAGTCTGACCACAAATTTACCAGGATGGAGTTTTTCCCCACCCTAATAAGCCTGAGGCTACTGCAGGAGACCAGGGCGTATCTCAGTCCTTATCTCAACCGCATAAGACAGACACTCCCAGAGTGGTCGTTTATAGACCTCCCCCCAGGAATGCATTCCTTTCCCAAGGTATTAATATTAATATTCCTTGCTAGGAAAAGAATTTAGCGATATCTCTCTTACTTGCATGTCCGTCTATAGGCTCTCTGCAAGAAGAAAAATACCGCTGTTTTTGCCCAGCCCCACAGGCAGTCAGATCTTATGGCTCTCTTCCCTCGTTCCCTAAAAATTGCTGTTATTCTGTTCTTTTTCAAGGTGCACTGATTTCATATTTTTCAAACACACATGTTTTACAATCAATTTGTACGGTTAACACAGTTATCACAGTGGTGCTGAGGTGATGTATATCCTCACCTTACAAGATAAGAGGATTAAGAGATTAAAGTAAAGACAGGCATAAGAAATTATACAAGTATTATTTGGGAACTGATAAATGTCCATGAAATCTTCACAATTTATATTCCTCTGCCACGGCTCCAGCCGGTCCCTCCATTCAGGGTCCCTGACTTCCTGCAACAGTGTGGAAGGTGCAACCCAGAGCTCATTAGAATAATGGCTCCTAACCACAGAAAACAACACTTCAGGTCCTGTGTAGGTGCTTTCTGTACCTTAGCTCTAATTGTCACTACACCCTGAAAGGCAGGTATGACTACTATTCCCATTAGAGGTATGAAAACACAGAGAGGGCCAAGCGCAGTGGCTCATGCCTGTAATCCAAGCACTTTGGGAGGCAGAGGTGGGTGGATCACTTGAGGTCAGGAGTTCCAGACCAGCCTGGCCAACATGGTGAAACTCTGTCTCTACTAAAAATACAAAAATTAGCAGGGGGTGGTGGCGGGTGCCTGTAATCCCAGCTACTCAGGAGCCTGAGGCAGGAGAATCACTTGAACCCAGGAGGCAGAGGTTGCAGTGAGACGAGATGGTGCCACTGCACTCCAGCCTGGGCGACAGAGCGAGACTCCAGCTCAAAAAACAAACAAAGGGGAAGGGGAGATGGCCATGCAACTTTTCTGAAGTGATGGAGTGAGAATTTAAACCCTGCCCCAAACTCATGCTTTTAACCATTACATTCTCTTACCCCAGCAGGGAGAGAAAGGAGTGAAAGGGCTCAGCTAGGAGATGGGCCAGGTGTTGACGCCCTCAGGTTAAATACCTGCCAGTCTTCCCAGCAGAGCAAGGGGACACCAACTGCTCACTAATTCCTAACGAGGGTTGAGGGCCGAGATGTCGGTGGCAGGCTCAGAGGCCAGTGTTCCAGACTCCCTGACACTGACCACCTGAAAGCAGAGGAACTGACCCAGAGGAATTGACCCATCTGTTCAGTCCACAATCCAACAGCGCCGCCCATCACATTTAGGAGTTGGACATCTCAACCGGTCACCAGGGCCCTGGCCAAATCCTCAGCCAAGTTACTGTGGCCTTAAGCTTTTTCAGATGTTTACCGGGAAATAATATTTGTGTGGTGTTGCAATCCTGGATAAAGCAAGGTCAGTTCTTCTGAATACACTGAGGGCCAGCAGGGCTTCCTCCACACCTCCCCACATGGAGAAAATTCAGGAGTGTTCACAGCAGAGGCAGCAAGATTTCTGTTTCATTTTTCTTAGTTTCCTGAAATATTAAATTAGTAAAAAACACAAAACCACAGGTGCAGGAATAAGGAGATGGGGTTCCCGTCCCAAGCCTCTCACTTCTTAGCTGGGTGACCTTGGAGAGTTTCCTAAGTTCTCAGCAAGAGGTTTGGCTGTCAGGTGTTGATCATCTGAAATCCATGGATGTCCATGGGACGTTGGGTAGAATGGTTTTTTAGTGTAATTGAATTCCTTTGTGATCTCATGTCTTTTATTTTATGTATTTATGGATATTTTTTCCAAGCTGTCAAAGGGGCACACGGCACAGAAATGTAGAAACGCTGCCAGAAGATCTGTGGGGTCCCAGCGTGACTCAACGTTCTGTCATTTCCATTAGTGTCCCTTCTGGGATTGGGGCTTCTTTAAACCAAGTCCATCTGGCTGTGGAGGAGTTAAGGGAAGTTTCTCAATGCTGGGTCAGAGAGGTAATAAACAGGAGGCAATGGAACCGTTCACAAGTGGGCTGGAGCCCAGGCCCCTGGAGGGAGAGACCCAGGCCCTTGGGCCTCACATGCTGCCATCATCTGGGTAGGGGGGCCGTAGCATCCACGCACTCATAAGCAGAGTTGGGGACCACCCCGAGAGCAGGGGCAGGCTGCAGCCTGAGATGTCTTGGAAGCCATGTGCTGCCTCAAGACAGAAAGGAGAGGGAGGGAGGGAAAGGGTGGGAGCAGGAGAGGAACTGTGACCTGGGCCATCCTCCTGTCTCTCGCATCATTTCCACTCCTACAACACGGCTTCTGATCATAAAGTGTGACGTTAGGATAAGTTCTGGTTCACAGAGGTATCACTGAGCGATCAGCCAGTATCAGATGTGGACACTCATTGTGCCAGGCAGTTTATGTTTCTCTCTTGTAGAAACCATGTAGGTATGCATGATGACAACCATCTTCTCAGGGAGAGAACAGGCTGACAGAGGTCAACAAGTTTGCCCGACATGGCACAGTGAGTGGCCTAACCGAGATTCGCACCTGGATCTGTCTGGCTCCAAAAGGCATGTTTCTTGGTTTGTTAGGCACTGACAAAGCTCTTCCGCACGCACTGTCTGTGAATGGGAACTACCGGCCGGCCTTTCAGCCCAGTGTCAGCCATCCCTCTCCCTCTCAGACTCAGCCGTGCCCACAAGTGAAGAAAAGGATTTCTATGTCTTCACTGAAGTCTGTAAGAAAATGACCTTATTTTATGTATGTATGTATGTATGTATGTATGTATGTACTCATGATCTACTTTGTCAAAAGTGGTATTGTATTGTGTCTAGAGTTTGTGTGTGGCCTGGAAGACTTCTTTTAAGTTTTCTGGAATTAGTATTTACCAGTGGCTCCTCATCAGGGCTATGTAAAGAGTATTATTGGGTTTGAGAATCACAGTGCACTCCATTAAGAATGGCAAGTGGTTTTTCACGGGCTCCATCTCCTGGAGGGGCAAGTAGGTGGGTACAAGGGAGAGGAGGTGACTAAGAACCACAGATTTCACTGCTTTCCAGATTTGGAAGGGGGTTGAGAAATAGAGTGGACCCACTACAGACTCTAGAATAGAACAATGCACCCCTGGGTCCCATAGACCTTGTCTAGGGTCCGAGAGCCCATTTCCAGAATTATTGGTCGAGTGAGATATTCATAGTAATCTTTGTGCTTTTCCTTTCCACACTTGTTCCACACCTTCCTCAGCCCAGCGGTCCTTCACTCTGGCTACAAATACTTACCATTAAATGAGAAACTTCGGCACATGAACATTTGAAAGAGTCTCCTTGAGCGGACGGTGAGTCATGCATCCAACAATAAGCCCACAAATCATTCAGGGCTCCAGTGAAGGGGTGCCAGGGAAAATCTTTCATAAGGTGCTCATGGAAGCAAGACAAAGAAAATATTTGATTGGTTAATGTGAAAAGTCCCTCATTCGAGGTTAGTTTGTGGTTCCTAATTGGTTAATCTTAAATTTTGTTTTCCTAGGTTAAAATCATTCCCTCTGAGTTGAGTTTCGGTTGGTTACATAGGAACTCAAGGCCCTGGAGCCATCTCAGCCTAGTGGCTTCTCAATTAATTATCTTAACAGTACTGATTCTAGGGCCAGGCATGGTGGCTTACGCCTGTAATGCCAGCATTTTGGGAGGCTGAGGTGGGTGGATCACGAGATCAGGAGTTCAAGACCAGCCTGGCCAATATAGTGAAACACTGTCTCAACTAAAAACACAAAAGTTAGCCGGGCGTGGTGGAGTGCACCTGTAATCCCAGCTACTTGGGAGGCTGAGGCAGGAGAATCTCTTGAACCCAGAAGGTGGAGGTTGCAGTGAGCCGAGATTGCACCAGTGCACTCCAGCCTGGCGACAGAGTGAGACTCTGTCACACACACACAAAAAATTTAGCAAGGCATGGTGGCACACGCCTGCAAACCCTGCTACTCAGGAGGCTGGGGCAGGACAATTGCTTGAACCCAGGAGGCAGAGGTTGCAGTGAGTGGAGATCGTGCCACTGCACTCCAGCCTGGGTGAGAGAGCAAGACTCCGTCTCAAAAAAAAAAAAAAAAAAAGAAAAAGAAAGAAATAGACTTGTTCACCTTTAAAAACATCTCTTGTGTATTGTCACAGTCTATGCCGCAAGCATTGAAGCCTCACGAGCTGCAGCCGCAGCTACCACTGTGCAGCTATCACCTGGCCCAGCCCGTAGTGTCTGCTCAGCTTGTGAGTCAGGCTGCCTGTTTGTCCCCAAAGAGATGTTCATTTCATCTCAGATGAACAAAGAAAACATTCTGCTCATGGGAGGATGGTCGTCAGGGTTTTTCTGACACAGCACTAGAGAGAAGATACTTTGATTGCTATCTTCTTGGTGGGGACCAGCAGAGGTAGAAGCATGTCCACGGTTTTCAAGGGTGAGGTTCATAGAAAGACACTGGTGGCAGAGTCTCTTTGGGCGGGCACTCTAATGTTTCCAGGTGGGAGAGTTTGACCTTTAGTGAAAACGGAAAGGGAAGAGGAGGAGGAGGAAAGCAGCTTCCATTAAGAACTTACAGGCTGGGCTCTGTGGCTTACACCTGTAATCCCAGCACTTTGGGAGTCTGAAGTGGGCGGATAACCTGAGTTCGAGAGTTCAAGACCAGCCTTGCCAACATGGTGAAACCCCGTCTCTACTAAAAATACAAAAATTAGCCGGGCGTGGTGGTGGACGCCTGTAATCTCAGCTACCTGGGAGGCTGAGACAGGAGAATCACTTGGACCTGGGAGGCGGAGGTTGCAGTGAGCTGAGACCGCGCTATGGCACTCCAGCCTGGGTGACAGAGTGAGACTCCGTTCCCCCCAATCCCCACAAAAAGAACCTACCATGTGGCCTGAAGCACTGTGCGTTCATTTACTACTCCTTACAGCAACCCCGGGAAGAGTGTCGCCCTCTATTATCCTCATCTCTCATTCACTTCCTTCAGTACCCACATACTGTCAGTTTCAACATTCTGTCCATCCAGACTCCAATATTTCTACTTTGTCCCCTCTCTCCTGCCCCAGTGGCAATGCCTGAGCTCAGGCCACCATCTAATTTGACATGAGGAGGTATGAGATCCACTAAGCTCACCATACACGTCACAGCCTTCGAGGGAGCTGCATTAGGACCTGGGTCTTGGATTGAAGGGAATTTCTCTGTCGAGCTATGATTTTGAGACTGACTGAGATTCTCTGGATACTTCTTTCTGTGTCCCCCGCCCCCAGGCCTAAACCTTTGACCTGTTCTCAGAAATTAATCTTTTATTAGTTTAACATTTACTGAGTACTTCCTAAGGATAAGGCATTTTGCTAGATACTCAGAAGATGTGGGGTACAAAATAATACCTTGCCCTTGTGGAGTCTGCTATTCTAGCTCCTTTTCCCTCTGAACAGTTGCTCCAGTCTCCTGCCTGTAGCCTCAGTAATGATCGCGCTCTCTCTGGGAGCAGGGGGTTACCAAGTGGTCTTTATACCAGAAGCTGGACATGGCCTTTAACCAGACAAACTCCCCAAGAGTCAGGAATTCTGCATCCTGTCCTGACAGGCCCTGGGCAACTCTGTTCTGCCCATCCAGGGGCAGGAAGTGGTCTCTTATGTAACCCCCCTCCTTCGGCCACCTCCACTCAAGAGAAGGACAAAGGTTAGGGACTCTTGGCATCTTAGGTGCTCAGTTCAACCATGCAGCATATCACCCTGGGTACCCTGAGACCACAGAGGGACCCTGGCCTCCAGGACAAAAAGCCTACGGACTTGATGTAGGCCAGGGATTTTTCTGGTTTTGGTGTCATGAGCACTCAAGTAGACACGACTTAGATTCATTTTGCCTTTAATGATCAAATGTCTGCTTCCCTGGTACATTCTGTTTCTTTGAACTGGGCTGCTTTGATACAGTTAGAAATAACAAAAATTTAGGAAATCAAACAAACTCAACTTTTAAAAGCAAAATATGTGACAGAAAGATTTGGCTCAGTGAATGTGCTTCAAATAGGAAAAGTTCAATCATGAATAGAAGGCTTACGATTTTGAGGGCCAAGAGGCTCATCTGAAGAATGGCTCCTGGGCCTTTCACAGCCCTAAGGAGTGAACACACACTTTGACTTTTTTCTCTGTAATTTGGTCTGAGATGGTCAGGTCATAAATTCCAGGCTGAGAATTTCACTTCCTTGAGAGTTACCCTCACTCACTCAGAAGGACCCAGCTGATGAGTGGCCTGAAGATTTAGGTATCAACATCACCCATTCCCCAACCCCCTAGCCCTGTGTCTTCATTCTCCTATCCAAGGACCAGGGCTGTGGAAGTTCCCAGAGGCAGGTGCATCCATGTGAGGGGAAGTGACTAGATTTCCCAGAACCCTCTGCTGTAGGAGGGTTGTTTGGGAAGACGTCCATGGACTGCTTAGGGAATTATTACAAGTTCTGTTGCAGGGATGTGCTTGGGTGGGCTGGCTTCAACTGAGGCTCTGAAGGGACTGGGTTTGAAATAGAGGAGAAGGAAAAGTAAAAAATAAACCCAACCAAAAATACCAAAAAAAAAAAAAAACCAAAAAAAACCCAAAGCCACTGAAACAATGGTACAAAGGAAGAAGCCCTGTCCCCGTGAGCAGATGCAGATGGAGTGGTGGGGTCAGCCCAGCCCAGGCCACTGTCCCAGGCCTCCCAAAGCATTTGTGATAGGCTGGGAGGAAAAACAGCTCTGGTCCAGGGACAGCGTGGGATTAGGGAGAGGCCCAGGGGATAAATGACCACACGAGGACACCCTCAGAACAGAGGGAGGGCCACAGCGTTTAGATTTGGAAATCAGAGGAGCAGAGGGTGCTTTCCACTTCTACCAGCGGAACCCTGCCATGTAGACTGGCAAGTAGACTAATTCACATGGCATAGTGAACATTCCAGCTGAAATTATACAGCTCAACTTCTGGCCGGGTGCGGTGGCTCATGCCTGTAATCTCAGCACTTTGGAAGGCTGAGGTGGGCAGATCACGAGGTCGGGAGATCGAGACCATCCTGGTCAACATGGTGAAACTCTGTCTCTACTAAAATACAAATCTTAGCCAGTTGTGGTGGCGTGTGCCTGAAGTCCCAGCTACTCGGGAGGCTGAGGCAGGGGAATCTCTTGAACCCAGGAGTCAGAGGTTGTAGTGAGCCGAGATGGCGCCACTGCACTCCAGCCTGGCAACAGAGTATATGCAGCTCATCTTCTAACTATATCAACCAACCAGACAACTGCCAGATCTCCGGCTCTCACTGGGATCCATGGACACAAGCTGTAGGTTTCACTATCAGGAGGCTGCCTGAGATCTGTGTCTACTTCTAACATATATGATCTCACTTGCACTTGCACGCAGAGAGTTGAATCGACTACATGCTCTTTAAGGCCCTTTACGTTTCTGAGCATCTGTGATTAATAGAGATCCAGAGCTAAACACTATTAGGGACAAACCGTGCTGTGAATGATGGGTGGACAGCAGGGGAAGGAAGAACTCACAGACTGAGCCCACCCTCTACGCTGCGAGATCCTACCCAGATCCCCTGAGACTCTGGGGGACGGGGCAGTTTGCAGGCTTCTCTTGATGTTATAACCAACTAAGATGTATCCTATTTTGTCTTATTTCACTTTTGGTATCTTGATAGGTCATTGTTATTTACACCAAGAGACTGTATCTGTGAGAATCTTATAACAGTTCAGTTAAGGAATCCTCTTCAAGTCAAGGCTTATGGAAAGAGTGCAGGTCTGTGAGCCAAAACATGAGGGTTCTAGGCCCAGCTTAGTCGTCAACTTGGCTCTCGCCTTGGCAATGCATCCGCTTTGCCAGGATCCAAGCTTTATCTCTTTCTCGCTACTTTCACATCCTGTGACTGTGTTGCAATACCTAGAACAGGAGGAAGACAGGGCCCAGCAAGGTGGAGGAAAAGATGGAGTCAGCACGGAAAGTCAGGGGAGGGTTGTATTAGCCTGGGAACCATTCAAACCCTTGGGCCCCTAATGACTCTGCTTGTATCTTTAAATGTTTGACGTCCATTGGCTGCTTTCCATCTTCCAAACCATCAGCTCTTACCAGGGCCTGTGGGCCTCCTGGAAACACCAAGACTCACCGGGTCCCCATTTCTTTTCTGCATATGCATTCACCACGGGGAAGCAGAGCCAGAGAGACGGAGTGTGGCGTGAGGAAGGAGGCCACGTGCAGAGTGCAGCTGGGGAAGATGCTTCTATTTTGAAACTACTGCAGGCCCCCTAGCCTCAGTACCAGGGGAAGACCACCCTCCTGGGTAAATACCATCTGCTATTTTCCTTAGATGAAACTGTTTATCTGAAAAAGGAAATACAAAACACAGATTCTATGTTTCTGCACCATGTGTCTCTGATGGTAATAATAATAGTTGCGCAACCTAGAGTGTGGTTATTAAACCTATCTTACGGTCACAAAGGAGCTGTAAGGAAGCCAAGAGGCACAGAAGCCCTGAGGGAGGATTTGGAGGTTTTGCAAATTCCAAACAATTTTGCAGATGAACTGGAGTAACCCACCACAGAGCAGAAGAGACAGACTCAAACTCCAAGTGCATCTTGTCTTTGTGGAGTTTGTCTTGAAACCAGAAGAATTTCCTCCGTGTGTTATTCTCAGTCTTATCCACACAAGGTGGTTCAGCACTCAATCTAGAGGACATTTGTTGAATATAAATGTCTGTCTCCCTAGCACAAAGTAACTGGGACATTATTCCATGGAACATTCCATGAGTCCATAGAATAGTTTATTCCATGATCCAAATGGTCTGATTGATTCTTCCACCAAATTCCATAACTAATTACTCTGTGTGTGTGTGTGTGGCGGGGGGGGGGTGGTACTGATCAGCCCAGAGCTGAAGCCCTTGAGCTCTGGGAGAAAAGCACCCTTTTCTGAAAGCTTCTCATGGTGGGATCAGAGCCAGCCTTGGGACTTTAGCGAGGGGTCTGAGACCAATATGAAGAGGGAAGAAAGAAGGGTCTGGACGATTTTGAACCATTTTTGTGGGAAAACAAGATGACTCTCATGAAGTACCAACCAGACCTGGAACCCAGGCACACACACAGTGTTCCTATCATTCTTCCCTCAGAAGGAGGCTGGTCCTCTCTCCTCCATATGCTTCTAGGGCAGTGAGGGCCCATTCCAGACTCTCCCTCTGTCTCCACCCCTCACGTTGTCTCCGACATGGCCCTTGAGGCTCATTTCACCCATTTTTGCCTGGGTGAAAATAATGGAGGAGGGCAGTGATCCTGCCCCACACCTGACCCCCACCCATCAGCCCTTGCAGTACTGAACAAGCTGAACTTGGGAATGAATAAGAAAGAGTTCTGAGAAAAGAGGAGAAGCAGAGGAAGACCAGAGTTGTCACTTGGGGACAAAAGTGACCTTACCTCTTGTTGACTCCACATTCCCTTCCTTTGGGAAGCTTTTCTTTCTCTATTTTATAGCAATCTGCCCAGTCCATATGGTTGGATGAGACTGGCTGGCTTTATCCTGTACCACCACTGCAGGGGCAGGCACATGACCCAGCCCGGACACTTAGAGCAATCCCTCAGGCAGGACCCTGCATCCAGAGCGGTCAATCTTCCCTCAGATGTTTGCTGAATCTTTCAGGGAATACTCTCCTTTTCTTCCTTAGGTCACTAGCATGAAGGACCATGTCCATCCAGAACTTCCAAGGACCACCTTAGAATCACATTTCAGGTAAGAGCCTTTTTGCAAATAAAGCAAAACAGAGGAACCGTGGATCTATCACTGAACCCTTGGATCCATCTGTGCCTCAGGCAGAACCACCAGTTACTAACTAGTACAGGTGCATAGAAAGGAGGAGATCAGGCTGAGCATGGTGGCTCATGCCTGTAATTCCAACACTTTGGGAGGCTGAGGTGGGCAGATCACCTGAGGTCAGGAGTTCGAGACCAACCTGGCCAACATGGTGAAACCCTGTTTCTATTAAAAACACAAAATTAGCCAGGCATGGTGGTGCATGCCTGTAATGCCAGCTACTCAGGAGGCTGAGGCAGGAGAATCGCTTGAACCCAGGAGGCGGAAGTTGCAGTGAGCTGAGATCCTGCCATTGCACTCTAGCCTGGGTGACAGAGTGAGACTCAGTATCAAAAAACAAACAAACAAACAAACAAAAAACCTAGAAAGGAGATCAGAGGTGAATGTCCTTATCTTGTGGTGATGCTGACCAAAACTCAAAAGGACATGATGGAGAACCAGGAAAGCCAGTGCTGTCATTCATTCCAGGTCTGAAGGCCCAAAAACCAGGCGCTCTGATGTTGAAGGGCAGGGGAAGATGGGCGTCTCAGCTCAAGAGGAGAGACAGAATTCGTCCTTCCTCCACCCTTTTGCTCCTTTGGGCCCTCCATGGATTGGGTGATGCCTGTCTACATTGGTGAGGGTGATTTTCTTTACTCAATCAGATGATTCAAATGCAAATCTTTTCCAGAAACACCCTCACAGACACACCCAGAAATAAACTCTGCCAGCAATCTGGGCATTTCCTAGCCCAAGTGTTACTGGAAAGGGGTCCCGATTCAGATCCCAAGAAAGGGCTCTTGGATCTCGTGCAAGAAAGAATTCGAGGTGAGTCCATAGAGTAAAGTAAAAAGCAAGCTTACTAAGAAAGTAAAGGAATAAAGAATGGCTACCCCATAGACAGAGTGGCCCCAAGGGCTGCTGGTTGGCTATTTTTATGATTATTTCTTGATTATATGCTAAACAAGCGGTGGATTATTCACAAGTTTTCTGGGAAAGAGGTGGGCAATTCCCAGAACTGAGGGTCCCTCCCCTTTTTAGACCATCTAGGGTAACTTCCTGACATTGCCATGGCATTTGTAAACTGTCATGGTACTTGTGGGAGTGTCTTTTAGCATGCTAATGATTGTAATTAGCATATAATGAGCAGTGAGGATGACCAGAGGTCATTTTTGTAGCCATCTTGGTTTCAGCTGGCTTCTTTACCACAACCTGTTTTATCAGCAAGGTCTTTGTGACCTGTCTCTGTGCTGACCTCCTATCTCATCCTGTGACTTAGAATGTCTAACCTCCTGGGAATACAGCCTAGTAGGTCTCAGCCTTGTTTTACCCAGCCCCTATTCTAGATGGAGTCATTCTGGTTTAAACACCTCTGATATAGGTTGACACATAAAATTAACTATCGTAGTGGTTATGGAAGATTGAGATCATTCTAGACTTTGGTGAACTAAATTTTATAAGTTTTCTCCAGCCCTAATTATTGGCAGAGGTGTAAAAAAGACCACTAATAAGGAGGGAAAATAATTAAGGAAAAGAAATGTTAGTTTTGTGAGATTGTACCCTTTTGGTTTGGCCTTGAATTTAGTGCTTCTTAAAAGAGTGTGGGAGAAAAGGAAAGACCCTTATCTGTATTGTGAAAGGAAAATAAATCTTGGGACCCCAAAATCATTAAGCTAAAGGGAAAAGTCAAGCTGGGAACTTCTTAAGGCAAACCCGCCTCCCATTCTATTCAAAGTCACCCGTCTGCTCACCGAGATAAATGCATATCTGATTGCCTCCTTTGGAAAGGCTCATCAGAAACTCAACAGTATGCAACCATTTGTCTCTCACCTACCCGTGACCTGGAAGCCCCCTCCCTGCTTGAGTTGTCCTACCTTTCTGAATGGAACTGATGTTCATCTTACATATATTGACTGATGTCTCATGTCTCCCTCAAATGTATAAAACCAAGCTGTGCCCTGACCACCTTGGGTACATGTTGTCAGGACGTCTTGAGGCTGTGTTACGAGCATGTGGCCTGTGGCCTCAACCTTGGCAAAATAAACTTTCTAAATTAACTGAGACCTGTCTCATATATTTGGAGTTCATATTTTGGTAACCATAGAGGGATTCTGAGTGGAGGTGCTTCTGACCTTTGCCAAATCTCCAACTGGTGCTTGGGACCAGCTTGAGCTATCTTTATGGCTCAAACCAACAGGACAATTTGCTGAGGCCTGGAACGACCCTCTCTGGAGAATTCCTGATCTCCCAAAATTCAGTCGTGATCTAACGTTTATTATGTTGTACAACTACTTTGTGTTTTTTTGGAGTTTTACTTGCTTCCAACACAAGGAAGGTAAGTTTTTCCTGCTTCCATGAAGGTGGAAGGCAGGTAACTCCTCTGTGGAGTTTGAACTCGCTTCCCACAGGGAAAACAAATTTTAGATTTCTCCTGCTTCTAGGATGGAGAGCAGTCTTCAGCTTGAGTCCCATCCCTAGGTAAGTAACTGAATTGGGGTTTGTCTTGGCTAAAGTTAAGATTAACAACCAACTGGTCTTAATTTCTCCTTACCATTAGAGCACTCAGTGATCATATAAGTTGTGCCATCATTTGTTTTGCTTAACTGGTTTTGTTGTTGTTGTTTTTTGTTTGTTTCTGTTTTCGTTGTTTTGGTCTTTTCCCCATTGGGTTTGATCAACTCTATCTGACTTGGTCAAATCTAAAGGAAAGTTTCAAATTATGGGGAACAAGCCCTCTGAAGTGGCTAAATTCCCACAAGAAAAAAAAAAAGAAAAAGAAAAGGCTGGCGTGGTGTCTCACGCCTGTAATCCCAGCACTTTGGGAGGCCGAGGCGGGCGGATCATGAGGTCGGGAGAGCGACACCATCCTGGCTAACACGGTGAAACCCCATCTCTACTAAAAATACAAAAAAAAATTAGCCAGGCATGGTGGCGGGCACCTGTAGTCCCAGCTACTCAGGAGGCTGTGTGGGGAGAATGGCATGAACAGGAGGCGGAGCTTGCAGTGAGCGGAGATCACATCACTGCACTCCAGCCTGGGGACAGAACGACACTCTGTCTCAAGAAAAGAAAAAAAGGGGGGGTGGTGTGATGTGGGGAGAAAAACAGCCAGACAAAGGAAAAAAACCAAAACCAAAAAAAAAAAAAAAAAAACAGGAAAGATTTTTGACTGCTTAAGGGGCTTTATTTACATAACGAGGCCCCTTTTTGCTAGCCAGGCCAAGCTGAAAGAGCAATGACTGTTGCCCCGCATGGCAGTTCCATAGCTAAGGGTTCTACCTTCTTTGTTTTCTATCACAACAACCTAGCTTTGGTTCCTAAGTCAAACCCTTTCCGCTTTGGTACTTGGTACTTCTGAAAGAACAGCATTTTTTTTCCTAGCTTAAATATGGTAATAGATTTTAAAATATGTTTTAAAAGGAGCTCAGTGGTTAAAAGTCAGCTTAATTAAAAGCCAACATCCAAGATGTGTGTGTGTTTGTGTGTGTGCATTTGTGTGTGTGTGTGTGTGTGTGTGTATGTGTATAAAAGGCCTTCGTGGTGTTGTTTTTTCTTTCTCCTAGGACCTTGTCTCTTTTTTTGAGCAAAAATGTTTTTCTTCTCAGTTGACTGAATTCTGTTTTCTTCATTTGCTTCTCCTGTCTCTCCTGTGTCTCCTTTCTCTTGCATACTCTGCCACATGAGGGACCTAAAATAGTTTATAATAGCCTGGGGTTCCTTAAAGAAAATGGAGAAAGCACCAGACTCCCTTCAGGGGAGAAACCTGTTTTTCCTTATGGAACTGCAAGAGTGTAAACAGACAAGTTCATCTCAGCTCTTAAATGGCTTGCCTTTTTACTGCTACCTGATTTACTGACGAAAATAGTTATTGCAACATAGGCTGCTCTTGGGTTTTTAAGGAAGAGTGTAGTTTAGACACTAAGAAATGTCTTTGTTTAAAAAAAATTTTTTTTTTGAGACAAAGCTTAAAGAGAAATAATTTTATATGAGAAAGAATCTTGTACGATAAATTTAGTCCTAGAATAAAATGACTGGTTGTTTAAGAAAGAAGGATGTTCAGAAAAAAACTGAAAGTCCAAGCATGTCATGAATGGTCTGTGTAAGTAACAATAAGAGGATTTATTTAAAACAAAACAAAACTTTTATATGATCGAGTTGTCTATAACTGAAGAGAAATTATAATGGTCTTTATAGAAATTGGGTTTGATGTAAAAAATACACTTACACACTAAATAATTGATTAGAACAATAAAATTTTCTTAAGGGATTGATTTAGTAAATTATAGGAGATTCTAATTTTTTTAAACCCAAAGTTCAACTTTTATTGCATCTTGCTGTTTTCAGTTTCGCACCCCTTTTAAAAGGCATGAAATAGTAATGCTCTCCTTAAAGTCATTTTCGGCTCATATAAGTTTTTTTTTCCCTCAACTTCTGTTTGTTGTGGCCTGATGCTACCAATGTTTTCTTAAAGGTCTAAGGGAAATGTTTTCTTCCAACATAATATTCTGTGCACTGCAGAAGGTCTCTTCTTTTGCCTTTTGGTAACTGGCTTAAGATATTTTGTGTTTTGTCAAAATAATTCCTATGCCATTATTGTGAAGTTTTGGTTTGCTTAGAAAATAACTGAGATTAAAACAATTTTTTAAAAATTAAGGTTACTATATCCATGTATCTTTCTGTATGTGCTTTTAAAGTCCTTGTGATGTTGAGTACAGGGCTTTGAGTCCTGGGTCTAAAAAGGACACCAAGTCCTGCTAAATCTTAAACACTGGCAGTAATTAAAGCCTCAACTTCAGGCTTAGTAAAAGATGCAAATCAAAATAAACTGCATTCCTGAAACACAGGGCCAGAAATTAAAGCTGTTCAACTCCTCAAAGGCCAGGGACTATCACAGAAGGGTGGGTGCATGAGATTGTAAGGGCCGATGTTGAGTGATAAAATAAGCTCAGTTTCTCTATAAATTGATCATTAATGTCAAAGGCACACTAAGGCAAGACCAGCATATGGGCCCCTGTGTCAGATTAACATTTTCTTGGAGCATTAACTGACTCCCAGATAAAAGCTATAAAGGTCATAAAAGGCCTATGGAAGTTATAGCTTATGGTCAAGATTAAAATTTTATAGATTGTTTATGAAATTTTGGAAGTCAAATTTGATTGGCTTCATGCTGTTTTTATTAGGGCTTATTGTTTGGAAAATTAAGTCTCCTCTCTCAAAGAATGAAGGTTTTCACCTTTTTTTGAAATTCTTGAGTTACCACTCTGGTTAAATGAATGACTTATTTTACAATAACCTGTGATCCTATTTTATGATATCAAGTTTTTAAACCTTTGATATTTGACAAACTTTCCAAAATCAAATTATAACCTATGTCTTTTACTGACCTAGTTAATCCTGTCAGATGTTAGGTTCCTTAAACTCCAAAAATGACATAACTGGCTTATTAGGTATGAAAATTATATAGGAAGCATTGTCAAATATGAAATGGTATTTAGTTTTCTTTGAGTTGTATCTGTATAAATATGTTATTGGTATGTGTTCCAAACATTATGGGAAACTCCTATAATTCTGATAAGACTTAGTGTATGTTATCAGTAATAATTATAATTGCTATGTTAAATTATTTTGTGCGACACAGGTAACAAATTTCCTTGTCAATTGTGTCTTTGACTATGGCTGCCCTAAAATTTTTTGTCATCCATGGACAATACTGTCTTGTTTTTGTCCTCTTTAGAAGGTAGTTTTATAATCAGCTATAAAACTCTAACAGGTGCTCTTGAATGCAGGTTTCTGATAACTTGGAGATTGTGACATCAGAATAGAGGAGAAACTTTCAGGACTCATGAAGAGCTGGAATGTTCATGAACATCAAGCAGAACAGGAATTAAGTGCATGGACTCAACTTATAGAAGACTGAAGCAATGTTTTTGACTTTTTGCTTAAAACATTGCTGTTCTTTTGTTTTGTTTTTCAGAGTAAAGAAAACTTTTCTTTTGAGCTATTAACAGCTTTTAACAATGAAGCATACTTCTATGAACAAAATTTGGAGCATATTTGTTTCTCTCTACCTGATTTCTCTAGAATTTGGAAACTATTTGTAAGTATTCTTATGGCAATATAGTTATTTGCATAAGTGCAATAAGAATCTGTTTTCATTTGTAACAAGACGCAATTGGAGAAATTGGTTATTTTACCCAGGCTTTGACTGGAATGGTGTGCTTTTCTGTAAGGAGTCAAACTTGACTTGTGGAACCAATAAAGGCCACTTAGGAAAACTGGCCTCATACCTTGTCTATGCAGTCCCTGTACAGAGTTCCTGACCCATGGTAAGTAAAGACTTACTTTCTGACATGCCCAGGGGCCCCAATTACTAATATCTTGGGACCTCAAGAGAAGAATAATTCATCCAACTCATAGGTATTTGATGGTACAAATCCCATGGCTGGGCTCAGCTTTAAAAAAGTCTTTTCTGAGATTCCTTCTATGAAACAAAGTTCCATCAAAGCCTATTTTTTATTTATGTATTTATTTTTTGTGAGATGGAGTCTTGCTCTGTTACCCAGGCTGGAGTGCAGTGGCACAATCATGGCTCACTGCAACCTCCATCTCTCAGGTTCAAATGATTCTCTTGCCTCAGTCTCCCAAGTAGCTGGGATTACAGGTGTCTGCCACCAGGCCCAGCTAATTTTTGTATTTTTAGTAGAGATGGGGTTTCACCATGTTGGCCAGCTGGTCTCGAACTCCTGACCTCAGGTGATCTACCCACCTCGGCCTCCCAAAGTGCTGGGATTTCAGGCGTGAGTGCCCGGCCCCATCAAAGCCTATTTTAAAAGACTATGCAAAAAATAATTATTCTTGCTGCACTTTATACAAATTATCTGGCCAAGTATAGTAAGGCAAATTGGTCCTACCATGATTTGTCATTAGTAAAAATGGGAAACTAGAGAGAGAAACATTATATTTCAAGATCTATAATACACCTGTTGTTAGATTTTAGTCTTGCCCAATGTTTTTCAGTTTTTATTATTTTCTACAGTTTGGATGGAATTCTAATTTTTCCTGGCTACAGGTCTCCAAAACAATGTTTTCAAATTTTTCTTTTCTTTTCCTTTTTTCCCTCCATTTTCCTAATTTGAAATCACTGAAAACTAAGCTGTGCTTTCTTAAAGCCCTGTGAACTGAATCTAGACAACATAAACTTCAGAAGAAAATAACAGCAACCTATTTACATATGTAAGCTACTTTCATACCTGCCTACTGATGTATGGACTTCAGAGTAATGTGGCCTATATCGATTTTCTAGGATCGTTATTTTGTTTGTTGTTTTTCTCCCTTCCTCCCCCTATTTTCTCTTCATAGGATATGGTGATTCTCAGCCTGCTAAAAATGAGCTTTCCTAATAACTCAGGACCCACCTGCCTAGGAATAAATCACCCTAGCCGTGAGAGACCAGACAAAACCTGAGACCAGACACTCGTTTTCTTCTAAAATGCTTTCTCCAAAAGATTTTTTAAAAGAAAAGGGGGGAAATGTGAAAGGAAAAGAAATCTTGGGGCCCGCAAAATCACTAAACTAAAGGGAAAAGTCAAGCTGGGAATGGGTTAGGGCAAAACTGCCTCCCACTCTATGCAAAGTCATCACTGAGGTAAGTGCATATCTAATCACCTCCTTTGGAAAGGCTAATCAGAAACTCAAAAGAATGCAACAGTTTGACTCTCACCTACCTGTGACCTGGAAGCTCCCTCTCTGCTTGAGTTGTCCTGCTTTTCCGGACTGAAACAATGTTCATCTTACATATGTTGATTGATGTCTTATGTCTCCCTAAAATGTATAAAACCAAGCTGTGCCCTGACCACCTTGGGCACCTGTCATCAGAACCTCCTGAGGCTATGCCACAGGCATGCAGCCTCAACCTTGGCAAAATAAACTTTCTAAATTAACTGAGACCAGTCTCAGATATTCAGGGTTCACAGTATCCAAAAATCCAATTGCGTCTGAAACCGCCTTTGCAAAAATTATCACAGTGAGAAAATAATGGCAGCGAAAGAGATCTGATCTAGCCAACCTCCCTCTTGCCCTTAGCCTTCAAGCTGCTTTAATTATTCCTGGGTTTAAGCCAAGCTACATGTGGGAGTCATTTAGTTTATAGTTTAAACGAAGCAAACTCAACCACCCTTGTAATACTAATGAGAGACCACCAGGCTAAGAGGAGGAAAGGAGCCTAAATTCTGCTAAGGTGTAGACATAAACAATTGTGAGGCGTTATTCCAGAAGCCACAAGATATGCAACTTCCTCAGTTACCCCTGCTGGTAACGTTACTTTTGTAGAACCTAGGATTGGCCTTCTGAGATATCTTCTCAGAATTTTGCATGTCTGATGACTGATGGCTCCACCGGGACCAGCCAACGGCTTCTGTGTCCCCACCCAGAAGCTACTCAGAGAAAGAGGACAGCTTCGATGCCCTATGATTTCATCTCTGACCCAACCAGTGAGCACTCCCCATACCCTAGCCCACTACCTAACAAATTACCTTTGAAAAATCCCTAACCTCCAAGCCTTAGATGAGTTTGATTTGAGTAATAACTCTGCCTCCCACATGGTGTGGCTGGCATCACGTCAATTAACCTCTTTCTTTACTGCAACGCCATGGTCTCCATGAACTGATTTTGTTTGTGCAGTGGGCAGGAAGAACCTGTGGGGCGGTTACACATCATGAAAGAGAAGCTCTTCCTGTAAGGTACATCAACTGTGGTTAAGAATCTTACATACTTATCATCTTTTGTTGTTGTGAGAACATTTAAAATCTATGCTTTTCTTTTTCTTTTCTTTTTTCTTTTTTTTTTTTGAGATGGCGTCTCACTCTGTTGCCCAGGCTGGAGTGCAATGGCACAATCTTGGCTCACCACAACCCGCTGGGTTCAAGTGATCCTCTTGCCTCAGCCTCCTGAGTAGCTGGAATTACAGGCATGCACCACTCTTTTAGCAATTTTATTTATTTATTTATTGTATTATTTTTTAAAAATATTTTTAACTTTTATTTTAGATTCAGGGGGTATATTGCAGACTTGCTATATGGGTATACTGCATGATGCTGAGGTTTGGGGTATGAATGATTCCATTAGCCAGATAGTAAGCATCATACTCAAGCACTTTAAAAATATGCAAATGGTGTGGTATGGTGGCACATGCCTGTAGTCCCAGCTACTCGGGAGAATGGGGCCAGAGGATCGCTTCAGCCTAGGTGTTTGATACCAGCTTAGACAACATTGTGAAACTGTCTCAAAAAATAATAAATAACAAAACAAAATAAAATATATAATGCATTATCATTTAATACAGTCATTATTCTGTGCAATAAATCACTAAAGCTTATTTTTCCTGTCTAACTGAAACTTTGTACGCTTTGATGAACTTCTCGCCTTTCCCCATCCACCTCACTTCCCTGGATTGTATTAAATTAAATTGTATTACATTGAATTTACCAGAATTAATCACTACATTGGTAGAAACTCCAGTGGATATTCCTAAAATTATGGAGACGTAGATAGATTTAAAAGCAAAAGAAATGCTGCAATTTCTTCAGAATTCATAAGAGAACTTCTATTGGAGAAATGTAAAATTTGAGCTGGCTAAGCCTTGAGACCTCCCAAGGCTAAGTTATAGGAGTTTAGCCTTCTAAACTACCTCAGGGTACAGCCTGGTCTTAACTTTTAATTTTTTTTTTTCTTTTTTTTTGAGACGGAGTCTTGCTCTGTCGCCCAGGCTGGAGTACAGTGGCCGGATCTCAGCTCACTGCAAGCTCCGCCTCCCGGGTTTACACCATTCTCCTGCCTCAGCCTCCCGAGTAGCTGGGACTACAGGCGCCCGCCACCATGCCTGGCTAGTTTTTTTTGTATTTTTTAGTAGAGACGGGGTTTCACCATGTTAGCCAGGATGGTCTCGATCTCCTGACCTCGTGATCCGCCCGTCTCAGCCTCCCAAAGTGCCGGGATTACAGGCTTGAGCCACCGCGCCTGGCCAACTTTTAATTTTTAATTTATTTTTATTTTATTTTTTTTCGAGACAGAGTCTTGCTCTGTCGCCTAGGTTAGAGAGCAGTGGTGCACAATCTTGGCTCACTGTAACCTCCACCTCCCAGGTTCAAGCAATTCTCTTGCCTCAGCCTCCTGAGTAGCTGGGATTACAAGCATGTGCCACCACACCTGGCTAATTTTTGTATTTTTAGTAGAGACGGGGTTTCACCATGTTGGCCAGGCTGGTCTTGAACTCCTGACCTCAGGTGATCTGCTGACCTCAGCCTCTCAAAGTGCTGGGATTACAGGCGTGAGCCACTGTGCCCAGCCTATTTTTCATTTTTATGGGTACCTAGTAGATTTATATATTAATGAGGTACATAAGATATTTTGATAGAGACATACAATGCATTATAATCATGTCAGGGTAAATGGGGTATCTATTAGCTCAAGCATTGATGCTTTCTTTGTGTTACAAACAACCCAGTTATACTCTTTTAGTTATTTTAAAATGTATAATAAATTTACTGTAGTCACTCCGTTGTCCTATCAAATATTAGATCTTACTCATTCTATCTACCTATATTTTTGTACCCATTAACCATCCCTCATTTTCCACACCCCCAATTACCCTTCCCATACTCTGGTAACCATCATTCTACTCTATCTCCATGGACTCAATTGTTTTGAGTTTTAGATCCCACAAATAAATGAGTACATGTGAAGCTTGTCTTTCTGTGCCTGGCTTATTTCACATAACATAGTATCCACCAGTTTCATCCATGTTGTTGCAAATGACTCATTCTTTTTAATGGCTGAATAGTACTTCATTGCGTATATGTACCATATTTTCTGTATCCATTCATCTGTTGGTGGACATTTAGATTGCTTCCAAATCCTGGCTGTTGTGAACAGAGCTACAACAAACATGGGAGTGCAGATATCCCTTTGACATACTGATTTCCTTTCTTCTGGGCATATACCTAGCAGTGGGATTGCTGGATCATATGGTAGTTTAGCTTTTTTGAAGAAACTATTATGCATAGTGGTTGTGCTCATTTATATTCCCACCAACAGTGTGTGAGGATTTCCTTTTCTCCACATCCTTGCCAGTGTTTGTTATTGTCTATTTTTGGATGTAAGCCATTTTAACCGGGGTGAGATGGTATCTCCTTGCAGTTTTGATTTGCATTTCTCTGATGATCAGTGATGTTGTGCACCTTTTGATATGTATGCTTGTCATTTTATATCTTCTTTTGAGAAATGTCTATTCGAATCTTTTGCCCATTTTAAAATTGGATTATTATAATTTTTTCTGTCAAGTTATTTAAGCTCCTTGTATATTCTGGTTATTAATCTCTTGTCAGATGGGTGGTTTGCAAATATTTTCTCCCATTCTGTGGGCTGTCTCTTCACTTTGTTGTTTCTTTTGCCATGAAGAAGCTTTTTAAACTTGATGTGATTCCATTGGTCCATTTTTACTTTGGTTGCCTGTGCTTGTGGGGTATTACTCAAGAAATAATTGCCCAGTCCAATGTCCTGGAGAATTCCCCCATGTCTTCTTTTAGTAGTTTCATAGTTTGAGATCTTAGATTTAAGTCTTTTTTTTTTTTTTTTTTTTTGAGACGGAATCTCATTCTGTTGCCCAGGCTGGAGTGTGATGGCATGATCTCAGCTCACTGCCACCTCTGCCTCCCAGATTCAAGCAATTCTTCTGCCTCAGCTTCCCAAGTAGCTGGGATTATGGGATTATGGGGTGCCCCACCATGCTCAGCTAATTTTAGTATTTTTAGTAGGGATGGGGTTTCACCATGGTGGCCAGGCTGCTCTTGAACTCCTGACCTCGAGTGATCCACCTGCCTCAGCCTCCCAAAGTGAGATCTAAGTCTTTAATCCATTTTGATTTTTTTGTATGGTCAGAGATAGGGCTCTAGCTTTATTCTTCTGCATATGGATATCCAGTTGTCCCAGTTCCATTTATTAAAGAGACTGTCCTTTCCTCAGTGTATGTGTTTGACAGTTTTGTAGAAAATGAATTCATTATAGATGTATTGATTTATGTCTATGTTCTCTATTCCGTCCCATTGGTGTATGTGTCTGTTTTTATGCCAATGCCATGCTGTTTTGATTACTATAGCTCTGTAGTATAGTTTGAAGTCAGCTAATGTGGTTCCTCAAGTTTCATTCTTTTTGCTTAGGATAGTTTTGGCTATTCTTGGTCTTTTGTGGTTCCACATAAATTTTTGGTATTTTTTTTTTTCTATTTCTGTGAAGAATGTCATTGGTGTTTGTTAGGGATTGCATTGGATCATCAGATTTCTTTGGGTAGTATGGGCATTTTAACAATATTGATTCCTTCATGAACATGGAATATCTTGCCATTTGTGTGTGTGTATGTGTGTGTGGGGTCTTCAACTTTTTTCATTAATGTTTTACAGTTTTAATTATAGAGATCTTTAATTACTTTGGTTCATAAAATGTATATACATTTTGGTTAATAAACTTAACCAAAGAAATGAAAGATCTATATAATTAGTTAACTAATAATTAATTAAATAAATGGTTAATAAACTTAACCAAAGTAATAAAAGATTAAATAAGATCCTAGATATTAAAAGAGTAAATAGAATCCTAGGTAGCTATTGTAAATGGGATGACTTTTTAAATTTTCTTTTTCAGATTGTTTGCTGTTGGCACATAGAAATGCTAGAGATTTTTGTATGTTGATTTTGTATCTTGCAACTTTGCTGAATTTGTTTACCAGTTCTAATACTTTTTTGGTGGAGTCTTCAGCTTTTTCCAAATATAAGATCATATAATCTGCAGACAAAGATAATTTGACTTCTTCCTTTCTAACTTGGACTCCGTTTACTTCCTTCTCTTGTCTGATTGCTCTGGGTAGGACTTCCAGTACTATGTTGAATAACAGTGGTGAAAGTGGGCATCCTTACCTGGGCGTGGTGCTCATGCCTGTAATCCCAGCACTTAGGGAGGCCAAGGCAGGTGGATCACCTGAGGTCAGAAGTTCGAGACCAGCCTGGCCAACATAGTGAAACCCCTTCTCTACTAATAATACAAAAATTAGCTGGGCATGGTGGTGGGCGCCTGTAATCTCAGCTACTCAGGAGGCTGAGGAGAATTGCTTGAACGCGGGAGGCAGAGGTTGCAGTGAGCTGAGCTCACGCCACTGCACTCCAGCCTGGGTAACAGGGCAAGACTCTATCTTAAAAAAAAACCAAAAACAAAAAATGATAGGAGTAGGATAAAGGCATGGGATACAGGATGGACCCTGAGAGAATATGCCGGAGGTGCTCAGCACAAACAACTCAGGTGTGTGTAGGAGTGTGCATGTGAGGGTTTGTACGTGTGTGGTGTAGTCTTTTTCCTACACAGAAGACCTACTAGTCTAGCCCATCCCGGGGGAGGTGAGCGAGGCAATGGCTCTGTGTTTTCTCTGGCGTTGCCCTGGAACCCAGGATGAATCCACTCCGACTGGCTGCGAGCACCAGGTATTACCTGAGAACATGTTTTGAAACTGCTCCCTAGATAGGGCCAGTTCCTTAGTCAGGGGTTCCTGGTGGCCCTGGAATAATTCACATTTGTCATTAGACTGCAAGGACCATCACTTCACTGCTTTTGTGTCCCTTCATTGTGCCAATCCACACGCCGTGCATCCAGCAGGGAATCCTGTGAATGCTTTTCACGAAAGCTTCCAACTGCACGAGGTCGGCTCTTAGCACTGTTAAAGGTTGGGAGCTGACATGGGCACTCAGGACACAGACCCAAGCAAGGAACAGTGGGTCTTCTCAGGGCTCTCGTGATGATTCCAGGCCCAATCATTGGTCGGGGATCCAGAGGAGATGTGTTCCTCACGCTTGGAATTCTACACTTTAGAGGAAGAACCCAAACGAAAAGCTCAGAGACAAGCCAGTGGGGTGAGGAACAGATTAAAATAACTCGCTCCTCAAATGAGGACATTGTTTTCAAGACAGGGATGACCATTGTGTTTTGGAAGTCCAAGTTGTCCTTACTGTTTTGCTCTCAGGGAAATTTCAGCAAATAAGATCCCAGTGTTATTCATCAACTTCTCCAGGTTCGCTTTAAGCTCCTTTAGCTAGATGCCCAAATGCTGATTGAAAAGTTCTGAAGAAAACACAGGAAGAGAAATCCAGGCTACAATTGTTATTTGCAAGTTAGTGACTGGTCCTGGAACCTGACATTCCCTTCATGGGTCGGGATGCTCAGAGCTTTTGTGATTCATTTGCCCCATAGGGACTAAGTACCAAACATTTGACAGATTTCTGTTACAAGGGTCTTTACAAACACAGACACATGCAAAAGGCCCAATTATCACCTTCAACAATGGCCTTCCTTGGTCTTACAGTATGGCCAAGTCAGCAAAGACCGAAACAGCCTCCAGCGTGACTTTGTCACAGTTCGCTCACCTTGACTGTTAATGGCCTTCCCCCGACATAAAGCAAATTGCCTCTCATGGATCATCTGAGCAAAAGAAGTCATAGAAATTCAAGTAAAAGGGGCCGGGCGCGGTGGCTCAAGCCTGTAATCCCAGCACTTTGGGAGGCCGAGACGGGCGGATCACGAGGTCAGGAGATCGAGACCATCCTGGCTAACACGGTGAAACCCCGTCTCTACTAAAAATACAAAAAACTAGCCGGGCGAGGTGGCGGGCACCTGTAGTCCCAGCTACTCAGGAGGCTGAGGCAGGAGAATGGCGCAAGCCCGGGAGGCGGAGCTTGCAGTGAGCTGAGATCCGGCCACTGCACTCCAGCCCGGGCTACAGAGCAAGACTCCGTCTCAAAAAAAAAAAAAAAAAAAAAAAAAAAGAAATTCAAGTAAAAGGAGGAAAAACGTATGCATATGTAAAGGCTTACTCCAAAGTCGCCTCATCTAAAGCTCTTGGTCAGAAAGCAAGTCAGAATTTTCACTCTTGTACAGCATTACTGAATGGAAAACACGCTAAGAGTCATCAGTAAAGTCAGCCCGGTGTAGCCTTCCCATTGGAGAAATGACAACCTGAAGGCCGGGCGCGGTGGCTCAAGCCTGTAATCCCAGCACTTTGGGAGGCCGAGACGGGCGGATCACGAGGTCAGGAGATCGAGACCATCCTGGCTAACGTGGTGAAACGCCGTCTCTACTAAAACATACAAAAAACTAGCCGGGCGAGGTGGCGGGCGCCTGTAGTCCCAGCTACGCGGGAGGCTGAACCAGGAGAATGGTGTAAACCCGGGAGGCGGAGCTTGCAGTGAGCTGAGATCCGGCCACTGCACTCTAGCCTGGGTGACAAAGCAAGACTCCGTCTCAAAAAAAAAAAAAAAAAAAAAAAAAGAAATGACAACCTGAGGTCCTACCTCCAGCGCTAGGATGTACCTGTGATGTGGCTTCCATCTTGCACTCAGTGGCCAAGACCTGGAACAACCTGTATTCACCAGTGTGCACCACAGCAGGAGCCCAGGCAGGCTTAGCTCAAAGCTCAATGTTTATTGCATGAAGCCTTTAGAAAGTATTTGTTATCAGAAAGCTTTGCCTAGAACTTTGGAGAAGATTACAAAGGAATGCTTTCTTCCTTCAGCTTATTTCTTAGGAAATTACCTCCATATCTGCCCAAGAAACGAAGCCTGCAGGATCTCATTGGTGTCTTCATACATTGAATGCTTATTTAGAAATCCCTCATGACTTTTTCCACTCCCATTTCTTGAGGAGAAAACGGAAGATCTGAGAAAGGGAGAAAAGGAGATGTCCTGCCCCGGTCTCTTGGCTGCCCTAATGGAAAGGCTCCAAGTCGCAGTTCCAGGAACGAGGGCTGGCACTATGAGCAGGCTATAACTTCTTGCTGATACCTTCTCTCTTCACATCAGTGGCCCCTGTTAGGTGAGGGCCACAGTCCTTCATTCCAGGTGTTTTTGCCTTCAGCCTTGTTTTACTACCACATTTTTCTCCTTTTCTGTCTTCCATCTATCCTTCCATAAATCCATTCATTATTCATCCATCCAGCCATCCATCCTTTGAGACATCCATCCTTCAAGCCACCCTTTGACCCCTTCATCCCAAATGAATGACTTACTATACGCCAAACTCTATGCTAGGAACCTACTCTACAGACGAGCCAGAACAGTTCTTGCCCTCAGTCTTGTGAGGGAGGCAGATACATGGATAAATAACTGTAATATGATGCAGAGGTTGATGTGTACATAAGACCAAGGGATGTGGGTGTTCAAAGGAGAAGCATCACCTCCAGTTGTCACCTCCTGTCACAGACTTCTTCTTAAGGTGGTTCCTATGATCCTGCCTCCTGGAGTCCATGCCTTTGTGTGATCCCTTCTGCTGAGTGTAGGTAGGGCCTGTGACTTGCTTCTAATCAATAGAATATGGCGAAGGTGACAGAATGTGCATGATTACATTATTACATTACATAAAATTGCAGTGCCCATCTTGCTGGGGTCTCTCTGTCTCCCTCACTGGCTTTTAGGAATCCAGGGGCCATGTTGGGAAACCCCACTTGGCAAGGAAAGAGATAGGCTCTAGGAGCTGAGGGCAGCCTGCAGCCAGCAGCCAGCAAGACATGGAGGCCCTCAGCTATGTAGCCACAAGGAAATGGACTCTGCCACTGTGAGTGAGCTTGGAAGTGAATTCCTCCCCAGTAGAGACTCAGATGAGACTGAGCTCCAGCCAACACCCTGATTGCAGTTTTGCGAGACCCAGCTAAGCTGTGTATTCACTCCTGACCCACAGAAACTGTGAGATAGCAAATAGATGTTGTTGTTTTATTTCATTTTTGTTTGTTTGTTTTGAGACATGATCTCACTCTGTCACCCAGGCTGGACTACCGTGGTGCAGTCACAGCCCACTGCAGCCTTAACTTCCCAGGCTCAAGCGGTCCTCCCACCTCAGCCTCCCGAGTAGCTGGGAATACAGGTGCATGCCACCAAGACTGGCTAATTTTTGGACACATCGCGTACTCGTGTGTAACCAGCTGGCTGAGGCCCGCCACCGGGCCTGGAGGAAGAAAAGTGCAGGGTGCTGTAGAGGGGAGCAGTTGGCATCTTTTCTCCACTCCACAGGCCAGGGTCGGAGGGCTCATGGCAGGTGATGGTGCAACCAGCCTCGGCGTCTGAGGGATCGCACGTGGGGCTGAGAGGCAATGCTCACTTCTCCTGGTTGTTTTTGTTTGTTTGTTTTGACTCCCTTGCCTCATTAAAACTTTTCAGGTGGGGCATGGCGGCTCACACCTGTAACCCCAGCACTTTGGGAGGCCAAGGCTGGCAGATTGCTTGAGCTCAGGAGTTCGAGACCAGCCTGGGCAACATGGCAAAACCACATCCTACAAAAATACAAAAATCAGCTGTGGCACACGCCTGTGGTCCCAGCTACTCCTGGGAGGCGGAGGCTGCAGTGAGCCAAGATCACACCACTGTACTCCAGCCTGGGCAACAGAGGAAAACCCTGTCTCAGAACAACAACAACAAAACTTTTCAGCTCAGACAGTTTTCTTTTCAACCCTGCATTTTTTGCTGAGGGAGGCAAGTATTGCTCCTGCACAAAACAGTTTGCCAGGTGCAGTGTGGGAGCGCTGTCTCCAGGTGAGCCATCCTGGGTAGTCCAGCCTCTATTCACTTCAGGTGGGTATTTTACCTCTAAACCTCAGCATTGCCATCTGCACATAGAACCAGCCTTTCTGGTTTCCAGGTGAAAATAGGTTATGACTAGAAAACTAAGGAGTGTTGAATTGGGCGGGGCATGGTGGCTCACGCCTGTAATCCCAGCACTTTGGGAGGCCGAGGCAGGTGGATCACCTGAGGTCAGGAGATTGAGACCACCCTGGCTAACACGGTGAAACCCTGTTTCTACTAAAAAAATACAAAAAATTAGCCGGGCATGGTGGTGGGCCCCTGTAGTCCCAGCTACTCGGGAGGCTGAGGCAAGAGAATGATGTGAACCCGGGAGGCAGAGCTTGCAGTGAGCTGAGATTGCACCACTGCACTCCAGCCTGGGCGACAGAGTGAGACTGTCTCACCAAAAAAAAAAAATAATAATAATAATAAAAAGGATTTATCAACCGGGCGTGGTGGCTCACACCTGTAATCCCAACCCTTTGGAAGGCTGAGGCAGGCAGATCACCTGAGGTCAGGATTCCTGTTCATGACCATCCTGGGCAACATGGTGAAACCCCGTCTCTACTAAAAATACAAAAATTAGCCACTGTGGTGGCGCATGCCTGTAATCCCAGCTACTTGGGAGGCTGAGGCAGGAGAATCACTTGAACCTGGGAGGCGGAGCTTGCAGTGAGCCGAGATCGCGCCACTGCACTCCAGCCTGGGTCATAGAGCAAGACTCCCTCTCAAAAAAAAAAAAAAAGAGTGTAGAATTGCTACTGGAAGCGCCCTCCCTTTTTACACAGACAGCCAGGGCTTGGTGAGAAAAGCTTGCCCAGGAACACAAGGGAGCGAGAACCACAGGCAAGCCAGGCAGCCCCCGCTACGATGGCTCTTACGGGCCACCCAGCCTTCCTTAGACAGGGTCTCTATTTGCAGAGAATGAGAGGCCAATTACGGATGAATGTGCGTGCCTCTGCATGCATAACCCCTCACAATTTACACACACATTAGTCACGCACTCTGCAGGCTGCACAGGCTTCTGTCGCTCCCAGAAGTCCATCGCTCGTGGAAACGATTCGGTATTTCCCAGCCCAGCCGCCAGCAGCTCCTCGGATCCCAAGGCGCTTGGCTTCCCCTGGAGCACACGTTCTCTCCACCGGGGACGGCTGGGCAGGAGAAACGCCTCTGAGGATGGGCCCGTCCCTGCCTCCAGCCCAGCTCAGCTTCCCCTCAGCAACCTTGGGCTTCCGCTGGGGCTGGGTGGGCTCAGCCTCCTCTTCTGCCTAGAGCAGCGCCTTCCCCCCTGTTGCGAGGTCCGCCCGGAGCTGTCACCTGTGATGAGGGCCGGGGGACCCGCCCGGCACAGGGCGTTTTTAGCGGAAGCTGGAGGGAGCGCGCTCTTCGGTGGAATCTTGTCTGATGCTGGAGAAGGGCGACCTCTAGTGTTGGTTCTTAGGAGCGGCACAGCGGCTTCTTCCTGCCTCAGCCCTGCTGGGCCTGTCTGCAGAGGAGTGAGGGTGCGAGCAGCTAAACTGGCTGTGCCAGGGGAAAAGGTGGGGAGGTCGGTACTGTCCTCTGCGTGGGGAAAAGCTCAGCAGGATCTGAGCAGGCAAACGCTGGATGGCATGCTCTGTGAGAGAGCCGACTGCGTGGTGACTGTGACTTTTCAGGGTCTCATCATCTTCATCAACACCACCCCATTTTTTTGAGATGGACAATCACATTTGTTCCAGTCTTCAGTAAAGTGCCTTACAATTCTGGGTGAAAGTCCCCCTGCCCTTCCCTTCTAAACAGATTTTCCCAGCCTAAGTCCCTCCTATAAAGAATTGGAGAGCTGGCCAGGCGCGGTGGCTCACACCTGTAATCCCAGCACTTTGGGAGGCCAAGGCAGGTGGATCATGAGGTCACGCGTTCAAG